>NC_136912.1:91720169-91766508 GCF_949606895.1 Notothenia rossii
CGATCCACATCCCTACCCGATCCACATCCCTACCCGATCCGCATCCCTACCCGATCCACATCCCCACCCGATCCGCATTGCTCATGTGCGAAATGGTCCGCCATATTGGACAACTCCATGCGGCAACTCAAATAGGACACTTGACACAGTGGCGTTTGGCAAAGCAGAAAAAGAAAATTCAAAAACCCGAGAGAGATGAGTTATTATTATTACAACGTGACTTCACTATTATTTAACAACTCTTTTTATTGGGTCCTTTTCTTGGGTTGAGTACAGAATAAGTGAGAAATGGATTTAACTCGTGCATGCGCAATGCATATTGGGCAGCCGTCTGTGTCAAGTGTACTATTTGGGTTGCCGTATGGAGTTGTCCAATATGGCGGACCATCTCGCACATGCGCAATGCGGATCGGGTAGGGATGCGGATCGGGTAGTCACAGTAATATCGTGTTTAATAAGACTTCTGCCTTATTTATGTCACAATAAATCTGTCGTACACACAGCATGCCAAGTGTTATGTGTAGAGATGTTGTTGCAGTGTATGGGTGTGAACCACAAGCAACTGGTTTAAGCTAATAATGGCTAACAAAGCTAACCTGGCTAGAGATTTGTTTTCCGTCTCGTTGTACTGGAATGTGGTTAACTTGAATGTGGTTAACTTGAGTGTGACGAAAATGTCTACTTCCAATATCCTTAATGTAGTTAAATGGGTAAATCTCCTGGTCCTTTCTAGCTGAGACTTACCTTCACACTTGTGGCTGGTTTCACTCTGACGGTGGCCTGCGGGACATTTACACTCGTAGGATCCCACGGTGTTGATGCAAGTTCCTCCGGCACAAAGATTTGGCACAGCCTGGCACTCGTCCACATCTAAGAGAAGGAAGGAAAGGACATTTGTAAGAAGAGGCATAAGCTTTAAATGTGATAATAATAACTGGCATCTGTAAACCAATGGAGCAGCAACCTAAAGTATTTTGGTAATAGGCCAAAGACTACGAAAAAAGAGCTCAGACTAACTTCAGACATTCTTTAAAAGATATTATGTTTCTGGCACGCTTTCAGTCTTAAAAAAACTGTTTTACATTCTTCTTTTGTACATCTTTGTGAAGGGAATGAAGTAAAGGTGAGAAGGAGTACTTGGCGCTGTCTGTGATGTCTAATTCCACTTCTATAAATTCCCACTCCTGCTCTTGTTTGACCAGGAAATTAGTTTTTAAATGTAGGTTTTTCCCGGCTTTCAATGTGAGTCATTTTCCCAATTATTGGGGATATGACATAGGGTGGGTTACTGTAAGAAACCTATCTCTGATCCTTTCTTCCCTGGAAAACGCATACCACATACACAGTGGGTCACTGAGCAGGACCCTGGCATTGTAAATCAATCAATCTTTGCTTTTCTTTAAGAAGTCTAGTGTTTAAACCGCTCTCTGCCAAAAGGCTAAAGGGAGAAAAACGAAAGAACGAAAGCATCTTCCAGCCAAAGTCCTGATTTGGAGCCTGGACATTTGGTTTGTGGTCAGGTGTGCTTTGTACCTCTGCCAGAGAGACGTTGCTCCAGGCTCTCTGGCGATTACATTTGTTAATGTGTGTGTGAAAGAAAGAAACTGAAAGGGGAGAAACATAGAAACAGAGATTCAGAGAGGGGAAGAAGGGGAGAAAGAAAGTCAGAGCAGAGGATTATGAGTCAGTGAGTAGTGGAGCTAAATACAAACCAGTTACTGATCCCAGATGTGATTGAACAGACCTATTGCCCCGAAATAATTTGTAAAGAAGTAAAGATTGAAAGTGAAGCATTATCATCACAATGTTCTTACATGTATCTAACGTCTGTACAAGGTGGAGTGTTGGATTTTAATCAATGCTGGATAGCTGACAGCATAATAATGCATGGTTTTGTTATTTATTTGGTCCGTCTGGTGTCCTGCTGTATAACCTCAACCCTTTAATGCATAATTTAGTAATATAAATGTTTTCCTTTGCGGACAACCTAAGCTATCGGCTTGTTTACGCTGCAGGGATGTCACATTCATTTATACATTTTTATTTAAGTAATTAAAAAAAACTAGACGGAAACACAGAGAACATTCATTTTCAAGCCTTTGAGCTTCAGAAAAAAGTTCTCCCAAGTTTTAGGAACCAGTGGGAAAACATTCCTGAACTAAAACAAATCAGAAACTACTGAAATATTTTTTTTTTTCCTATTGTTTTTCTACAAATGTGAGCTTTGATCAGATGAGATTGTACAGATCTGCACAGAGGGCCACATCTCCCTCTCTACACATCCATGACTGACTTTCTTTAGTTACATTTAATTTGGTCATTATTTGAATCGCAGGACTAATGGCGGACGTGCTCAAATCTTCACATACTAGGAACAGGTCTTTGTACACCCTGTCAACACATCTGCTAATAACAAGTAGTGCTACAGTATGAGGCCACCATAACTTTCTTGGTGAATGTAAACAACAGTTCAGATAATCACATATCATTTCCCATCCTAAACACATCAAGGTATGATCTCTTTAGCTGTGATACTGTTGAAGTGTGGAAGTAGAAAAACAAAGTGCCTCCACCAACACAGACGGCCCAGGGCGCTGCTGGGTGTGTCCGGGCGAGGAGAGCCCGGCGGGGTTCAGTTTAACGAGGGACAAGACTTCCACACATGTCATATATTGATGCGGTCTTATTGCTTAGTCTGGTCAGGGCCATAGGTTATTAGAGAGGCCTGCAGAGGCAGTCTGGGACACCAGCGGCAGGAATGTTGATGAAAGGAGGTGAATCCAAGTTCATATTTATCTCAGAGTCTCTCTTATAATCTCCATGTATCACTCTTTTGGTCCCTTGTTAAGTGTTGTTGTTGTGAATGAATAAGGTTTATAAAATAATGTTCCTAATGCATGCCTTTTAGTCATCTGCCATTACTCTGATATCATTGGCTGACATGAAGCAAGCTCTGTGTTGGCCCCATCCTGACTTAACATCTTAAACTCAGCTACTGCAGCGTTTGTTTTTCAGAGGCTGTAACAGGCTCAGTTTTAAAGCTACATTCCTAGTATCTTATGAAACTACATAAGGTGTCTATTAGCGCCAACTATGTGCTGCTAGCTTTGTCGGGAATGCGGCTAAATAACCCTCCTGAGTTATGCTGATCTTCAGTTCGGGCAAGACTCACTTGAAAAGCCAATTTCGCAGGGGCCCTCAACCTCTCACCTCAAGTTATCTTGATGAAAATACCTGAGAGTCTTCACTTTACAGACATGTTATGTTAATTACCAAAGGCACTCAAATGTATAATAAGGGGGCTTTTGGGGCAGTTTTGAGAGAAGTGATCTCCTTACAATTGCTAAAAAATTATCTCAATATGTAAAGTTTTTTAATCAGATGACAGCATGGGTTTTTCTAAGGTGGTCCGTAAATTCATAAATCCTAAATGTAGTATTTTAGAATAATTTTTCTATGTAAAACATGTTTACAAAATCAAGGAATCAACCCAATAATCGTAGTAATAATTGATATCCATCATATACTTCCATCATAATGTTCTAAGCCCTAAAAACTATAATTATTACATATTTATAACCTGAAAATGACACGAAAAGCTTTCAGATAATGTACACCAATTCTGTGACATCTACTGTTGATCCCCCCCCCCCTTAAAATGGGTCTGTGATTGAGGGAACAGCTGTGCAATGTTTACAGGGATATGGAGATGTATGTCCACAGCATCTGCTGAATAAGACCTTAAGAGGAAACACAAGCTTCTCTCCGTCCTACGTGTACACACCCGCCGTGTTGTTAACACTACCTCGAGGGTGTTGTGGGGAGGAACTGCAGCTGAGATGATGACAGATAAAGTAATGGTTGAACTCTTTATCGTGGAGATGTTGTGTGTATGCATTTAAGAAAAGTCTGTGTGTCCTCTTTCATCGCTGTTAAGAAGAAGATCTGCCAGGTCAACATACTAAAATACAAAATAGTTGGAAGACAGGGAATTTGGTGTTGGCGGTTGTTTGCACCGAATGAGAGCTATTAGAGAATAAGGTTTGGTTTTATTCTGTTTTTTTTACTTTTTTGTACAGAACTGATTGTTGACTGTGGCTAAGGGGGCCAATAGTGTCAAAGGGTCCTTGGGGAAGATACTTGAACCCATATCACTCCCGAAGGCATGTTGACAATGTAGTCAAGTGTATGTAAGTTGCTCTGAATAAAAGTGTCTTCTAAATTACATTTAATGTAATTTAATTTGGACCAATCAGAAACATGACGGGCTACAAAATGCAGTTCCTTGATTGGCCACATGAGGCACGCTCAATGGGAGTCACTCCTTATTGACTTACATGTTAAAAAGCCCAACTTTAAATCAGAAATGAACATTTTGACAGTCTGGTAGAGATCTTTTGAGCTATGTTCCCTCTCCATAACTAGCAGAACCCTGATAAAACATTAGCTTAAAAATAATCCAGAAAATAAATGTAAACGTGACTTCAGCTATCGCCATTAGTTCATTATTTGAATCATTCGACTAATTGTAGAAGGTCAGTAAGTATCCTGCAGGTACATTAGCTTCAAATTAGCCAAACATGTTGAGTGCTACACACAAAAAAGGGAACAGAAAGAGAAAGTGATAAAGCCGTATGTGTCTGAGTTCTCTGATCTGACCTTGGCACGCTCCGCTGCGGATGTTGGGGATGAAGCCCCTCCTGCAGGGGTGTGGCTGGGCGGGGCACTGCTCGCAGGGGTGGCCCCAGGCTCGACCAATGGTGGCGCAGCAGAGGGTTTTGGTGCAGACGATCCCGCTGAGCTGGCCCTGGCACATCTGGTTGTTCACCTGGGTGAAACATGGCCCCGTCCTGTAGTCTGCGGAGAGAAGAACCCTCGGTTAGCTGCTGGTGACCGCTTCAACATTTGATTGATTAAATGATAAAACTGTGATTCATTTCCTCGGAGAACATCTGGCGCAGAAGAAAATGAAACCAGATTTTTGGTGCATAGTTGAGAATTTTCCTTCTTTATGTGGAAGGCATATTTCCTGTCATATCGTACTAACTGAGGCAGTGCTTTCTGTCTCATGTTCACAACACAGGGAGGAATGGAGGAGTATTTCATATGACTCAGTGGACATTAAAACACATCCTGACAGTTTGATTGTTCCAAGTGAATCAACAATTGACTCACAAAGAGAAGTGTTTCTAAGTAGCAGGTTTAATCAGGACTTGAAAAGAACAATATGGGAGTTAGTAGCAACATGTCAGAGAATGTGATTTCAGGCTTTTTACTATTAAACCTACTAAAAATAGACTGCAAAACAAATCCAGATTGTTTCTTGCCGGAGGAATTGAGTTAATAAGTACCTCAAGCATGTTCCACTACTTTAATCAGGAGTTAAACAGTGGCTGTTTCTATTTTTATGGATATGAGCAAGAAAAAAGAAAGAAAATCCCCCCCAAGAGAAATATTCAAATGTGGAAGAAGGACTCAGATTTTTGAGTTAAGTAAAAGTAGAATGACTTTGGTTTTAAAATACTCAAATACAAAATAACGTCAAGTCAAAAAACGTGTGAAAAATCTCTGGAAAATGTGTAAAAAATGTCCAAAAATATGGCTTCAAAAAAAAAAAAAAAAACTCTTTGGAATACAAGTTTTAAGAAAATTAGGAAAATGTGGTCAAATATATTTCAGTTTAAAACTAAAAAGCTCTTATCACTGAATGATATCCTTATAGAATATTATAAAACGGACAAGTCAAATCAAGCAATCTGATTGGTTCTTAGCCGTGATATACTGAGCGTATACCACGGGTAGAATTGTAAATTACTTTTCACAAGTCAGTATCCCTCCGCGTCTGAGAAAAACAGTATACCGTTGGGCTGAAAAGCAAACTGCCTGCAGTCTGCAGGGGGTTGTCGACTCTCCGCTTCGCGTCGGGCCGAACCACGCCCCTTAGCTGTGATATAATGAGCATATACCACGGCCTGTCGTGAGCTATTGCTTAATTATATCATTTAATTTGTATATCTTACAAACACATCGATCCTTACTTCGTCAATGTGGAGCCAATTTTAGATGATTAAAATAATGCTCTATAACACACTACAGTAAAAGCACGAACACAAAGAATAGGCCCTCTTTAAGTACATTACATCGCACCACTGCAAATATTCACTCTAGAAATAAACAGATTAACACATCTGTATGTCATCTTCAGGACAAAGCACAAACAAATAAGACGTCACGGGACATATGTTAACAATAACACAAGAGCACACATGTCTCTTGCAGAGTCTATCTCTCGGGGAAGGATGGCAACAAGGAGACAGTCATTCAGAGAACAAAAAGTCTTTAGTGGTCATCTTGCAGTTAAATCTCGTTAAAAGCACTTCACAATGACGTCATGCTGAAACCACTTCAGCAATACGACGTTTCATTCATAATACAGGCTAATAATGACGGATTCCTTTGTGGCAGAAACTCTTATGAGGTTCTCGGCAGTGGCGCCAAACTGAATGTAGCCCTTATTAAAACAGTAGATTGTTAGATTGTTACATAGGAGATGAAAGACAAAGTGCTGTGACAGGGATATGCTCAGCTCTGATGGACAAAACGGGGAGGACAAGATAGGAATCAGCGCTGGTGTCTGCTGGGAGTCCTTCTTCAGACTTATTGGTTCCTTGTGCTACATGAAAGGGGATCGCAAAGAGTTTGAGACGCAGAGAGCAAAGTAGGTCAAAGTGAGCATGCAGAGTGCAGGTTGGAGCTCCTCCATCTGTCTTCAGTTCCCTCTGCTGCTCCGGGTCTTCCTGTCTGTCTGAATCTCGCTTAGCAGACGCTTTTTGATCTTCCATCTTCCATACACTGCTACAAGTTAATACTAGACTTATACTTTAAAGCGGGGGTGTTAAACTCAAGGCCCGGGGGCCAAATCCGGCCCGCGACTTCATTTCATGTGGCCCCACAAGAGCTTGCAAAGAATATATGTTTATTATACGGTTACATGCCGATTTACAGTAGCACGTTGCCCATAAACTACATGTCCCACAATGCATCACAAAGTAGACTTTTTCTTTTTAAATGTTACTTTTTTTCCCAAATTTCACTTATTTTTTTTAGTTTTTCCAGAATTTGGCTTTTCTTTTTAAATCATTTTGTGACATGCACACTGAAAGCGACTTGCAATGGTTTGACCTTTCTGCTTTCAGACGTAGTTAATTATGAAGTTATTACCCTATCCGATAATAATCCAATGCAGAGGCAATCATGTAATATAATACATTATTTTATATATATTAAATATTTATACATGTATTTGTATATAGTCTTAAAGTTACAACCGGCCCTTTGAGTGCAACCATGACGCTGATGTGGCCCGTGATGAAATTGAGTTTGACACCCCTGCTTTAAAGAAAAGACTGCTGCTAAGATTTTGCATGTTCAGCAAACCTCATAAAAAGAACCCGACCAACTATTTTCCATCTATCAATACTCTTTTACTTTACTCCCTTTATTACCCTATTCTGGACACTCCTTCAGCCTACAGGGTTATACTGTACATAGAAATACATGCACATATAGTTTAAAGTTCCTTTACCTAAAACCTAAAATGTGAACTGTATCAAGCATCAATTGACAATAGGTAAAAAGTGCATCTGTTGGGGACTATTTTCAGCAAAAAATCAACATCACTTTGAAGCTTTAGTGAGCCGTTACAGAAACATGAGGGTGTTTTTACAATAACTTAATAAGATATATAAATACAAACTTGTTTCAAAGTCTTTTGCTTTGGTATTTTGTTTTCTTGGAATCCATCATAACACTCAAAATCAAATAATACGACCGAAAACTGTTCAAATATGCAGAAAAGATTAATCATCGTCAATACACCTTTGTTGCTAGGGTCAGTGTTTAGAAAATGTTCTAAAAGCAAGAAGCTAAATAAAGCTGTGGTTACAACGTGTTGGTCAAACCAATTGTTTTTTTGCATTTGACAGGGAGGCGTGTGGTGCAGTGGGTTGAGCGTTGGAGTTTGGAACAGGGGGTCAAAGGTTCAAACCCCACTGCAGTCAGCATGTCGTTGTGTCCCTGAGACACTTCACCCCAAATTGCTCCTGTGGGGATTACCCACAGTACTGAATTCGTGTAAGTCCATTGGATAAAGGCGTCTATCAAGTGACATGTAATGTTTTGCCTTTGTTGACATACGTAATGTGAAATGATTGCCATCCCAACAGTAACCAACATATGAGATTATTTTTTAAACATCTGCAATCAGTCTTGTTTTGGGAGTACTTCATTAAATAAAAAGGAATGGCGCTTCCAACCCTCTGTCTTTGTTTTTTAAGAAAACAGTGTCTCCTCTCAGAGGAAATTAGACTCTCCCACATTGATCATCTGTCTGGAGAACACCAGTGTATACATGTACACCAAATAAAAAAGATATGTACCGTACCAATCAAGGTTCGCAGGCTTCTGTGCTTACGTTTTGTTTGGTATCTGTATTTAAAGCATGTGAAGTCAGCGGACACGTGTTAGCCCTGACCCGGGCAGGTTAGGACAAGGGAGAGATCTAACTTCCTGATGCGGACCTGCTGACAACATTCGGAAGTAATCTAGTCTACTTAGTGCACAAATTGCTCGATAGATCCTTTCCTCTGTCCTCCATCCAGCTTTAAATCAGCCGCTGTCTTTCAATCAGACGTCTCCAGTTTCACTCTCGACCAGCAGAATGAATAAAGCCATTTTCCTCTGGTAATGAGAACTGGTCGTCCTTCTCTTAGACTTAATGGAGTTTTCCGATTCTTCCAAGTTTATTATACATTTATTTCACAAATTCAAGCACTTAGTCATTTTTTCCAGGAATGGCTGCCAGATGTAACCAAGCCCCATGTTTGCTTAAAGCGCTCGTGACCTTTCACCCACATCAGTCCGCACAGATTACCCAGACAGACACATCAGACGCCGTTACCCGGATCTGACCCCTCATGTATTTTTTGGACCAAATAATAATCTAATATCGCGTGTTAACACATCAAAGGCTGTGACACTTCGCTCAGACGAAAGTTGGATTAAAGGACGATAGAATACCGTTAGTGAGAACGTATGTAATCCTGTCTGGAACGTTAAGGCTTCTGGGAAAACTTTTCCTGAATCCAGCTGTGGGATCGGAGAGATGGGACAGGAGCAGTGACCTGAGGACTTCCACGGAAATAAATGGCCCGAGACACGAGGAAAAGTCTTATTTCACATTCATTAATAACTGCTGATGTACTTGTGAAACTCCCAAGAGACGTCTCGGTAGATAAGAAGCTTGAAATGAAGTTATTATCATTCACACATACTTTCCTATGACAGGAGGCCAACAGGACAAATGAATTAGGAGAAATATATATATACACTTGCCTCTGGGTGTGTGTGTGTGTGTGTGTGTGTGTGTGTGTGTGTGTGTGTGTGTGTGTGTGTGTGTGTGTGTGTGTGTGTGTGTGTGTGTGTGTGTGTGTGTGTGTGTGTGTGTGTGTGTGTAAACCGGATGTCCTCTCTAGACTTTATACAGCTGGACGATTTACTCCGAGCCTACACGTCATGCTGTTACTCACCTGTTCAGGAATAGCGCCGCTTTCTAATTATCCTCCGTGTGCGTGTGTGTGTGTGGGGGTGTGTGTGTGTGTGTGTGTGTGTGTGTGTGTGTGTGTGTGTGTGTGTGTGTGTGTGTGTGTGTGTGTGTGTGTGTGTGTGTGTGTGTGTGTGTGTGTGTAGACTGAGCGCATGGCTGGCGGCTCTTGTGGAATATCTGATTGCATCACATTGTTTGTGTCCTTCGATATAAATAAATGAAATGTGTGGGCTTGTTTGGTGTGTGTGTGTGTGTGTGTGTGTGTGTGTGTGTGTGTGTGTGTGTGTGTGTGTGTGTGTGTGTGTGTGTGTGTGTGTGTGTGTGTGTGTGTGTGTGTGTGTGTGTGTGTGTGTGTGTGTGTGTGGGATGTTTATACTCATTAAATCTAACCACAGCGGCCTGTTAGTCTTATCTGTGCCATTATCAACAAGCTTGAAACCACTCTTCTCTTTTATCCCTTATCGTTCCCCGAGGATTCTGCTCCTTTCATTTCACAAACACCAAAAGCAGTCACTCAAACGTGACTAAATGTTTCACACACAAACACGCACACGCACACACACACACACACACACACACACACACACACACACACACACACACACACACACACACACACACACACACACACACACACACACACACAGGGACTGTGGGAGAATGGAAATTAGAGAGATAAGCCCTCAGCTATCTTCTAAGTGTGTGTGACGGTAACTCTGCTGTACAGAGTGGAGTAGACTACGTGGAAATATCGACACAAAAAAAAACATTTTTTTTAACAAAATTATTATTATGTGGCAGAATAAAATCTGAAAAAAAGCAGGAACATTTCATATTTCAGAAGCTGATAACAGCATTTGTCACAATACTTCCCCTTGAATTGTTAACATCCCCCTGAGGAATAATCCATATTTCACACATTGTATTGTATAATCTATTTTTGACTTCTTCAGCTACTCTCGCTGTTTTGGGAAACTTGCCATCACAATTCAGTGGAACAATCACGCAGACTCAGACTCACATTCAGGCTCCAGACTCCATCAACAACTACCACTCATGGGACATGTTCCTTGTTCAATGGGGTGTGGGGGGGGGGGGGGGGGGGTAGTGAGAGTAATGTGGCTGATCAAAAGACCGCCTTCATCACCATCCTGCGCGGCTGCTCCAGTTTTGATTTGAATAAACCAGAGCCTGGTGAATAAATTCTTCTACTTATTGTTTAGTAGACGGATCATCATAATTTAGCGGCTCAATGAAAAGCAGACACTTAAAGCAGCTAGTAAAATGTGTCGTTCTTAATTACACTCAGCATAACACGATGATTTCATCTGGAACACAAAAGTATGTTGGATGCATTTCCAGACGTGGATTAAAACTCCAAGCTAGTTTTTAAATTGGTATTTGATCCTTTGGGTTTCATTGTGTGTCTTCCAGCAGAAATTCCTGCATATGGGAAACACACATATGGGGTCTGCATTAAGAGTCAAGCTGCATTAGTATATAATTCATAGACCCGCTGCTAATCTAATTGAGCACGGCTCCAAACTGGCTGACTGAAACTCAGTTGTCATCGGGGGTTTTTTCCACAGAGTGACCTGATCCTGCCCTGGAGTCCCACCCTTCATCCTGTCCAGCCATGTTCTGTCCGCTCTTATCCAGAGTCAACAGAGCAGAAATAGCCCCGCTTCCTACACCTCAAGCTCCTCCAAACGGCCCTGGCATCACCGCCTGTTGGAGCGAGAGTTTGTCCTCTGTGATTTCCACTTGATTGTCTCTGGCTGGGATTGGGATTGACCAGAAAAAGCCAGTTTACGTCCACTGAGACGGAGTGGACTCAGCAGGAAGACTCAAAGCTCTGCAGACACATGAAGTGGGACCGAGTCACTGTTACACAGGTCCACAGTCCAGACTTAATGAGTCCTAATGTTTTATTTTCCATATGTCATCGTCAAGTATTCCTTAGGCAAGGCAAGGCAAGTTTATTTATATAGCACTTTTCTGTACGCGACAATTCAAAGGGCTTTACAAAACAAATTAAAAGACTTTTTAGGAATAAATACAGTAAAAACTAGGGCTGTCAAACGATTACAATTTTTAATCAGATTAATCACAGCTTAAAGATTAATGAATCATGATTAATCACCATGCGAACTATGTCCAAAATATGCCATTTCTTTATGTATATTGTTGTGTAAATGGAAAGATAAATGAAAGAAGGCGGATATATGCATTTAACATACAGTATGTATGTTTATTATAACATTGTTCTGTGTGTCAAAAATTAAAGACAGACCACACACCTATCAATCATCAAACCGTGGGGTCTTATTTCATTACGTGTTGATTTCTATCAACACGTAATGTTTTATTGATGTATATAGAGATGTACTACAGCAAAAGTATTCTCCGTCAAGACTTCCTGCAACAACACCACGCCGTTATCTTGATTCTGATTGGCCAGAAGACATTATCAAAGATTTTCTATTGAGAAGACGATCACTACGTGACAAACGTTTTTAAAACCGTTTCTAGTCTTCGGTATTTCCAGACAAGTGACTAATGAAATCAATCTTACTAACTGCTGTCTGTGCAATTTAATCGGCGCGAGTTGGCGGACTTTATTTTGCTTATTTTAACATCATTTTTTATGGTGGGGCTAAGCCTACCCCAGCGCTGCCGCTGGTGGGATGTATGGGGCGGGCCATTATGCACATGCGTTAAATGCGTTACATATTTTAACGCAATTAATTCAAAAAATGAATTACCGCCGTTAACGCGATAACTTTGACAGCATTAGTAAAAACACATTATATAATGGCATTTTACAACAGGCATTACAAAGCAAAGATAATAAAATAATAAAAATAAACACCAAAGGCATACAATACATGTTTAAAAGGATACTGTAGTTCGAATATGATCATCTCAATTAAAAGCAGCGGCAAAGAGATATGTGTTGAGTCTCGATTTAAAAATAGTAAGCGTTTCTGCGGACGTGCATGATTTGAGTAGTTTGTTCCAGAGTGTCGGGGCATAACACGGGACAATAGAAACAAAGTTTAGTTTATGTACAAAAAACTAAACTTTTTTTGGTTTTACAAGAGCTCAGTTTTTTTCAAACTAGCGCTCAATAACGTATTTTACACATTTTGGCTTCCCCTCATAGTTTTAGTATTTCTATTGTATGTTTTGACCTGAAGTTAGTTTAATAATTGAACTCCGGGGAAGGTATCAAGTATTTTCCAAAAGGTTTAAATCGTGATGAAATCGTGTTTAAGTCCAGGTTGAATCTAAAGTCCTCATATTTGTGACTCCAAACCTGTGGCGTACACACGGGTAACCCCTTTATCTTTGAGTGCAAGCAGGTATACTAAAACACACAAGACTTTGATTCTCACACTTATTGTTGCATATAATACTTAGATACGATTAAGAAGAGTATGAAGCCATACTAGCACCTCTGAGAAACTGAACTCACATAAAGGGATGCATATAGGTATGCGTATGTCCTCCTACCCTCGGGGAGGCACCTCAGGAGCCTCCGGTCCAAGACCAGCAGGTTCAGGGTCAGCTTCTTCCCCAGGTCTGTTACCCTGCTGAACTCTGCCCGCTGATAGACTCAAGCCCATACCCACCACCCACCTGTTTATATATTGGACTGTCAATGCCGTTTACACTGTATATATTCATATTTTATATTTATAGCCTATTTATAATTATTCTATTTATAAAAATTCCATGTATAATTATTCTCATTATGTAGACTCCTGCACCGCTATTTTTGCACTTCTGGTCAGATGCCTAAACTTACATTTTGTCACTAGTACATGTGCTATGTAATGACAATACAGTTGAATCTGAATATAGGAAGCAAGCATTCATATACAGAAGCAAGACGTTGGCATATAGAAGCTGCAGAATAATGGCACTCATGGTAGAGATGGTTGGATTGTTTTCATCTAGGAGGGATGACTAACTCTATCTCTCGCTAACCAAACTCAATTGCTAACCTCAGGCACACGCTGCACATCCCAGACACGCGCACACGGGAGAGTTTCCCATGAATCCATCACACACTGGTGGACTTTCACTGGCTTCACAATCACAGTTCATCTGCAGTCTTTCACTGAATCATCGTAAATCCACTGACTCAGTTGCACAAACTCTCAAACCGCAACAGAGTCATAACAACCCCGAAGCTCACACCAGGGACTCCCATTTAATTCCAAGCCAAAGCTAATATTAAAGAGATACACTGGTGGTCATTAATCACAATTATTGAGCATCCCGTAGGATATTTCTCTCAATTTAATAATGGATATTCTTGTCAGGGCGATAACAAATGTAAACTGTTTTCTGGCAAACTGAATGACAATCTTTTAAACGTCCTTCCTGACCTATTTGCTCAAGCTGCGTTGACAAATAGCTGATTAAATTCAAATTACTGAGGTCCAGCTTTCTCATCCCACGCACACAGTGGCTGGGATCTTTTTAAAGTCTGCTGTCACTAATATGATGTCTTGTGAATTATGGAGTCGATTTGAGAAATGTAGCTCAGACTCTTCTCCCGCTGAGCGATATTTGGCAGCAGAGAGCTCACACACAAACAAAGATTTATAAGTGTTTCCCCTGTGAATACCTGCAGTCTGTCCGTTCCCTCAGCATGAAGAGTGTGTGTACTCCCCTCTCTGTGTACACAGCTGGGGAGACCATTTTCATTTTCACCCTGTCCCTCCCTTCTTCCTCCCTCTCCTCTCTTTCTGTCTCTGCCTGCCTAGCTTTCTCCAGTCCTCGTCAGGAAATGTCCACACTCGCTCTACAAAGAAAGTCTATTCTGTCAGTCCTGTGGGGATGTCAGGGGAAGGTGGAGGTGGTAGTGGGTGGGGGGGGGGGGGGGGGGTGGGGGGTATTTATTGCCAGATGTCTTTAAGGCTCCCTCTGACAAACTTTACTCCCAACATGTTGTATTTTCCAAGAAAACAAGAACCCAGAGCTCCATGGAGTCACACTTTAAGGGATGGAGAATAAGAGGAACGCTAGAACATGACCAATAGGTGAAGAAGAAGAAGAAGAACATTGATGTTTTATACAAGCTTTTTTAAGTATATACTGTATGTAGGAAAAGGATAGCAGGAAAAAAACTTGAATGAGTCAAGGCATGTCAAATCCTAGGCCTAAAACGTGCCTCTTCTTCAGTGTAACAGCAGGAGGAAGCGGGGGATAGGGCTACGTTATTAATCAATATGTAATCAAAATCACAATATAACCTAGAGTAATATCCAAATGCCAGTAGCCTAAGCCAAGTGGTTTGATTGGTTTATGATACTTATACGTTTTGTTTAGTGGGATAATCTCCACATATTAACACGACCTTTAGTAGTTGAAAACTAAATGTCATTGGCAGAAGTAAAAAGCTAAAGTTATGTTATAGACAAACAGCCAGTTCACATGACTTCACGTCAAAACAGCTAAGCTAAAGGCGGCAAATGTTGAGCCTGAGGACGTTTAGTAGTCTCATGTAGACACTTGTTAGCAACCACTAAGCTAAAGGTGGCTAATGTTGAACCTAATGAAGTTAAGTAGTTTCATTTAGACACTTGTTAGCAACCACTAAGCTAAAGGTGGCTAATGTTGAACCTAATGAAGTTAAGTAGTTTCATTTAGACACTTGTTAGCAACCACTAAGCTAAAGGTGGCTAATGTTGAGCATGATGAAGTTAAGTAGTTTAATTTAGACACTTGTTAGCAACCACTAAGCTAAAGGTGGCTAATGTTAAGCCTAATGAAGTTAAGTAGTTTAATTTAGACACTTGTTAGCAACCACTAAGCTAAAGGTGGCTAATGTTGAACTTAATGAAGTTAAGTAGTTTAATTTAGACACTTGTTAGCAACCACTAAGCTAAAGGTGGCTAATGTTGAACCTAATGAAGTTAAGTAGTTTAATTTAGACACTTGTTAGCAGCCACTAAGCTAAAGGTGGCTAATGTTAAGCCTAATGAAGTTAAGTAGTTTAATTTAGACACTTGTTAGCAACTACTAAGCTAAAGGTGGCTAATGTTGAACCTAATGAAGTTAAGTAGTTTAATTTAGACACTTGTTAGCAACCACTAAGCTAAAGGTGTCTAATGTTGAACCTAATGAAGTTAAGTAGTTTAATGTAGACACTTGTTAGCAACCACTAAGCTAAAGGTGGCTAATGTTGAACCTAATGAAGTTAAGTAGTTTAATTTAGACACTTGTTAGCAACTACTAAGCTAAAGGTGGCTAATGTTGAACCTAATGAAGTTAAGTAGTTTAATTTAGACACTTGTTAGCAACCACTAAGCTAAAGGTGTCTAATGTTGAACCTAATGAAGTTAAGTAGTTTAATGTAGACACTTGTTAGCAACCACTAAGCTAAAGGTGGCTAATGTTGAACCTAATGAAGTTAAGTAGTTTAATTTAGACACTTGTTAGAAACCACTAAGCTAAAGGTGGCTAATGTTGAGCCTAATGAAGTTAAGTAGTCTCATGTAGACACTTGTTAGCAACCACTAAGCTAAAGGTGGCTAATGTTGAGCATGATGAAGTTAAGTAGTTTAATTTAGACACTTGTTAGCAACCACTAAGCTAAAGGTGGCTAATGTTGAGCCTAATGAAGTTAAGTAGTCTCATGTAGACACTTGTTAGCAACCACTAAGCTAAAGGTGGCTAATGTCGAGCCTAATGAAGTTAAGTAGTTTCATGTAGACACTTGTTAGCAACCACTAAGCTAAAGGTGGCTAATGTTGAGCATGATGAAGTTAAGTAGTTTCATGTAGACACTTGTTAGCAACCACTAAGCTAAAGGTGGCTAATGTTAAGCCTAATGAAGTTAAGTAGTTTCATTTAGACACTTGTTAGCAACCACTAAGCTAAAGGTGGCTAATGTTGAGCATGATGAAGTTAAGTAGTTTCATGTAGACACTTGTTAGCAACCACTAAGCTAAAGGTGGCTAATGTTAAGCCTAATGAAGTTAAGTAGTTTCATTTAGACACTTGTTAGCAACCACTAAGCTAAAGGTGGCTAATGTTAAGCCTAATGAAGTTAAGTAGTTTCATTTAGACACTTGTTAGCAACCACTAAGCTAAAGGTGGCTAATGTTGAGCATGATGAAGTTAAGTAGTTTCATGTAGACACTTGTTAGCAACCACTAAGCTAAAGGTGGCTAATGTTGAGCATGATGAAGTTAAGTAGTTTCATGTAGACACTTGTTAGCAACCACTAAGCTAAAGGTGGCTAATGTTGAGCATGATGAAGTTAAGTAGTTTCATGTAGACACTTGTTAGCAACCACTAAGCTAAAGGTGGCTAATGTTAAGCCTAATGAAGTTAAGTAGTTTCATTTAGACACTTGTTAGCAACCACTAAGCTAAAGGTGGCTAATGTTAAGCCTAATGAAGTTAAGTAGTTTCATTTAGACACTTGTTAGCAACCACTAAGCTAAAGGTGGCTAATGTTGAGCATGATGAAGTTAAGTAGTTTCATGTAGACACTTGTTAGCAACCACTAAGCTAAAGGTGGCTAATGTTGAGCATGATGAAGTTAAGTAGTTTCATGTAGACACTTGTTAGCAACCACTAAGCTAAAGGCGGCTAATGTCGAGCCTAATGAAGTTAAGTAGTTTCATGTAGACACTTGTTAGCAACCACTAAGCTAAAGGTGGCTAATGTTGAGCATGATGACGTTAAGTAGTTTCATGTAGACACTTGTTAGCAACCACTAAGCTAAAGGTGGCTAATGTTGAGCCTAATGAAGTTAAGTAGTTTAATTTAGACACTTGTTAGCAACCACTAAGCTAAAGGTGGCTAATGTTGAGCATGATGACGTTAAGTAGTCAAATGTAAACACTTGTTAGTAACCACTAAGCTAAAGACGGCTAATGTACGGAGTGATGACCTTTAGTAGTCTCATTCACTTTGAGGTGAACTGAGGTGAACAGATTCAGGTATTTTTCCCATCTGCACTGGGACTGCACCACCTACTTCCAACACCCCACCATCACTTCCCACCACACACATACCTCTGACTTCTGTTCAGAGCTCAGGAGACGGACACCCACCGCCTGTCTGAGCTCTCTGATGAAGTCATCCCGTTGGAGGAGCCTGAACTCTCAGCAGCACTGACTCTGAACGTCTGACTGATAGCTCATGACTGCTCAGCCACATCAAAGCCTTCGTGGTCTGATATCGTCCTAACATTAATGGCTAGGGAGTCTTGATGACGGAGGGCCGGTTCACTCCCATGCTTGATAAACGATGAATAAGTCAAGGAATTCATGGTGGTAGGGCTGCACGATGTTGACATTGCTACATTTTGATATTGCAATATGAAAAATTACTAATTTCCACCAGTTGACGACAAAGCAGCTTCTACTTTTAGCCAAAGTTGCGGGGGGTTTTCTGTGCTGTTCCTGTTCCTTGCTCATAATCAAGAAATATGGTGCTTGAAAACTAGCAGGGCCTGCTTTAGTTTGTAAAACAAATAAATAAATAAGAATATTTATTAAGAATGATTGTGATTGGTGGTTGGCTCTGCATGCGTACCCTGATTGTCACTTATACTAGCAACAAATATGTCAATGAAGACATAAGCCACAATCAATTATGTAATATCATACAGATAAAATCATGGAAATTGAGGCTTTTCAAGTTATACTTTTCTATCAAACAGCTAAAGAAATGTAGGATATTTGAGTTAATTTGTTAATTTTGAGTGCATGTCTTGTGGCATCACATGACAATACCCAGCAGCCTTACACCAGCAGCTTTCTTTTTAACAAACGTTACGGTTTTTAATAACCAGTTTTTTACTTTCAAACCAGTATTGGCCTTTTTTTGTCATTGATCATAATTATATTTCCACCAACATGAAAAGCAGCTAAGCATAACCCACATGCTCACTTCAGCCATATCCAATAAATATTTAGAGGTGAATTAAATAAGCTCACAGGTAATGCCAGTTATTATCCCTAACTGCAGAGGTATGAGGTCCATTTACTGTTGCAGTACGGTAGTAACAGTAGGTCAAAGATACCAGTAAATTAGTCTGCAAGATCAAAACAAGAATGGACAGTTTAATGGAAAAAAGGTGTTCTCTCCCCAAAAGCTGTAGTGGATGTGTAAGTTAGGTCTAGTACCAGCAGGCCTGTATTGTTGCTATACAAACCGAGCTGAGAGGAAGACAGTGGAATATCACAAAGCGCTGTTTTAACACAGAAAGAGGATGATTTCTCACCTCTCTCGCACTGCGGGCCAGTGAAACCGTAGACACAGGCGCATCTGTTGGGCCCGATGCAGCGACCGCTGTTCTGACAGCCGTTCTCACACACAGCTACAGGAGACAGAGAAAAAAAGAGTTATTCACATAGAAAAAACACATTTAGCACAACCCTAATGTTTCATAAAACTTCAAATGAGACTTGTATTGTATTCTATATCAGTATAACCAACATGTGTGAGGATTCTCATTGATGACTTTAATTCTTTAACTAATGTTACCGTCACGTCATGCTCTATTTAAATGTTCTTACTCAGAAATCAAGCCTTAAAGAACTACACAGGACTTATCAGTGACCTCCACAAAGGGGTTCTCGTTTTCAGGTTGGATAGTTTGTCAGTCAGCCAAATTATGGAAAAAACTGCATGACCGATTTTCCCTAAAGCTTAGTGAGAGGGTGAAGGATGTTCCAAGAATATCATTTGGATCAGATACTCTAAATAAATGATGTTAACATTGGGAGTTGGGCATTTGGCAAAAGTGAATGTTTGTTCTCTTAGACAACCTTCTGGTTTAACTATGTAATTGGCAAAGACACCTCATATGTCTTAGTTTATGGTGTCTCTGATTGGTCATGCTGTAAGTAAAGGTTTGACCAATAGTCTTTCTATATTGTCCTATTGCTATATAAGCTGCATACTTGTAAATATACAGACAGAAATACTGTATAGTATGTAGAGTAAGTCTCTCAAAGTGGTGACAATTAGCAGACCCCCCCCCCATGCACCAAGGTGTGCTGACGGTGCAGATTTGACTCACGCTGTCCACAGTGGTTTCCTGTGTATCCCTTTGAGCAGGAGCAGGAGTCCTCTGCACAGCTGCCTCCATTCATACACCTGACGTTACAGGACTGAACTGTGGGGGGGGGGAGGAAAGACAGACAGACAGGTGTGAACAGATGCACTTCAACAATGATATGTCAAATAACAAGAGCTGCAATATAATCACAAAATACACAAGAATGGGAACTTTAAACATCTGCTGAGAGCAAGTGACTAAATTAATAAAAGCTTTTCATTCCAAAGCTATTTACTGGTTTTCTCAAACAAACATGACTTTTAGGAATGGGACAACTCACTGACGGTTGGATTGCTTCATCTTAATTTCTACCCAATCAGAACACAACATTTAGACTTGTTTCCAAACAGCGGTGATTTAAATTATCACGGTCACTTAAACACATTAAGAGGATTTTTCCACTCCAGTTGGGTTTGCACAACGCTGGTATTTCTTCAGCAGCTTTAGATGAACAGACAAAGCTCTAAAGGCCCTCAGGCCACAAAAACCAAAGCTTATCAAGCAGACCGGGGGGAGGGAATAAGTCGAGCCATCTGTACGCTACAGTCAGGCAGGAATTTGCTGAGAGGAGAGGGAAACTGGGTGAGGGGGGAAGTACGGTACAATGGCCAAGAAAAAATCCAAACAGGATGAAAAGAGTAGTGAATGTATGAGAAAGAAAGTTGTTTGAATTTGTGTATTTCACTCCGTTGTGACTTTAACGCCAGATTGTAATGTTTGAGGATTATGGTGGAGCTCATTTGGTTTTTAGCGTTTATATTTGATTTGATCATACAGTGTTTTTAGGCAGCGCTGCAATGTTTAGAGTTGGTTATTTAACAGTTATATGTGAGTTATGTGAGCATCAGTATGGGTTGAATGAGTGCATATAATAATTCATTTTAAAGAAGGTTTCTTGATGGTTAGAGGGCTTTATATTTAGAATAACATATACAGTAGACTTAAAGGTAGGGTAGGTAAGAATGTAGAAACCAGCCCCTTCCTTCAGACTTCCTTACAGAGCCCCTCCTCCAACATACACGAACGCGCACATGACCAATGAGGGCACGAGATAAGTTTGTGCACAGATGGAAGGCTGACAGGCAGGTAGGCCATCCAGTTATTTTAGCCGGGCCGGCTCAGATGATTGGTCGTGCTTTTTACAGCGCAACGGCTTCCACAGATGATATTTTTTTATGCATTTATTGTCAAAGCATTTAATATATTCATTGCTATCGGGATGTTAAGAGCATTCCATGGAATATAACAAAAAGTGTTTCTGAAGTGAATTATGTCTAAGAATGTCTTATTGGAAATGTAATTGAGGAACCTGAACCTGTAAATTCTGAAATAATTCAACTGTCTAAAAGGAAAGGGATTGAATTGTGCAATGCATCCTCTAATGCTGCGTTCACACCGGACGCGATGCGAATATTCGCTTCGCTCTAAAAACGCTCGGGTTTCACCGCGGCTATCAGCTGTGTTTACTCGCATCATTCAACCAAGACGCACTGACTACAACAAAATGAACATATTTTACCGTGATTTAATTGTAATACACGTTTCCATTAATTAATGCTTTGACAAGTCTGCAGACAGACGGCAGGTGAAACACCTTTTTAAAATGCTCGTTATCTGAACGGAGATTGGCTAAGCTAACGCAATGCTCCGACCGTCCACACTCACAACAACGACCTATACAATCATAAATAAACCAGCGAGTGTATTCGCCATGACACAGACAGTCTGTGGTTTGTACTTGTTTAACTTCTGTCTAGTTTTTGAACAGATATGAGGAGCTGTGAGCTCTGTGTGCCAACTCGAGCGTTTGTCGCGGCCCCCTTCAATCGCGCCGCGGAATTCGCATCAACCGCTTCATGCTTGCCGTCGGAGTGAATTTGCATCTGTCCGCGTCTCTGCATTGACTTTACATGTAATCGCGCCGGCCCCAAACATCGCATCGCGTCCGGTGTGAACGCAGCATAACCCTAACCTAAAAACACAAAGAACTTGACAGAAAGGGTGTAGCTTTAAATAGCTGGTATAATATGGTATTGTATATATTGTGGTCCTTTTCTTACAATGTATCTTCTTTGACTGTGTTTATGTGTGCACCGAATAAACAAAGGCAAATTCCTCGTATGTGTTAACCTACTTGGCAATAAACCTGTTACTAGTTGAGGTATTATAAAGTGCAGCAGGCCGACACGATGTGAGAAAGCCAATCTGAAAACCAAGAAGCAGTGGTTTAAAACTAATTGTTCTTCCTGTCAGACTGGCAGAGTTTTGCTGAGCTTGCCATTTACCAAACCCAAGAGCAGAAGATAAATCTACTGTACGCTCTTAATGTGTCCCTGCGTCCTCGTTTCGTCTTTCATCCTGGATCAAGAGGATATTTTACTGTCCTTTAGTCTCATAGGCTTTCCATTTTCCTTCCTTCCTCCATTATTCCCTCAGCGCCTTTCATGCTCTTCTGTCTATAACTTAATCGCAAGTTCAACATTAATTTCCTGTCTGTTTATGTGTCTTTCTCTCTCTTCAACATTGCTGGCATGCAGAGAGGAAATGACTGAGCTTCCTCGTAGCTGAGGTTGTCTAATGAGAATTTCTGACTTTGCACACTCTCCACCATAATCCACCCACTCATTCTGACTGTACCCAAACAAACTAAATATGACTTTAGCGAGTCACGATGACTGGATATACTGTAATGTAGTGTTTCACAGACTTTAATTACACGAATCAAAGCACAATAGCATGAATCTTGCAGGTGAAAGCTGTGTATTTGCAGTAAATATAAGGTATCATTTACTGAAATACATCTGAAGTCTAGAGGGAGTTCCAGAAAACGTTCTCATGTGCAACCCTTGGCAGACTCTGTGTACATATTTGGCAGAAAGTACTTTCTGTCTGGATTGTGTCTCATGGCAACATGTGGTGATGAATTAAAGCAAATCGTTTGGGACTCTGGGGCAGGCTGGGTTTATAGGTCAGTGTGGGTCCCTCTCTATTTCCCTGTTATCTTTCACCCTCACAGCAGATGGGTCGGGTTTAACTTTAAGATTTCAACCTTACCTTGAAACAGGAGGTTAACGCTATAAAATGTGCAGGAACGAGTCCTAAAAGCTGGAAATGATTTACTATTTTACCAGCTATGGTTCCCTCGTCTTTAAGTCAACAGTTGTTTTTTTACTGGTTTCTGGTATGTTGCCTGATATACACGAGGGAGGCGTGTGGCGCAGTGGGTTAATGCGCTGATCTTCGAATCAGAGGGTTCAGTCCCCACTGCAGTCAGCATGTCGTTGTGTCCCTGAGACACTTCACTCCAAATTGCTCCTGTGGGGATTGCCCACAGTATTGAGTATGCGTTGCTTTGGATAAAAGTGTCTAACAAGTAACATGTAATATATGATCTGTGACTTAAAATACCTCACTGGTAAACATCTGAAGCTTCTATATGTTTTAAAAACTAAGGTTGCTAACAAGTCCAACTTAGCGGTGGTGATGTCACTGTGCTGTAGTTTTTGTAACAAATATAAGCTGAAGACATCCATCCATCCAAATCCCTTGAGCTTGTATTGACCCCATATCTTATTGAAAGTATTTAACTAAAAACATTACTTTAATAAAATGAATTACCCTGATCTTTTCCTAAATCCATTTTGTAACAAAGTGTTTGCTTTTCATAACGTTAAATAGAACAGACACGTGATTAGCGGTTACGCGATTAAATCCGCCCCATGCAAATGTTAACCATCTTTAACTTAAACGGTTATTTTTGGGGTTTTGAGAGTCGTTTTTGTATGACGACATGTGGTCAAGAAAATTAGGGAAAGATTTCGTGTTGGGAGAATATGTATTAAGGGTCTTAAAATCACAGAGAATGATAATGATAATAATAATAATAATATATGTTTTTTATATATATGATGTCACTAAGATGAAGAGATGGAAAGATATTGAAGGTACCAGGTGTCATTTGTTTTCTTTTCTGCAACGGAAACCAGGTGGGTGAAGGGGGAGGAGGGGAGTGAAGCAAACAAGCACATTTGGAGACAGAAGAATGATCTCACTGGTGAACCTCGCCTCTGCCCCCTCTCCTCATGGCACCTCATCCCCCCAACAGGTGGAGAGAGATGGTTTGCTTCAATGACCCGTGCATGGAAAGCTGCACGTGTAGGGCAACAGGGTAGGGGGATGAGCGAGTGTGTGTGTCCCAGACATCAGGCTACAGGAGTTGGGTGTAGCTCTGCAGCACCACAATGCACCTCTGTGCTCGGGTAGTGTCGTCGGTGAGCTGCTAACATCTGGGTGTTTTTTACGAGAGGCTGCGAAACACAGGAAGTCCAGGCTTGTGTGTTAAGTGTGTCTGTCTGTGTGTGTGTGTGTGTGTGTGTGTGTGTGTGTGTGTGTGTGTGTGTGTGTGTATGTGTGTGTGTGTGTGTGTGTGTGTGTGTGTGTGTGTGTGTGTGTGTGTGTGTGTGTGTGTGTGTGTGTGTGTGTGTGTGTGTGTGTGTGTGTGTGTGTGTGTGTGTGTGTATGTGTGTGTGTGTGTGTGTGTGTGTGTGTGTGTGTGTGTGTGTGTCTGATGGAAAACTGAAGAGCTTTATGGCTGTGTTTTGTCCTGGTTTACACACTCCTCAGGGACCACTGACATGTCAGACTCAGTCTCTGCATGGATGAGCAACGCAGTGAAACAGAAAGCTGTCAAAGATTGGCTTCCATCCAAATGTATCGCAAATTTGTAGAAAATACGCAAAAGAAAATGAATGTAAGTTCCTATCAACTTCCACTGCTATGCGAATGTTAGGAGTTTGTTCAAGATGAGCAGCGGGTGGAAAAGTGTTGCAACAGGTTGACATCATTAAAACACTGCCAGTCTGAAGCAAGGGGGAAACAATGTAGACATAACATAATTGAAATATTTGTGTCTCCATCATTGTAGAATAACTCTTCAGCGTTCAGCAGGAAAACCCCCAAAGGCAAATTGGGTAAACTGTCTAAACAAGTCCTACGCTGAATGCTAATAGTCAAACCAAAAAGGTAAGCCCTAAACAGAAACCTAACCTTTCAATTAACGCCGGCTCAAACAAACACACGGTGGAGTGGAAACACGCATAAAAACTAAGATTTATTTATTTTAGTCCACTCACTTAGTCCCTCACACACATCATTCATTTTCTGGGTAAATCATACCCACTTGTTTCCTCACAGTCCTCTTACCTAACAGGACGGGGCATTTCTTGGCGGTGGAGATGGGACTACATTGAAGTGGCTTCTAATTAAAAAGTCCTTGTTCTGCATTCCCAGTACTCATCGTTCTCCTCGTCAATAACCAAAGGGAGCCTGTTGTCTGCAGACAGCTGTTTCTCAGCATCTGGGCAAGACTGTCCGCGGTAATGATTTCCTAATTATGGTTATGGAGGAGGAGGTTATAAAGATGACACTATAGCACAGCTGCTCTGCCTTAAAGTGTCAAGTTGTTTATTACTAGGATGAGTCTCAGTGTGAACCCTGGTTGTCTGGAAACTGATATATAACCCGGGTTGGGAGGGTCACTTTAAAAATGTAATCCGTAACAGTTACTAGTTATCTTTAAAAAAAAAAAAAAATCAGTAACTTAATGTAATGAACACAATCCAAAAGCAATGTTACCTGATTACTTTCTGTTACTTGTGGATTACTTCAATATCAAATGCAATGCCATTAAATACAAGAATAAAGAAATATCATTAAGATGTTTTTTACTTAAGATATTTATTAACAAAGATGTGTCCACTACTCAGAGATGTTATCAATCAGCATATTCAGGTAGTAGCCTATACACCACATGTGTCAAACTCAAGGCCCGGGGGCCAAATCAGGCCCTTGGTGGATTTAATTTCGGCCCACTGGATAATTTCTAATTCCTATTAGATCTGGCTCGCCGGTATATTGCACGCACACCTTCACTCCATCCTGAGGGTCTCCTCAGCTCAGAGCCTGAGCCCAAACATTGATGACCTTGCACCCAAGATGAGATGCCAAGTATCTGCTTGAACTAGCATCACAGAGCAGCACACTGAGTTTAATGGATGTTTCCTTCTGAACTTTCTTTCTCTCGACAACAGGGCATGTTTGTTTTTTTATTTGAGGGAAATAGTTTTGTTGAAGCTGTTGTTGGCCTGTGGGAAAATGTGATCAAAAGAAATGACTCTGGAAAAGCTGCAGATAGAGCCATAAGAAATGAATGCAACTGATTATTTAATGTTTCATGTTGTTTTTATAGGCAATCATTGAAGCTTTGTTAGTTCCAGGTTTAATATGTGCAATAAGTTCATTTTAATAAGTTCTGTAATAAACATTGAACCAGTCCGGCCCTCGACTAGAACCCATTTTTTAATCTTGGCCCACTGTGTATTTTAGTTTGACACCCCTGATACCATCAATGAAACACATGAGCACTTTATACTACAGTTTAAAAAAGCAGAAATAAAATTTGAGCTGGCAGAAAATGCTCCGTTTTAGTTTAATACACACAGATAAGCTCAGACACACTATTTTATGAACATATAGGTTCACCTACTGACTTAAAAACAGATCAAATGAACCAAAGAAAGTGAAACCATAAAGCAGATCCAGGCATATAGATTCACACTTAAAGTATTATCCTACAGAACAGCACAGCGTACAGAGAAGAGATAACATCTGATCCTTTTAAAACAAACACTATATGCTCTTTTTAGTCTTTTACTAACATTATAATCCGGCTAGTAATCCCAAATGTTGGAGAAATGTACCAGAAATCAGATTATTTTTTTAGGTAACTGTAAGTGAATTACCTTTTTTTCCTATCCTACGTAATGTCATTACATATAATCCATTATTCCCCAAACCTGGTTATCATCATATTTTCTATTTCTGTAAGCCTGTAAAAATGTCTTCCAGTCCGTCTACAGTAACGTCTGTCTTTAATGGCAAAACAGCAAAGATTCCAAGAAGAGTCATAAAAAGAAATCGCAGACAGCCATAACAATAACGGCAGGCACGTGAATGATATGTAGAAAATCATAAAATGTGTTGTTGATTTATCCAAACCTCTACAATCCACGGGAAAGACGAGCGACATAAAGATGCTATCTATACCCTCAGCAGACCAGGGTGCTAGCATCAGGCTGTGTGATTAAGGCGGAGGGAATTGGCGTTCCCAAATGGATCACCATAGAACGGGAATTTGTTTCCAACTGCGCCGAATTATCCTGTTAAATGGTGGACTGCCTCCAAAAGCTGAATTTGGGAGTCAGCACGTTTTGGAAAGACAAGATCTACGACGAGGAAGAGTGCTTCGTTTTACTTGGCCTGCAGCCTCCCAGACAAATAATATTGTAAAAATAACGTTAATAATTTTGCTCCGTGGGAATTCAAATCAAAACAAAGCTTTATTACCTTAAACAAATGACACATTTAACTCAAATATGACAACATTTTGAATTGGGGAGTATTACCCTGAGGACATTTGGTTTTTATAAGTAAGTAGAATTATAGCGTCTGTTGAGACTCGTCATTTAAAAAGACTAACTTTTAACCTCCGCGGTTATTTGAGGTCAATCGCAGCATTGACCAATAGCCATGTGTTTATGTCGGGCCATAAAGCTGTTTGACCTCTGAACTTCATGAGAGCTGCCAGATGAAGATCTTCCGCAGCGACACACTCGTAACAGAGCACGAAAAAAACAACATTAAAGCTGTCACTGATTATTCAGATCGCAAAGTGTCTCAGTAGCTGTCTTTAAACTTGTAACAAATGAAAAAAAGCCCCCATCCCACTCATAAATCCCTTCTGAGGAAAGCTGAGAATCACCAAGTGTGACGAGGACTTGGGTCCAGCTCCAACTCTAATTTATCACTTCACTTTCTAGCGCCATTCCTGCCCCTAAGGAAGCATGACTTCATAGCCAAAGCACTGACTCTGCAGGAGATCGGGTCAGAGGCTGCTTTTCCTAACCCTCCCATCCTGCATGCCCTTCCTCTCAGGGTCGTCATCCTCACTTATTGCTCGAACAGATTTCACCCCACTGCCAGCTGATATGTTAGTTTGCAGTCTGTGTGTTAGTACAAGAGCGTCTGTACATCTGCATGTCTGTCAATGTGTGTGAGAAGTAAATGTGTGTTAGCAGGCTTGAAGGAATGTGAGCATGTGTAGAGGGTCTGGCAGACTCAACCGACACATTGCTCGCCACTTAATACATACATCCACGCACACTTTGCATGTCTCCAAAGTAGCGCTTAACGACATTGTTTTCTGCACGTCCGACACATATTAACTTCATATTTAAACCCTGCACACACTGCTCTAATCTCTCTAAGACAAACCTGATTTCACACACTCTTGGATGTGCAGTAGAACACCTCACTGCGCTCCAAACACACACACACATTTTCTGAGTGGTCTGTAACGAAGCCCAGCAGACAGAGGCTCGGCAGCCAGGATTTAATCCTGAGAAACTCTGTGACCTGCCGGCGTTAGAGCAGGCCAGACACTGTACACACTAATATTACACTGGCTACAGTACCGCTGGATCTCGTGAGACAAGGGTGGAACCATTACATTTGGGAAAGAGCCGAGCAGTCGGATGAGTCTGGAACGAAAGTGCTCAGTGTAACAGGCAGAACCGTTTCATTATTAGTTGTGGCGAGGACTGCGATTCAAAAATATTTTCAATTAATTGCCGTTTATTTTCTTGGTTTATGGATTTACATTAAAATGTCAGAAAATTATCAAAATGTTACTTTCTCAAAGTCAAGGGGAGATGTCTTAATTTGTCTTCTCTTGTCAGCTTTACACCCATAGATATTCACTTTTATACGATATAAACTGAAAAAAACAAGAAATCTCAAAGGTCCCATGTCATGCTTTTCCGGTTATTCCCCGTCCCCTTGTGTGTTATGTAGCTTCTTATGCATGTAAACGGTCTGCAGAGTCACAAACCCTCAAAGTACACCCTGTAGCGAGTAGAACTCTAACACAGAAAAGACCTGTCCATGCTGCCCCAGAACGCCTCGTTGGAGATTTCTCTTTTTCCATTGTTTACTTCCTGGGTATAGTGACGTATTTGGGTATAGTGACGTAACGTAACGGTTGAGTCCGTGGAGCCGTTACGTTTGGACCAATCCGCGGACTTCCTCACACCCACACACTCGAAGGGACGTTGCGAGGCTCGCTGCTGCGAGGAGCGGGACACTGTGAGCTGGCTCACTGGTGTGGGGTCGGCGAGACAGCGAGACACAACGGAACTCAGCCTGAGCACACACACAAACTCCCAGCCAGGCTGCGGGTGTGTGTGGTGTGTGTGTGTGTGTGTGTGTGTGTGTGTGTGTGTGTGTGTGTGTGTGTGTGTGTGTGTGTGTGTGTGTGTGTGTGTGTGTGTGTGTGTGTGTGTGTGTGTGTGTGTGTGTGTGTGTGTGTGTGTGTGTGTGTGTGTGTGTGTGTGTGTGTGTGTGTGTGTGTGTGTGTGTGTGTGTGTGTGTGTGTTTCGGGCTGGGTTTCGCTTTGTCTCGCCGTCTCACAGACGGCCACTGGGCTCACAGAGAGAGGGGGGGGGCAGGAGCTCCAACAAGCCGTTTAGGACACAGAGTGAATACACATACTATAGAGATGCTGTCTGAGAAACCAATGAGAGTTTGGAAAATTGCACAATATACATTTATTTTAGTAGACCTAACAATGGAATTATGATCAGTAGAAATGACCATGTCATGGGACCTTTAACATTTGAGAGGCCATTTTTGAATGAGAAATTACTTTACGATTATTGTAATACTGTAGAGAGCGTTTCTTTCTGTTGATTTGCAAATTGATGAGTAAATATCGAAGCAGCTATCGATTGGACCTTTCATCTAATAGTCCAAGTGAACTTTCCCCCAGATCTAGGGATCTTTTGAGAAACTGGACCGCACAGACAGGGTCTAATCTAATTTATCAGGATTATTTTACTCTCCAAAAGTCCCTGACTGAGGCGTACTACTTTCCAGTCTAGGAACTTTGCAGTGGAACATTTCTGTTTGTTGGAGTACTCACAATTCGGCTTCACTTGCCATTTCTTACAAATCTGCATCAGAGAGCAACTGGCAGGGTGCCTTGACACTGGCAAATGCAAGTATAAAACATCCAGTTCTTTTCCATTCAACGCAAAATTATTCGTCTGATCTTGGTGGGAGGAAACATAGACAATTGGACGAGTAGTTCCTTGGACCAAACCCCGGATTAATATCATCACATGTCTTGTGTTGTCCAACTAACACTGAGAGATATTGCAAATATTAGGTTTACATAAGACACAGAGAAAAGGCACATACAACTTTAGAAGCTGGAACAAGGGACGGTTTGCTTTCTTAGTTCAATAACGACCCTGAAAAGCTGCTGCAGATCAACTAATCAAGTAATGGAATACATATACAGCATTGTTTAGGTGGGTGGGTGTGTGTGATTGCTTCCTATTCGAGGAAGTTTCAGTTAGTGTGATCGATGAATAGTTACTGACCTCCTCCTCCTGCTCCACAGCTGGAAGAGAGCTGGCCGCTCGAGCAGGTACACATGTTGGGTCTGGAGCAGAAACCATCACCACAGGAATTCCTGCAAATGGCTGGAGAGAGGAGACGAGAATTTAATCGATTCATTTATTTTTGTGTCCTCAGCCCCTACACAAAAAGCCGTGTTTCCATTCAATGATCAAGCGACTTTTAACCAACTTTTGCAATGTCGCCAAATAAAAGGAAATGCAAATTAGGCCCGTTTCCATCAACTGAGTGGTGCGGACAATCTTGGCGAAAGAAACCAAACAAGTTTAATTATCTTCAAGAGAGAAATGGAGAGTCTGACCATTTTATTTTTTGTCAATTGGTATTAGCCATTTCTACGATATTGGAAAACTTAAAGAAGAGGTCAAAACCAGAAACAGTTAATCAGTCATGTGAGTTACATTTTCAAAACTTCACAATTAGATTAAGCAAATTAGCTAGCGTAAAAACATTTTCCGACAATTTAGGACGTTTTTATAGAATTTTCCAGTTTTTAATAATGGAATACTTAAAAAATGTGAATAAAAACAAGTGATTGGAAACATGGTTAATGACACAAACAGCATTATCCCACCCTTGTATGTGATTTTTTCTTCTACTATGCTTTGTGTTAAAGAGGATTTAAGGATGGATGAACTTACGGACGATACACTGGTTCCCTCCCGGCAGAGTCTTCCAGCCGGGGCAGCAGTACGAGTGGAAGCGAGAGCCACAAACATTGGGCCTGACGGAGACACAAAAAAACAAAGAACACACAAATTCAATACATGTCACTTATTGGGCACTTTTATCCAAAGCGACTACAGTGGGACTCGAACTCGCTACCCCCTGTTTCAAAGTTCAGCACACTAAATTCAGCACACTAAGTTCAGCGCACTATACCACTGAGCCACAGCCTCACTGTACTCACCCCAGACCTCCCAAACATATTTGAGTAAAAGCCCTAAACAAATACACGGTAGAGTTACTTTCTGAGCTGCATGGCCTTGGCTTTTGAGTAAACAAAACAAACTTTGATATGAAGCCTCCTCAAGAGATGGATGGAGGGGAAAGGAAATGTGAGGGGCCTATCATGTGAGGAGCAGCATTTTCTTTTTATTCACGGATGGATTTAAGGACAGGATGTCTAAAATCTTCCTTTCCCCCAAATTCCACGCCTGTTCTCTGTAAAATGTCCAAATGCAGCATTCCTATACTGGAGCTTGCAGTGGCCCTTGACCCTGTTTCACAGATGTAAGACTCATCATAGCTTATGAAGCGCTTGATTAGCATGACAGGTTAGCCACAAGGATTTCCTCCGAGAAGATGGTTAAACCACATCTAGCAATCACACACACACACATGCGCGCCCACACACACACACACGCGCGCCCACACACACACACACACGCGCGCACACACACACACACAGCTGCCTGACCAACGAATGCCCAGTTTGGATCTACCGTGAATAATTACTTTTAACCAGGTTTATTTAGGAACAGAGGAAAAGTCCCAACATGCTCCAATCCCAAAGCAAAAATCCACATAATGTAAGGAAGTGTGTGTGACTCAGCGATGCATGAAGCTGTTTAACAAGCTGAAGGGATTCCAACTGTGTGGTGATAATAATGATACCCTTAGTGACCTTTCAAAGCGCATAATGCCGGCTGTGGTCCTCTGTGTGTTGGTGGTTACTTGTTTGCATTTGCCCATGGCAGGACTGAGATTTGAGGGACCACAACTTTGGATAAAGTCTGATCCAGATGCTCATGGTAAAGTCGTTTGCAACAGGGATCACGGAAATCATTTACGACAGTTTAAAGTGATGCTAGATTACCCTGTGTGTTTTTTAAATGATGAAGAACTAGAAAGGCAACTCTTTATCAAGCCTTTAGAAGGGTATATGGTTTATTTGAAAGAGACAGTGCTTATTTATAAAATGGTGGGAATAAGGGCAGCGTTAGCGTGTTAGCTCTTTTCTGCTGTCCCTCAGTAGTTGAAAGCACAGACGTTAGGAATAAAAAAGCTACAAATACAATAAACTAAAACTCTTTAACTTCATATTCCCTATTTTATAACACAAGAAGACTTTTCCTCAAGAAGTATATTGACTTTTAGTCTAAAGTTAGACATTTTCTATGAAGCAAGAGAGCTAGAGGAATGAGTACTAAAGTGAGTTAGCATTTTAGCATTTCCTGTTTCTGGGTTTTGGGGTCAGTGTTTGTTTTATTTAAAGGGGCCTGAAATGAAATCTCTGGGTAGCACAAGCTAGAGACATCTAAAGTTTTGTTCTATGACATTAAATACGTTAATGTATAAAAGACGAATGATAAAAAAAAAATATGTAACCTTTATTTAACCAGATAAAAAGCATTGAGATAACATTTCATTTACAATACTGACCTGGCCAAGAAGGCAGCAACGTTACACATAACACAGACATGTAAAATACAGAGAACACAACTAAGAAAACAAAAGACGGAAAGCAGTCACTACATTGTGCAAATTTAGGACGGTAAGAAAGGTAATGAAGCTCAGCGCAAGTTCAGGCAGGAAGACCTATCACTTCGTATTGCACGTCATGGCAATACTCGCTCCCTTCACTAAATGAGAGGGAGCGCCACTCCTCAGCTAACCTATCACTTCCCTCCATTCACAAGCCTAATCATCGCACCTGTTAATCCCTCTATATATGCTCTCCCCTTTTCCATCAGCTGTCTTCCAGGTGTCAACGCGCAACCCTCCTCCACCCCTTCGCCTCCTGCTTCCAACTCAGGGCCAAGCTCAACCTTCTCCCTTCCAACCGGACCCAACCACTCATCACCACCACCAGTGTCTAGACCCGGGGGGGGGGTTCATCGGAAACGGTTCTTCCCTTCCCGAATGACATCCTACCAAACCTGGGCCTAATCGCCAAACACCATTTCATTCACTAACTGTCATCATTATGTTTAATTTATATAATGTGACCCGATAATAAACATGTATTCATACATCACGTCTCTCCTGATTGAACTACTTATTACTGCAAGAGCAGCTGGTGGTAAGGACTTCAGACAACTTCAATTTAAAACAGGCTATTGAGACAAGTGCCGTCAGTTTGAGGCGTGATTGAAGGTCATTCCAAGACCAAGGACTATAATGAAAGAGACTCCTTTTTCCAGCCTCAGTCCGCACGGCAGGAACCTGGACCCGTATCCAGGCATTGGTTCTGAGGTTGTAAGAGTTACAAACTGGAACAAATCTGGCACATTAATAAGAATGATCATAAGAATGATAAGAAGTGTCTATAAAACCTCATCATGGCTAACATTAGCCGCCTTTAGCTTAGCGACGGTGACGTTAGCTCACTTCTGGCAAGTCTATTTGTAGTGTGAATGTGTGAAGATTACGATCACAAACTGCTGCTTTCCAAATATATTTTTTTATCTTCTGTTATACTCCAAAATCCCAAAGCCATTGTGTTTTTATCGGGGGAACGAGTGTAATGTTAACGTGAGGCAATACGTCATCCCAGCAGCACTTTATTAGACCCTCCATGCCTGTTAAATTCCCTCATCATTCAAACTCCATGTTTCCTGTTTTAAAACACAGGCTGTCCGTCAAACATTTGAAGTCTGAAGCCTAACATAGGAGACATCATCCGAGTTATTATTTCAGACTCTGCAAAGCTCCCTCCAGAGCCACGTTAGACCTTTTTACAACTGTTTCCACAGCCTCACTACAACTAAACTGACTTATATGTAGAAAAGAAAGTCTGAGCTTTAAGTTGAATTTGCAGCTCAAAGAAGGAGATTTAGAGAAGGATTCTTAGCCCTGATGAACTTCTCAAGTTCTGTGTGAAACCGATGACCTTCCTCTCCTTCTCAGCAGACGTATCGACAGAAGCCCCGGGGCCGTCACCAGGGAGATGACAGCTGGGCTATGAATCTCTGATGGATGGAGAGCAGAGCTCACTTCCAATCACATTACCAGATGGCACCGAGAGACAGAGGGACGCACAAACAGGTGGGCAAGCAGACAGCCGATATTTACACAGGTAGAGTTTAAAAATTAAACACGAAGACGGGAGATCCACAGAGAGTTTGTTTTAGAAAATGTGAAGAGCGTTATAGTTGCTAAACTTAAAAACAGAGTGAAGGAGAAGAGTGTGGCGAGCAACCAATAGTCATCTTATCTTACACTTACAGTCTGTCAAGAGAAAAGTATTACACCCCCTTTCCTGTACTGTGTTATATAGGTTTTTGATTAAATAATCGTCTACCTTTTGAACATAGTGACATCACCATGTAACACTTGAGCTTCTATTGGATAGTGCTCCAATTAGGGCTGCTCGACTATGGCAAAAATCGTAATCTCGATTATTTGGGTCAATAATTGCGATTATTAAATGCGATTATTCATTGACTTTGAAAACATCCATTTATTTGAGAAAAAAATGTTGAACAGTGTGTTTTTAACAGTTGATTACCCTGAACTTTAAGTATAATTCAACTGAAAAACCCCCAAAATTAAAAAATTAAAAAATTAAAAAAATTAAAAATCGTTTTATTTTGATTACGTTGTTTTCGTAATCGTTGCAAGCCATAATCGTAATCGCGATTAAAATACGATTAATTGAGCAGCCCTAGCTCCTATCCATTGTACGTGATCGGCTAAGGGGCGGGACATCTTGAAGCGGTTGATCAATCACAACAGAGCCAGCCAGCTAACCAATCAGAGCAGACTGGGCTCTGGTTTCAGACAGAGGGTGAAAAGTGGTGCTGCAGCACAGGTATAATAAATACTCATATGAAACAGAAAATGAGTATAATAGGGCCTCAAGTCGGAGCCCTAAACAAATATAAGATTGTTGGCAGTGTTGCAGAGGACGACGCTTACAGTAAATAACTACATATTATGTGTAAATACATGGATGGTATGAGGGGGGTCGGAAGACGGGACGGTGGGAAAAGAAACAGGGGATCAGTGGGAGGGAAAACAAAACAAGTTTATGTTGAGAAGAGGAGGAAGCAGGAAAAAGGAGTGGGGAGAGGAGATATGGAAACGAAAAAAAGAGAGAACAGCAAAAGCAAGAAGAGGCCAGACCCTTAGTGGGGGTTGAATTTCTGGGGCAAAAACTGAGCTCCGAGAAAAACTTGAGAAATGCATGGAGCGGCATTCCAGCACTTAATGAGCAGTGAACCCTACGTCTTCCCCGATCTATTTCTCCATGAAGCGCTGCAGATTTTCCACTGTCACAGACCGAGGGGATGTCAATGTATGAAGGATTATAGGGGTTTGACCCTGAGGTGCTCTGGATTATTATTCTTCCTCCCTCTCAGCCTTTCCTCCAGGTCAACGCCTGGTCTCAGAGAGGAGGCTTTAGAGGATGAACTGAAGTAATACAGAATGAAAGACAGCCATAAAAAAATGAGTTAAGCCCCCAGGGGTTTTCCTCAATATGTGAAATGTCCCACTGTTCTCAGGGCTCAATCTAAAGGAGATTAACTCTTCTCTGGCCATGTCGCCGCCTTTGAAGCTGCCTCCCGGCCCGTGGATCGCTCGTTAACTGCCATTAATAGTAATAAAAGGAAAATGGCTGCCACCTCATCAAGGGGGAAATATGAAGAATGAGAGCCAAAAGGAAAGTGGAGTCATACTTCAAAGGGGGGGAGGGGAATATGATGTAGGGACATGAAGCACGCCAAATAATAGTTGATAGAGGGCATCTGATAGAAACTATTTGATAAATTAACGATTCAATAATTTTTTTGACGGTTGTTGACATTTAGCCAGGAAGATCAATATGTCTCGTTGACATTTTTTAGACATGTCACATTTTATTGACAGAACAATTAATCAACTAATCATAAATAATTAACGGCATTTGAATTAATTATGAAAATAAAAGCTAATTTGAGTATTGAGTATTTCTGTGGATTTCATTTTTTTTCGAATGTGAGACTTTGCTGCTACTCTTTGTCATATAACAGTTAACTAAATATCTTTATGTTTTGGACTATTGTAGAGACATAAGGAAGGCAACATGAACATGTCACATTATAATAGCTAAGGAGCTCAAAGCAATACGTTTTGGTGGTTTCTTCAGGGTTTTTTCCCCAAACATTAACAACATTTGCAGCCATAAAAGTCAACAAGCCCTGCAGCTGTAGCCTGAGGTCGTCTTGCCATGCAGGAATCCACAGGGGTCAAAGGTCAGGACAGTTTAGATCAAACTGCCACCGATGACGGGCAGCATCGGGCAGGCATGGAAAACGACTTCAGACGGTCTCTCTCCATAAACACTGAGCAGAAGTTCACAGTTGATGCAGGTCAGGTGTCCGTGTGTGTGTGTGTGTGTGTGTGTGTGTGTGTGTGTGTGTGTGTGTGTGTGTGTGTGTGTGTCCGTGTCCGTGTGTGTGTGTGTGTGTGTGTGTGTGGTCACAGGTCATAAGCCTGGTATCTGACCCTTCTCTGGAAAAACGTTACGTAATGCAGCCTGTAGCAACACCTGGGTCTGTAGCTATCAGATCAGAGCGGGGACGATCAGGGAATGTACAGAAACTACAGATGATGATGAGGCTCTTACACGCCAATCAGAGGTGAGGTTCACTAACAACAACAACAACAACAACAATAAACACTTTAAAGTGTTGTTTTCAAAGGGTTAAACAAGGATTTATGGGAACATGTATGTGAAGGATACAGGCCTCACAACCAACCACACATCCTAAAGGTTATGCTTTTTGTTTAACATCATACATACACAGACACATTTTTTAAAACAACTTTATTTTACTAGATTGAGTGCACACAATCTTGTTTAAAATAGGGATTGTTAATTGTGTGGTGTGGTACTCATATTGTCAGTGTGTTGCAGCTCACCTTGCTCCTGGCAAAAGGCTGAACTGATGAACACCACCTGCCTATGTAGATGCCTAGCCTAATTGGACTGTGCCATTCCCCTAAAACCTTGAGGGGTGTTTAAAGAGGCAACTTAATCTAAGCCTCCCATCTTTCGAGTCTTCTCTCCACTGCACTCAACAATGGACCGACCAGCATTGGTATACACTCCTGCAGTGTGGAGAGGAAGGCTGGGTGTGTGAGGGTTGCTCTTGGGAAGAAGAGCTCTCATGTTTGTGAAGTTTTTGTTTATTAATTAATTAATTAATGGCGGTATGTGGCGCAGTGGGTTGTGCGTAGGTGTTCGGATCAGGGGAGCACAGGTTCAAACCCCACTGCAGTCAGCATGTCGTTGTGTTCCTGGGCAAGACACTTCACCCCAAATTGCTCCTGTGGGGATTGTCCACAGTATTGAGTATCGCTTTGGATAAAAATGTCTAACAAGTGACATGTCATGTAATGAATTCTAGATTGTATCTGTTTATATTATAAGGAATTCAAAAATGTTTCATCCTAATTGATTTTGTTACCAATCCTAAAAACTGTATATGTATTTTGGGTAAATATGAAATCCTTATTATTTCCTCCTCTACCTGCATTCCTAGTTTTTGTGTACCCTGGCCCTTCACAATGTGCAAAAGTGTTACGGCAACATTTTAAAATCCAAATTTGTATCGTTTTAGAGTGACTGTCTTTTGACATTTAAAGACCTTGAACTTTAAGAAACTAGGATGGACATGTTTCCATATGTGTTTACTTTATATGCCAAATGATGAATAGACAATAGAAAAATAATCAGCAGACTAATCACTAATATAAATAATTGTTGGTTGCAGCAATAAATGAGTGACAGATGGCTGGCAGTCTAACAGAAACTTACAGTCAATGACTAAATACTCTCATGATGTGTGGTTATCATATAGCACAATAACTGTAACGTTGGTCAACCAAGCAAACCCCATGAGAAATATATGTTTATAGTTTGTTATATCATGTGTCATGCAATAAGCTCATGCAATGCCTTTACATGCAAGAGCAAGATGTTTGTGTGTTGGTTGGACCTCAATGTGGCCAATAAAATGTGGTGAGCAAACTGATATTACAGCACGTTATTAACACACCACACGCCAATCAGCTGTCCCAGATAATCCAGTCTTAACGGCTCAGTCTTAGCCTGCACGTACAGTAGGCAAAAATGCAGACACGTAAAAAAAACCTGAAATGGAACCTAATGCACATAAAACAGAAATTCCTAAATTCTTCCTTTTGAGGGTGTTTTTTTCCTTCCTTTGTCCTCATATACTTTAAAGGTGGCTATGGTTAGGGTTTGATCTGTCGCATCCATTGTCTTAAAATTAAATAAGACAGATTGTGTGTATAGAGGACGCCATCCAGGCCATCCGGGTGGTACTGACTGTTATCCTGAAAGGGACTTCAGTGTCTGAAAGTAATTCTCTGCTTTGGGGCTGATTGTCTGCCAAGTTATCCAGAGCTGAGTAAAGCTGGGCCAAGCTGGGCTCAGTTAATAAGGTTGGTGGTTTCAGGAGAAAAAGAAAAAGAGAACTTGGCTGGATTGTTTAACTCTAGCATACAAAAGATCTTGTTAAACTAAAAGCATTCAAATTTTAGTTTGTGGTAGGGATGCATAATTAATCGAAGTTTCATTGAAAAGGCATTATGGGCCATTTTTGGTAAAAACAAATATGTGAGAATGTGAAGCTGCAGAGAAGTCCCGACCAACAAGAGGTATTATACAGACTTAAAGATAATCCTTGTTTGGTACAGTCCCTCAGAGTAATCCCACCGTGTGTAAAAATTGTGAAAAATAGAGGCAAACAACTTCTATCTTGGACGACACAAGGTGTGTGTGGTTGATTTACCAGCTATAAAACTCACAAGGAAAAGCAGCATTGGAAACTTGCAACCTAGTAACACATCATTGTACGTGTGAAGGTAAAGCCTCTCATCAAGGTAATTGCTTTAATCCAAAGACCATGGCAAATGATGTCCTTAGAGTCCTCTACACCAGGATCATTTCAATATATTTTTCAAAGATAAGTGGAATAGTGTTTCGAAAAGCATCATCCAACTAATATTGCGAAACATATTGCAATATCAGCCAAAAACAATCGCAATTAGTTATTTTTTCCAAATCGCCCTGACATTATTTGGGCCTAAATATACTTTTTGCTGTTGACTTAAATTTGGAAAGAGACGTCTGACACTCAGCAGATACACAAGACGAACACTTGATTAGCCATTATTTAAACCAATGGGCCTAAAAGTCGCAACAATTTGCTAAAAGTCGAATCCAGAGTTATTTTCCCTCGTCAAATCATCTGGCTGAACCGAGATTGGCCGTAACCGAGCACATTGGAGTCGGGCTTCAAAGTGTGCATGCTCCAAGTTGATGCAGAAGATTACTACAAGATCCTGGAAAGATCTGGGTTTTTTTTCGAAAGAGTTAAGCCGTTTTGGCTTCACCACTGAGCAACTTTTCTAGAAATGAATGGGGACCTGCCTCCCACGCTGTATCCAGTTCTCTTTAAACATCCAGGGTGCAGCCTTAGTTTGCAGGGCTTTCAAAATGTAAGAGTCCTGCCTCAAGCTTTTCTATCTTTGTTTTTAGCCGTTAGAATGTCACAGAATGTTATGAATGAGAATATAGGGAGAAGTGACCTGTGGTGTTACACATTAAACACACAACGTCTAATCCTCCTTATTGACACCATACTAATCAACTCGCGGGAGAAATCTAACGCCAAATCAGCAAGGAGCCAAGAGGAAGACACGCCCCTCATCAATGCAACCAATGAGAAGAGGACTACTGAATGATATATATTAGAATGTACGGGGAGACGCGGGCCGTTTCTCAATCTCGAGGAAACTGGCTTCCAAGCCAATCTTTCAAGGATGCTACGTCATCGAGTGCCGCCGAAGGACTGTTCCAATCTCCAGCATACTTGGAATTCCACCGAGGCCGCGTCCTTGGTTTGGGGGTAATTTCGAGGCTGCACATGGGTAGACTTCGCGTCCTTAAAATCCCCACAATGCTTTGCGCACGGACCAATTTCCCCAAATCTGTGGTGGGAAATGTAAGGCGGGGCCTCTCATATGACGCACACCTGCACACTTGCTAGCCTGTTCCACTCTTCGTTTTCCGAATGACAGGAAGGATTCTTGCCTCGCTTCTGAAGCAAGTGACTCGGAAGACATGTGCTACCAAGCAAGCGTCCTCGCGATTGAGAAACGGCCGCAGTCTCTCTCTTCTCCTGCCCACAGCTGTGAACACTTTTTGTTGGATCCACTACAACGCTACTTTATTAAATATTCTTTAAACTTCCCGAGGCGTCACTTTGTCTCCTTTTCTTTAAAATACTCCTGGACTTTGAAGAAAAGAACATTTACACCAACCATACATTCAATCGCCCTTCATCAAACCCAGGCCAGCACTGCAGCTCCAGGTCGGATCAGATACCGCCCTGGAGTGGACCGGTGCCAGGCTGCAGTGTGCGGAGGGAGCCAATAAATCAGAGTCAGCCAGCATCAGAGCCAGAGCCACCAGAGACGGAGCAGGGGATATGGAGCTCCAGCCAGTAAATAAACACTGCACCAGCAGCCCAAGGCCAGCGTAATGACCATCATTAACCTCAGCTCCCTCCATCTCCCACACAGAGGAGCTGAGAAGCCCACACTGAGGCTCTGATAGTCCACTGTGATCCCTGCAGCTCTCACATAAAAGCATTATCATGTAGAACAAGCCTTGCTGTTAGCATGGATTATAGTTTGATGGGTTAACCCGAAAGCTCATTTTCATACCTGGGCGATTTACAAAGTTTGAAACAAATTAGAGGCTATAAACAGCAATATCTGACACTTTTGCTTGAAAAACCACTTTAGTGATTCATCTATTATCAAAATAGTTTCTGTTTTCTTTCTTTCTGTTGCGGCTCTAGTCGGGGTGAATGAGTTGTAGTAACTGTAACACAGCCAGTGTAAGAAACATTTGGCTCTGATTACACGAAGCCAAACACTTTCTCATCGTGTGATTTCTTCACCCGATGGCTTCTGTCCAGCTCTCAGATGAATAATGTTCACTTGCTGATGACTAATTTTAACCGAATCCAGATTAACTGTGATATTTTTCAGGGCAACGATACTCAAACAGTAACTGAAAATAAACCCGACACATTACAGCCATTTGGTTTGGCCCGCCATCATGGGAGGTTTCGGGCATAATTCAAGTGACAGTTACCAGGCAACACCTAGAAAACCCATGAAAATAATCAAACATTTTATAAAATAACATACTCATTCTGGCCTGAAGCCCAACATCCAAACAGAGTTTTTTTTTAATCCTTAACATACCCTACATTTCAGAGATATTGTGTCACCTATCACTTATTTACTACAGAACTATCACAACAAGAGCATTTCATTCCTTACACGCCACAGTTTCCAGAACTGTGGAAAAAGTCTGCAGGCTTTTCGTTGCAAGTTCTCAGGACATCACACTCGACTTGAGGGAAATAATGTGCTATTGTGCAAGGTCTCGCTGGCTGCTCACTGGACAACCCGTGAATGTGAGATATTGTTCAGACGGATCATATGTAATGTTTCGGGTTCAATGCCAATAAACTCATTCATGGTTCAATGAACACACAAAATGACGGCTGTACAATAGACTTTAGTGAAGAGAATGTTAAGTTTTTATAAAATGTCCCCCTCTAAATATGTCTCGAGGGAGGATTTTCTTTGGACAAATGCCTTCTATATTAATCAAAAATGAGTGACAAGGCAGACAAATGTATTTATTTTAAGCAGTGGGGGTTCTCACTGAGTACGTTTTTAGAGAAAACACCAGTTCTGGGACTGTGTTGCTTTAACACTAAGACATAACGGAAAACACTTTTACTTGATATATGTCTCTTTATCTCTCTTATCCAATCTCCTCTTCGTCTCATCTATAATTTCCGCATATGCTTTCTTTCTTTAATACTTCTCCTGCTCCTCTCTTCTGCTTTGTCACCTACAGCAGTGAAACAAATGCCCCTTTTCATACCCCCCTTGGGTGATACGAATACCTCATTTCCTGTGGCTTGGCACCGGGGGGAACCATAAGCTGGGACAGATGGGAGTCTGATTGGAATAACTGATGCAGACACTGAAAAACGGGCCCCAACAAAACATCCTTTGTTTTTCAAGAAGTGGCGAAATATACAGTGAAAACTCTCTCCTGCGCCGACTCACATCCCACACCCAGAGCCATGGTGTTTGGGTAACAACGTGGGGAGTGGAGGAAGGGGCTGAAGCTTGGGAGAGGTGATCCCTGGAGGTAATTTGACTGGATACTCAAATGAACAACACCTTAAAAGGCTATTCTGCTCATTTTCAGGTTCATATTTGTATGTAGTGTCTCTCCTGGGACATGTCTCAATGCTTTAATGTTCAAAAAGCTCTTTATGTTTCTCATACTGCCTGTGCTGCAGCACCTCTTTTCACCCTCTGTCTGAAACCAGAGCCCAGTCTATTCTGATGGTTAGCTGGCCTGCTCTGTTGTGATTGGTCAACCGCTTAGAGATGTCCCGCCCCTTAGCCTATCACGTACAATGTGTTTGAGCGCTAGCCAATAGAAGCGCACGTGTTACGTAGTGGTGTCACAGACAAAGGAGTTTCGGGGAGGGGGCCAACTTTAGGATGTAAGCCTTTGCAGACCATTTACATGCACACAAGCCTCTATAACACACTACAGGAAAGGGAAATCACATATATATGTACACACACAACATTTCTCTCCCTTAACCTTAAACACCAGGGCCTAAAATCTGCCCTCCTGCAGTCCTTTCTCCGGCTTTACTAATACACTCAGTGGAATTTGGGTCTTGCTTTTCACTGATCACCCACTCATGAGATGTAAAGGAGGCTGTTTTCTCTTCCTTCCTTTCCCATGAAAAGGTCAATTTGCTGTAAATACACTGGGAGATTTCAATATGGCCCGTTAAGGTCGAACATGTGCTGTTTTTGGGGAAACAATGTGGTAGTATTCAGCAGCATAATTTGGTATAAGTCGGGCTTGGCCCCAGCCCAGAAAGCACAGCAGTTGAAAGAAAGCTGCCAGAAAAAGAAGGCAGGCAGAGGAAAGACATTGATATTTTGAACTTTCTCCAGATACTGTTGCGAATGCTCCCAGTAGTGTATGCAAAAGCAAACTTTATGAACTATTCTTTTTTTTAGTACTTCATTTTATGAATGATAAAAATGCCAAGGAGAGTCATTCCTGCCTTTCGCCATCAAAAACTTTAAAAACTGGACTTCACCATCAAGAAAAACATTTTTTAAATCGGGCAATTCAGCGTTAATATATTTAAAAATATTGTTTCCATTGTTCTTGTTAAAATAAATGGTTTAATTGTATGTATTTTTTTACTTTCAATGTTTAAAAAGAAAGGTGTTACTATTTGTTTTTTGTAATTACTATTCTAAAATGGAGCAACTGTTAAAAATATATCCTCATGAAGTTGAATATAGTATAATAAGAATTAATCCAAACTCTGTTATGCGTCTCATTTGGGATTCGTCCCACACACACAGAGATGGCGGTCCTTACCCTCTCAGAGTCTCCTGCCCGCGGCGTCTGACCCGCTGCACCTCTCTCTGGTCCTCGGTGCCCGTGAAGCGGCTCGCTTGGTACTGTCCTGTCCCGGGAGTTTCACCCCAACACAAGTGGAACGACCCGACACACATGGCCGCCCATCCCAGCAGCACCTGGGCCAGCTTCCCTGATGCCATCGGTCCGTCTGGCTATCCCTCCAAAACGCAGTTACCTCCCTGTTACCTCGCACTCTCTCTGGTTCTCCGTTCACCGTGTGGACCCAGGCTGAGGAGTCTAGTCCGGGATCTAGATCAGAAGTCCTGGTGTGCACTCCAGAATGGGGGCTAGACAGAGGAAGAGAGAAGATAGGAGATTAGAAATACCATAAAGGTCCCCAATTATACTGTTTTTCATCAATAGGTCTCAGATATATCCAGAACCTGTCTCTGATTGGCTGAAACACCAAACAGATCATTGCAGCATTACCCATAATCCCCTCTGTTTCAGCCCTGTTTCCAAAGTGCTGATTCTCTGTCTGTTACTTTAGAAGAAAATAAGGAGCCCCTCCCCACGCCCCTCTGAGAGACATTTGGTTAGAACTCAATGGTGCTCTAGGCGGAGATTCAGGTGATGAGGGGGGAGGGGGGGGGGGGGTTACCTTGGTTGCTGAAAAAAATCGTTATGACATCACAAAGTGGCCAAAATCTGATCAGCTCATTTTCAGACATGTTTTAATAGAAATGGATCAGGACAAAAAGAGTGAGAATCTTTTTCCTGAAACTTTCAGAATCTCTTTCCACAGAGTTGATGTAGAAAAGACATAATAGGTCAATTTCATCAAAACAGGTCAAAAAGTTATTCAGATCCTCGATATTTTTTATTTAGTCTGAGATGTTCATATGAGGATATGGATCGATCCACTGACCCTCTGATTGATAGACACACATTTTCTCTCCGAGCCACAGCTGACTGGCGTCTAAATTATTCGTTTCCAACTAGGATGAGTCATGTGAACGACCCCTTGAGTCACAACAACCACTTTCCAAAGTTAGCCAAGCTTTTGGTACACATTTCAGATACGATCTGATCCGTTTCCTCTGTGTTTTGTTATCACAGAAAAACCGGAAATATTCGGATGAATAAAATAAGCCTACTTTGAAGATTCCATGTTGTTTCCATATTTCGAGGCTCCATTCATTTTTGCAATGCCTGGAAGATGCGACATGCAGTGGGACTCGAACTTGCTATCCTCTGATTTGAAGTCCAGCACACTACCCACTGAGCCACAGCCTCCCTTATACTGTACACATGACCTCTATTGCACGTCCATCCGTCCTGGGATCTCTATTTATTTAATATTCTCCTAAAAGCTCTTAAAGGGTTTTCCTTAAAGCTTTTTGGCTGAGCTGGTAGCTAGTGTCTATGCATATTCCTTTTGCAACACATGATTTCTGTGTGGTATCAATAGTTTAGGTTGACAGGCGGCTTAGAGGTTAGTGTAACAAAAGTATAATCGACCTGTCCACATATCTGCAGAGTTATCCCCTTTATCCCTGGTTGGGAATCATTGATCTTACAAATCATGGTAACCATAGGATACAGCTTCAACCATTCTCATACATTTCCCGAACTTTGAAAAATCTGTGAACAAGACATCTTGCAATTCTGTTGTGAAATGGTTTCCAAAGGAATTATCCACTGATTTGATTTCTCTGTTTGTGACAAGCTCGCTGGTTATTTTGAGAAAAGAGAAAGCATATGAGTTGTGGGGTGAATAAAGAAGAGCATGCAAGGAAATCGTAGAAACACGTTAAAACCCTGAGTTACAACAATCTGTTTTCACTATAGAGCACTTCAAAGCCGTCCCATAAGTGGTTTATCACTGCACAGACACCACATACTGTATGTACTGACTACACTACACAGAGAGAAGTTGTAAAGTGATTACACAGACATGTTCAATGTCAGAGACCCAGAGCTGTTGAATATGTTGTGTTTTTTGGTCATTAAAAGGGATGTGAACGCAAATACAAATCATCTCAACTCCCAAAAGCTGTTTTAAACTGAAACATGTCTGCATAGTGAGTTGCTGTTGGCCTCTTTGGGCCTCTGAAAAACATATTTAATACAAGAAAAAAGGGGCAAAGCTCTCATCTCATAGGTGCAAACTGTTACCACGGGCATAAAGAGGCATTGCTTGAATTTAAAGGGTCAGAAGCCAAAAATGCTGGGGATCACCGCCCTAAATCACACATGTCTGCCTAGAGCACATGTATCCAACTCAAGGCCCGGGGGCCAAATCAGGCCCTTGGTGGACAAACATTGATGAACTTGCACCCAAGATGAGATGCCAAGTATCTGCTTGAACGAGCATCACAGAGCAGCACACTGAGTTTAATGGATGTTTCCTTCTGCACTTTGTTTCTTGAGACAACAGGGCATGTTTGGTTTGTTCTTTGAGGGGAATTGTTTTTTGTTGGCCTGTGGAAAAATGTAATCATAAGAAATGACTCTGCAGATAGAGCCATAAGAAATGAATGCGACTGATTATTTAACGTTTAATGTTGTTTTTATAGGCAATAATTTAAGCTTTTTTAGTTCCAGGTTTAATATGTGCAATAAGTTCATTTCAATAAGTTCTGCAA
>NC_136912.1:91766708-91876708 GCF_949606895.1 Notothenia rossii
TATCTCTGCAGGACCTGGCATGATGTAAATGTACCAAAGTGAATGTGGGGGACTAGGATTTCCGGAGATGAGATGATGTAAACTGCTTTTAATGATCAGGGGATGCATTTAAACTTTACATGAACAACCTGAACATTTCCACATTGCGTTCATTTAGAAATGAGTGTTGTTGCCACCACATGATTTACACAACAGTGAAACTAACCAGGGAAATTCCCGTTAAATCAGATTTTAGTATTGCTAGATTTTCCTCTTGAGCACAGACAAAGGCATGCAAGCTTTTCAACACATGGATGGATTACAGAACCTACAAAATGTCACTTAAACAGAGATGAACCAACAATGAAACAGGTACAAAATTATCATAGAAAGCCAGACAAATGACTACAAGAACACACAACCAAATAAAATGTTACCTGATCATTAAAACATTTTAAAAGGGACAGAAAATGACCAAATAGAAACAAAAGATGACCACCAAAATACTCAACGTAATCACAAAAGGATACCAAATGACCAATAAGAGACAAAAGGATCACGAAGAAATTAAAAATGACCCCCAAAAAACAATAACTGATCAAACGAGACCCAAAATGACCACAAAGAGACACAAAAAACACATAAAGAAACACGCCATGACCACAAAAAGTCGAAAAATGCCCACAAAAGGACACAAAATGACCACAAAGAGACACAACTACCAAAAAGAAACACAGAATGACAGAAATATATACATAACGACTTCAAAATGATTACAAAGAGACACAAAACAACCATGAAATAACCACAAAATGAGCCAAATTACCACAATACTCACAACATGACCACTAACGGCCCGTCCACAGCGGGGTGCGTTGAAAGCGTCACCATTCACTTTGAATGGGGTGACGTCACTTTTCGCCGAACTGCATTGTGGGAAGCGAGGCATTGTGGATTGCTGGCGTGGCTCGCTGCAAAAGTTGAGCAATGTTCAACTTTTGAAGCCTCGGCAGAAGCGTCAGCCAATCTAATCATATGCCAGTACAAGCTTTAGCCAATCAGCACCGCATACGTCACGCTTACGTCGGAAGATCTGGGCTGTGTCCAAATAACAGGCAACATCCGCCTTTCCGCCAGCTTCAAACTGATCTGTGGAAATCACATTGGGAATCAGTTTTAATGTTATACCATAGTAGTTAATGATGCAAAGCTGGGTAGTTTGAGCTTGGCGCATGCAGGGGCTAACAACAGCTAGCTCTAACGCCATCGAATAGGACGTATATTAAACTTCTTTCTCCTATGGAATCGTCGTTGAAGTTGATGATGATTATTGTAAAGAACTGTTACGGTAGAGTGAAGCAAGCAGGACCCAAATGCAGATAATACTGATAATACCTTTATTTCAAGGATAAGAATTAAACTCGGACAGACAGAACACTCCCCGGTGAACTCAGTCACCAACAAAAGACGAACCAACACTGAAACCAGGAAGAGACAATACTAAATACAGGGAGGGGTAATCACGAGACGAGAAACAGCCGGGCAGGGGAGGAGAAACACAAGGGCCACAGGTGAACACAATCAGACAATTAGACACACCAGGGAAACTAACGACAGGGAGGAAGAACACAGGGAGAGGGACCAGACAATACCCAAGGAGGAAAACATGAGACAGGGAGAACCGAACAGCAAAATAAACCCAATACAAGACATACAAAACTAAAAACGTGACATAACATAAGAATCGTGACAAGAACTTTCTAATGTAGCATGTAATGACTGTAAAGTCGTCCCATTTCTTCCATTTCGTTTCGACAGAGCAAAACCAAAACGAGTAGCGCTTCAATACAATCGGCCATTGTTCCGCGCGGTTTGGCTTTATGAAGCAGGCACGCAAACGGTTACGTCATGAAGCAAACGATGATGCAATGACGCAGCACCACTCGGGCTCTGGGCGGTGTGAACAGAGCGGGAGCTGAACCGAATAACCGGTTCTGATCCAGAAAAGCTCTAGCACGGAGCTAGAACGGGAAAAGCCTTGGTGTGAAAGGGGCATTAGAGGCGGCTCCGCTGCGGTGTGAACAGGAAAAACCGGTGCTTTTCAGGCTCTAGCTCCGATCCGGCCCTGGAACCGCGTTGGTGTGAAAGGGGCAAAAGAGACCACACATCTACAAAAAGAGGCTAAAACCATAACGTCTGTTTGTCTTGCTCGCAGGAAAGTTCAAGGGGCCTTTTTAAATATCTGTACCCAGGGGCCCATTGTCTCATAGTCTGCCCATGCTTCCACACACACCTCAAAACACACATTCGTTCAGCGCTCTCACTGCTTCCTGTGTAACATGGCGATGCACAGTAATGGGGAACAACATGCAGGAGGACTGGTGGTGTTCCTGCAGAAGCTCGTAGGGAGTCTTACACTCTCACTCTGACACCGTGAAAAACAGGGATACATGGGAACGAAGAATTAGACCCTTAAGGATATTCGTATGTGCATGTGTCCCCCCCCCACCTTTTTCTGTCTTTCCTCCCTCTTGCTCGCTCCCTGCAGTCCCTCCCTCTCCCCTCTAAATAGAAACACATTTGGCCAGGCAGGGATCTGGCTACAGTGAAAACACACCACTGTCTGTGTGCATTGTACTCTCAGAGCCTGGGGAAATACTTGTACTGGCCCTCCCTTCCCTGCTTTCTCCTCACTCACTTTTGGCTCATCTCCTTCTTTCCAAAGAACACATTTGCATACACATATGTAAACTGACGCAAGCATAGACACACCATATGTCAAGCTTAGGTAAATAAAACTTAAGGAGCAAGCAGTAGAGATGACGTAAGGGCAATGTTATCTTAGGATGGTACAGATGTTTCCGAATCAAAGTCATTGACGTAGAAGCGAAGACATTTGTGCACTGAATTCATGTTTAAAGAAACAAAACATAGGTACTTTGAGACAATACGTTTTTTTATGTTCAATATATGAGAGACTTCATCCACGAGATGACCGCAAAGAGACATATAATGACTAGAAAGAGACATAAATGACTACGTAGGGACACAAAATGACCAGAAATTACTCCAAGTGACACCAAAAGACAGAGAATTTTCTGAAAAAAGACACAAAATGACTGCAAATAGACAAAGAAAGGCCAGAGAGAAACACTCAATGCCCTCAAAGAGATTTTCCTCTTGAGCACAGACAAAGGCATGCAAGCTTTTCAACACATGGATGGATTACAGAACCTACAAAATGTCACTTAAACAGAGAAGCGCCAAACTTGAAACTGGCACAAAATTATCATAGAAAGCCAGACGAATGACCACAAGAACACACAACCAAATAAAATGTTACCTGATCATTAAAACATTTTAAAAGGGACACAAAATGACCACAAAGTGTCAGAAAATGACCAAATAGAAACAAAAAATGACCACAAAAATACACAACGTAATCACAAAAGGATACCAAATGACCAATAAGAGACAAAAGGACCACGAATAAATAAAAAATGACTCCCAAAAAACAATAACTGACCAAACGAGACCCAAAATGACCACAAAGAGACACAAAAAACACATTAAGTAGTAACAAAAAAGAGGCCAGAAAGAAACACTCAATGCCCTCAAAGACAAACCAAATTGCCACAACGAAACACGAAAGGTTGTATGTCAAGAAAAGTAATACTTGTGAGTCTTCATCCACAGAATGACTACAAAGAGACACAGAATGACTAAGGAGAAATCGTTTTATTGTTAAGTTTTTTTCTTCTTGGTATTCCATGAAAGAAAAAAAAGATCTTTATCTACAAAATGACCAGAAAGAAACACAAACTGACAAGAAAGAAACACAAACTGACCACAAAGACAAACAAAATGACCACAGCTCAGAAGTTGAGTCGTCATGTTTTCTTCTCTTTATTCCTCGAAAGAAAAATGAACCTAGTGAGTCTTCATCCACACATCGACCACAAGGAGCCATGAAGTGACCAGAAAGATATATAAAGTGACCAGAAAAGGAACAAAGCGAAACAAAAGGACTGCAAAGGAACTTAAAACAACCAGAAAGAGACCCAACGTGACTGCAGAGAAGACGTTGTGTTGTCAGGTTTTTCTTCTCGTTATTCCTTAATAGAAAAAATGAATTCGTCCGGCCCAGTAGGAGCAGGAATGCGGAGCTTGGGGTCCCTCTTGTAGCTCACATGTTATAAAATATGACAAGCCAGTACAGAAACCAGATGAGGATTGAATTGTCCTCACATGAACACATAGTTGAACACTTAAATTCACACACATAACACCCTCCTTCCCTTTTGAAATCCCACCCCTAACTCAGATTCCATATGTCAGCTTCGATTTTGGGTACAAGTCATGGACAGGATATGCCGTGACGCAACTGTTTCTGCTTGTCTTTGCGTGTAACAGTGTGGCTAGCTGATGTTTCTCTTTTTTTCCATACTTGTTCACTTGTATATTTGTTGAATTCTTGAAGTGGAGCCGGATCCCTCCCGGCGTTGAAAGACAGAACCAGGAGAGACCACCAGGGCCTGATGGGGGCTTTCAGGCCCAGCCAGCAGAGCCTTCACTGGGCAAGATTAGCTTCCATGACAGCCTCTCAGCAGGGAGAGATTCATGGCTAGAATTAGTCATACTTTGCCTCAGGGGTCATCCAGTGCATATGTGAGGGAGTTTATATTAAAGGATTTCATTTGTTTCCCTAACTTGTTCTATTATACTTCTATTTATTAAAGCCCTGGATGTCCCAAAGGGCTCAACAAATATGAATTACATGCACAAGGCTATAGCCTACATTATTGAACCAATAGGAAGAGGTCCTATCAACTTCAAACTATGGGGGTGTATTGCTGAGGACCAAAGGAACTGAAGGGTGATTGCAAGCTCTTGAGATTGACCAGACATATGTATTTGTAGTGCGTAATGTACACAATGGGTGGTGTATTAAGAGGGGACCCCTGATAACTATTTCACTGCACAGTGTGTTGAATAGAGCTCGCTTTCTATCACAAGCGGGAACCTCCTGGTCTGAAAAGTGAAGTCAATGTTCCTCAAACATCCTAATAAAGAACAATTTCTAGTGTGAGGTTGTTTCCTGAGTAAAATACAAGCAGCAATACCAACGGCTATGTTCCCAACAGGCATGTTTTGATTTGTCACAGCAATAGGGATATAGGCAAGGCAAGTTTATTTATTACATTACATTACATTGCATTTATGTCATGTCTAAGAAACTTATAGTGAAAGTTTATTCTTTATGTTAGTTTTGTCATGTCCCTTTGTCCTGTGCTTTCTGTTCATTCCCTTAATTAATTCTCCTTCTCATTTCAGGACTCCACGCTCCCCGCCCCCTTCTGTCTCCTGCGTCCTTGATTATTTTCCCCGCCCTGATTGTTTCCACCTGTGTCCCCTTTACCTGTGTATATATTGTGTTAGCTCCCTCCTGTTCATTGTCAGTTCGTTGTGTCTCTATGACCGACGTTCCTGCTTACCTCACGGACTTCTCACGGATCTATGTTACTGATCACTGTTCTAGTTTTCCTCGAAAGAGTGTTTTTGTTTTTCCTTGTTTTCATTACTGTGCAAATCCCAGTAAAGACTTTATTTTGAAACACTATCCGAGTCTGAGTTTTGAGTCGTGCAATTGAGTTCATGCCTCAGAGTTCACTCCTTGACAATTTAGCTGACGCTTTTATCCAAAGCGACTCACAATAAGTGCGTTCGACCAACAAAATACAAATTTGAAGAAAACAGAATCATATAAGTACATCAGGTTTCATAGAGCTAAAACTTTCAAGTGCTACTCAACTGGCTTTAGATAAGCCAGTCCTTTATTAGTATATAAGTGCTTTGTTAAATAATAATAATAATTTATATAGCACTTTTCAACACAAGGCAATTCAAAGTGCTTTACAAAATACATGGATAAAAGTTACAGTGCAGTCTAAGATGTGAATAGTTCAATTAAAAGCAGCGACAAAAAGAAAAGTCTTCAGCCTGGATTTTAAAGTAGTCAGAGTTGCAGCGGACCTGCAGGTTTCTGGGAGCTTGTTCCAGATATTTGGAGCATAACAACTGAACGCTGCTTCTCCATGTTTAGTTCTGACTCTGGGGACAGAAAGCTGACCAGTCCCTGAAGACCTGAGAGATCTGGATGGTTCATCATTTAGCAGGAGGTCAGACATGTATTTTGGGCCTGAACCATTCAGTGCTTTATAAACCAGCAGCAGTATTTTGAAATCTATTCTTTGACACACAGGAAGCCGGTGTAAAGTGATGTGATCCACTTTCTTAGTGTCAGTGAGGACTAACACTAAGAAAGTGTTTTATTCTCTATTTATATCGAATAAAATGCAACAAAAAGGAGGTTTTTCATTCTGTATGCAGTCGCAAAGGGACATAAACGTTGTGTCTTGAGAAATGTTAGGAAAAACGCGTAAAAGATACAAAGTTGACTGATCTAAAAAATATATGATCCCCAAAATAATAAAAAAAATTCGAGGTGTTCTAATATATCTTGCCTCAGGTCTGATGCAAGATATTCCATGCTGACACGTTTTGGAAACAACACAACATTGCACAAGTGATGAGGCTGGTTGCACAAGACAATATTAATTATTTAACCTGGTTAGTGATAGCTTGTGGTTCCAATTTATGGTGTGAAATCAGCTGTCAATGGACATCATGTATCTTTGAGATTTGCAGTTGCGATAAGGGGAGGGGGGGGGGGGTCACTGTAGGACATGGAAAGATCCAACATTAATAAGATGTGTTTGAATCTGCAGGGTTAAAGAAAATGGCACGAGGGACAATGAGGTAATGTTTTGAGGATTTATTTTTAACTCTTTGTATGCCAAGCAAGTCATATGAGGCGATGATGATGAGGCTCAGTGGAGCTTCACAGCCTTTTAATTGAGGGGGGAAATTGAAAATCCTCTTGTTTGTGTACATTACAGACTGTCGCAGTTCCCATTTTCCACCCTGAGTGTGTTCACTCTGTCTCTAGCTTGTAGTATGTTTTGGCAGAGGGTAACCTTAAGGTCATGAGAGCTTGGCGGCGTGTGTGTGTGTGTGTGTGTGTGTGTGTGTGTGTGTGTGTGTGTGTGTGTGTGTGTGTGTGTGTGTGTGTGTGTGTGTGTGTGTGTGTGTGTGTGTGTGTGTGTGTGTGTGTGTGTGTGTGTGTGTGTGTGTGTGTGTGTGTGTGTGTGTGTGTGTGTGTGTGTGGTAAGGTGGGGCTGCGGTTGGCTCTGTAGTGTCATCATGGTCTTGGGGTTTGTGGTCGGGGCCTGTGGGGTCAGGGTGGAGTGTGACTGGCTCTATAGGGATGATCCCAGCTGGGAATCCTCTGGTGGTTTTTCCCTGGGTGGACGAAAATATGATCGCTGCACCACACAAATGAAAACACACACATATACAAACAAGCACACGCAAGACCGCATGAAGCCGGAGTCTTCAAGCATAGTCTCATGTGAACTCCAGGAAATATCCAAGAATCAAGTCTGGACATTGTCCCGAGTTTTTCCTTTTCACACTTGTAACACACAACGGGAGATTGTCCGTGTCAGAAGAGTTCTCTGTTACTGGAAAATCTCTGCTCTGTTTAGGCGATGGATGGCGCCTGTGCAGACTTTAAGAAGACATGTATTGGATTACGCTCATGAAGCTGGTCTGTAATTTGCTCACAAACAACCAAGTTTCTTGTCGTTCCTTGGATTTGTTTAGGATTTCGTCATTGGCTCTTACCCTCAGAAGTTACGGAATCTCGTTGAATGGATTTTCTTCGGTGTCTTTGTGTTTACGGATCTTCTACTTTACCCTCAGATGATTGTCTTTTCTGCCTCGAACTATTTGGATATTTGCGTTCTCAAATGCAGCTACTCCAAGAAACATCTAGACAGTGTCCAGGCTGCAATGCATGCGTGAAAGGGGTAATCGTTAGACAGATTGATAGTTTCCCTTTCACACTTGTAAAATGACAGATTGTCCGTGTCAGAAGAGTTCTCTGTTACTGAAAAGTCTCTGCTCTGTTTATTCAATGGATGGCGCCGTAGCAGTACTTAAGACATGTATTTGATTACATCATGGTCATGACGCTGGTCTTTAATTTGCTCGTAAACAGCCACGTTTTTTGTCATTCCTGCCATTTTCTTAGGGATTGCCTCATCGGATCTTACCCTCAGAAGTTCCTGAATCTTGGCGTCTTTTTAGACATGTTCTTCAGTGTCTTTGTGTTAACGGCTTTCCTACTTTGTCCTCAAGATGATTGTTTTCTTTTGGTTTCTTGCCAGCTAGGATAGAAACGTCATCAACTGTTTAAGTAATGGATGGCGCACGGGTAGTTTGTGCAGAACGCAAGACATGACACGGGTTACATCGCGGTCATGAGGCTGGTTTGTAATTTGCTCATAAAAACATTCTTTGACTCTTACCGTCAGAAGTTCTTGAACATCGTCGGAACACAAGACATGACTCGGATTACACTGTGATCATGAAGCTGTTTTGTAATTTGCCCTTACCGTCAGCACTTCCCGAATCCCGTCGTCTCTCCAGTTGGACTTTTATGTTGGCGTCTCTTTTGAAAATTACCCCTATTTTCTTTTTACCTCAGATGTTTGTTTTCTTCTGGTTTCATGCCATGCCATAGAAACATCATTAACATGCCCACTAGCTTGCCATGAATTCCCTGAACAATAAACGTCTTTATTCACACATTGGCTGAATTTGCAGGGTATGGTCCATTTGATTTTGTTGCCAATGATTTGGATATTTTCGATCTCACATACAGCTCCTCCTGAGAATGTCTAGATAATGTTGGTGTAGCAATACATGTGTGAAAGGGGCGACAGATAGATTTAATACATCCATAATTATAGGTAGATAGATAGATAGATAGATATATAGATGGATAGATAGATAGATGGATAGATAGATAGATGGATAGATAGATAGACAGACAGACGGACAGAAGGACAGACGGACAGACGGACAGACAGACAGACAGACGGATAGATAGATAGATATATAGATGGATAGATAGATAGATAGATGGATAGATGGATATATGGATGGATAGATAGATAGATATATAGATGGATAGATAGATAGATGGATAGATGGATGGATGGATAGATAGATAGATGGATAGATGGATGGATAGATAGATAGATATATAGATGGATAGATAGATAGATAGATGGATAGATAGATGGATGGATAGATAGATAGATAGATAGACAGACAGACAGACAGACAGACGGACAGACGGACAGACGGACAGACGGACAGACAGACAGACAGATAGATAGATAGATATATAGATGGATAGATGGATGGATGGATAGATAGATAGATGGATAGATGGATGGATGGATAGATAGATAGATAGATAGATAGATAGATAGATAGATAGATAGATAGATAGATAGATAGATAGATAGATAGATAGATAGATAGATAGATAGATAGATAGATAGATAGATAGATAGATATAGATGATAGATAGATTGTTTGTTTGCGTTGAAGCAGCATAAAAAAGGCAATGTACATAAGAGAAACTAAGACACAGAAATAATCAGTCTAATATATTTATATATATTTATAATCAAAACATATGATATATATTATTCTGAAATGGGCCAATCTGCATGATGAGTACTTTTACTTTTGGTACTTTAAATATATGTTGATGCTAATATGTTTGTACTATTACTTAAGTAACAACAGAGTATTCCTACTCTCTGGTACTTTGACTCAAGTGCAAGATCTGATTACTTCTTCCACCTCTGCCCCATTCCTACTTCTTCTTCTTCCATCCTTCTTTCCATCCTTTACTTACCAGTATCGCTCGTCTCTAAAAACCTGGCCTCGTGCAGCTGTGCAGCGGCGGTGATGCAGTGGGAGAGGAATGCAGAACTTCAAAGTACAACACGAGCGGAGACAAAGAATGGCAGTGTTCAAGGAAGGATGAGAATATGTGATCTCATAAAACAGCACACAAACACATTGGTCCATTTAAGTGAGGTTAGGCTGCAGAGGATGATGAAGAGGAGGAGGAGGAGGAGGAAGGAAGACCTGCCTCACATGTTCCCTGCTAAGAGGACGAGGCGGGTGTACACGTGATGTTGTTCCCCAGAGATAGCACCTTATTACTCCCCACAGCTTCGTAGGGCCATGGATGAATATTAAACCATACAGTGGGGAGGGATGGAGAGAAGGGTTCATGTGCAAGAATTTGGAGAAGATTTTTGAAATGTCATCACCCTTGTAACTTCAAAAAGACAGAAGTTTGGAAACTAAATGAAAAAGAGAAATGAGGTAAAGAGAGCGGAAAGAATCCTCAGACTGCTTGCTAACAGTTTGAGGGGCTAATGGCTTTCAGATGTGTCTTTTGTATTTTCAAAGGAGCATAAAACATTCCCTCTCAGAGGAATCCAAACAACGGCTGGAATTCACAGACTGAAAATCAGCGGTTTGGACTAAATGTTGATCTCATGTTCGCTCATGTTACAAGAATTGTATGTTTTACGTCCTCAGACAAGCCTGTATTCTTTTTTTTCATTTTTGGTTTCTTTACTTTCCTATAATGTCGTTTTTTCTTTCTCTTTAGGAGTGTTATAATGGGTGCAAGGAGCTGGGTGGGGGTGGTGTTTCCCCCTATTTCCTGTTCAAACCTTGGGGGAACTGGGACTTGGACGAGGTGAGGTCATTTCTCGCTCTGACTGTAAAGTTGACTGAAGAAATTGAGGTTTTCCCGTCTTCATGTACGTTATTGCTGCTCCGTGACCCCATTTATCAGTCAGTTTATAACACCATTATATTGTCATTTGCGGCAATAACACAGACTGTAAAAATTAGAAGGTTGAAACCATTCTGTGTCTGTCCATTGAACATACAGCTGCAGGCGACCATCTTAGCTTGGTAAGATAGAAAACAGGTAACAAAAGTAACACAAATCTACCACTAGCTGTACAAAAACTGAAATATGAAAGGCAATATTTTGTTGGCTGAACTGTAACATCTTGGTTGTCTGGCAATTAGCAAGTGACAACTAAAGCCCCTTTCCCATCGGACAAAACTCACTTACACTTACATCTGGCTTTTGTCTTCAGTGGAAAGGGTTACAATGACGCTGCAGTAATCAGGGATATTTATCAGTTTCAGCTCCCATTTGCCGTGATAGGAACTTAACACATGGTCATTCTAGCTTTGTCCAGTGTGATACTATGACGTGTGTTGAAGTGAAACTATAACAAATGTAATAAACAAGTATTTGGACAGTTGTTATAATTTATTTACGTAGAAACATTACATTAACATGCGCCCCTCAAAGCCACCAGACTTTATCATGTAAACATTATATTTGACCATGCTGATCTTTGTTAAACATACTTCATTCACACTAAACATTTACAGAAAATAACACTTGTTAGAAATTAAAATCAATGTTTTGATGGTATAATGTAGTTTAAACATACTGTCAAGTTAAATGCTCTTTTATACTGAAAAAACAGAAATTCTTGTGCACAACCAGTTGTTAAGCCATTATTCTGAAAATCCTTCATCTCCGGTTAGCATTTAGCATGTGGCTAATATACTATTTCCTAAAGAGGTGAATTTAGTAGCGAAATGACATGGAGTGGTGCACACCGAAACCTACTGATTTAACACTACAACTATAGATGTCGAGATGCTACCATGCGAAATATTAAATGAAGGTACAGTTTATTTGAATACATTATTGTTTACAGACATGAGTAGCATGTGACAACATCCGGAATGACCGGAAACCAAACCAGCTGTGAAGTATTTTCTGTATTTTTTAGACTATTGATTACAGCGTTTACAATGTGTTACATGAAAACTGATGAAAGAGAATATGAGGAGAAGAGGTGTGTTTAAGTATATTTAATGTACAAATGTCTGAATCCTTTGTTTAACGAAACAACGGAGGGCCGGCCTTCAGCAGCGCCAGCCGGCCCGCAGAGGAGATATAACAGCTGGAAAAGAGCGGCTCGCCCTCTTCTCTTGCTCATGAGAGCCGGATCACAGCTGTTTTCTGACAGAACAATATTCTGTCTGTAACACTACCGAGCCTTTTTTAATTAAAGTATCCCATTTGAATCTTCTCAGAGACTCCATTTAGTCTCATTTTAAAGCTTCTCTCCTGGTCGCGAGAACAACGAACATAGTTAACACACTCAAAAAAAAATTGTTAGTCTTTTTGTAATGTTCCAACAATCACCGAATAGCTAAAGACATTGAGAGAGAGACTGTATGAGTAACACATAACTAAAGTAACCAATCGTAACATTTAAAGCCTTTACTAAACATGCGTCCGTAACACGTTGTCTACTGTCATATGAAAAGGGGCGTCATGTCTTTAAAACTTGGATTTATGCGATCATTTTGCTGGGTGTGGTGATGATAACAAGCGCCTTCCTAGCCCTAAGTGTTGTTCTTAAACGCAGGTCGGTTGGTTAACCAGACGTACATTTGGTAAATCAACCAGTACGTCTTCATCCTTGAAGTCAATTTTTTTGCAAAACCAAAAAATTATGAATGCAAAGCTAAAATCTCACATGTGTTTCTTATCAAGGTTTGTTTTTATCGTCGAATGGTCCTAATGTTCCGCTTTGTACTCATTGAGGGACAAACTCTCACAATAACTGCAGTTTTCACAAACAATCAGGTACCAGTTGGTGTTTTCTACCTGCCATAGAGCAACAATTGTATTTCTCCAAAATGTTAAGCTAGTCCTATTACTAGATAGACACAGAGATTAGAACAGACAGCTAGAAAGTAATTGACCTACAAAAATAGAGGTTGTGGATACGGACAACAATCCTTACATTCAAGAACATTTTATAAAGAGTCACATGGTTTATTTTTCCCAAATGTAGATTCCCTGACAGACCCAAATGTTTTGAACCACACAACCATTTTTCCCAAAAAATCTAAGCCCAGAAATTCCTAATCAATTGTGTTGCCAAAACAAATTAAATCAATTTAAAATCAATTTAGAAAAGATGTCTTCTTTCCAAATTAACGGCTACAGTCGAATGTCCATGCTGTTTTAATGTGAGGACACTGTGTTATACTCTACTGTAATTTCAATAACTCAGCTATACAAGTATATTTCTGCCGTTTCTTATAAAACTACAAGTCCAAGACTTTCCCCCAAGCCCAGACTCTGTGGTGAGTATGAGGTGTGGCTCTCTTAAAATGACTTGTGCCATGAAGTTAAAAAGGAAAAGGGTGAAAAATGAAGCATAATCCTCCTTATTTCCCCCTCGTTGGGGGATGGGCAGCGGCAGTTGAAATGGCGTCTGGATTTTGAGATAATATATCATGCAGAACCTGAGTATAACAACTTTGATATCCCATTCCTCCCTAACTCTTAACACGTTTGCACTTCAGCGTGCCGTAAACTTGTCATCTCCATTCCACTAGGGCTGTAATTTGACCTATGTTGAACATAGTGTATACCTGTACGCATTGACATTAACTGTGGATTCATGTTTTAAAACACCTACATTTATGTTCATATATAAAAAGACAAGATTTATCCTTGGAGGACTTTGAATGCACAAGGTTTGGAGATTGGAGAGCCCTTATACACCTCTAGCAAATTGCCCTTTTCCTGATTCGAACTTCGTCTCCATGTGACTCGTGTTTTTTGTTAAGTAGTAATTTCCTACATTTTCCTGAAAGACAACTCCCAGAGGACATAGCTGAACTTTAGCTGCATTGCTGTGTCAGAATCATGGTCAGAATACATTAATGCTATAATTGATCATTAGTAAGACAATCATTAGGGGATTTTCCAGTTAAAGAGTTCTCTCCTGCTGATGTTCAGGTGCATATCAGTATGTAGTATCTCTACTTTAAAGAGTCCTCTCCTGCTGATGTTCAGGTGCATATCAGTATGTAGTGTCTCTACTGACATGTCTCCATGCTTTAATGTTCAAAAAGCTCTTTATTTTCCTCATACTGCCTGTGCTGCAGCACCTGTTTTCACCCTCCGACTGAAACCAGAGCCCAGTCTGCTCTGATTGGTTAGCTGGCCGGCTCTGTAGTGATTGGTCAACCGCTTAGAGATGTCCCGCCCTTTAACCACGTACCACGATTTTGAGTGCTAGCCAATAGAAGCGCAAGTGTTGCATAAGGCGTTTTCACACCGGAGTACTTTTGCCCGTACTTTTCCCATTTGGTTCCGTTAGTGCCTGGAATTTTGCGTTCACACCAAAAAGAGAACTTAGTTGCGAGAACTTTTACCCCCATTTTTAGTGCCTGCTAGAGAGGTGGTACTATCCTGGGGAGAAAAAAAGTACAAAGCTCTGATTGGCTGAGCCAATTGCAAACCACGCCCCGTAAAACTCTGAAAAGTTTTGTGAAGCCGCCATTTTATTTGCTGGCATTAGCATTATTAGCATTAGCATTAGCCCCGCGCACCAACGGAGAGATACAAAATTATGGCAACACAAAAAAAAACATCGGAGCGGTGGAAATGAGGAGGTGTCGATGAGTAGAAGCTGCTGGGAGTCCCAGCAGCTTCTACTGAAGCCAGTCCCAAACTCTGGGGACTTTGGGTGGCAGTATACGCCGTGAAGTTGTTTGCGGCCTGCCAGTAAACCCAAAGCAGAAGAAGAAGAAGTGACGTCAGCGGCTTCATTTGCGTAATCTTCCCTCAGGGAATTTATTCCGGTGTGAACGCGATCTGTACTTAGTTCCATGAGTGCTGGGCACTAAGTGCGGCAAAGTACGGCAAAGTACTTGGTGTGAAAGCGTCTAATGATGTCACTATGTTGCAGAAGTAAACAAAGGAGTCCAATGGAGGCATTTTAGGCAGGGGGGAAAACAGGGACTTTGGTCTTTGCAGACGATTTACATGCACTAAAATCTATAGAACACACTGCAGGAAAGTGAAAACTCCAAAAAGCATGATAGGGCCTCTTTAATGATATGATTGATAATAACAAACATTGTAAGACCATCATCGTGGGATTTCTCAGTTGAGAAAAAGTCACTCGTGTCTCAAATGCTGCTTGAAGCGTGTCTGTTTTGTATTGTGTTGTGTATTTGTAAAAGACCCAAATTCAGCTCTGGTGGATTGTAGTGTTTTCCAAATTGTTAACATGAACAAAACAGACATATGTTTTCCAGTTGTACCTTAATGTCTAACATAAACACATCTGACCCGCACCCTGCTGCACCCGCTGAACTTACATTTGCTACTTACGTTTATATCATTACAATGTTTTCAATATTACATTTAACTTTCTAATGTAACTTATCCATGCAAATATGAGGATGGCAAAAGCATTCAGATAATCAACTTGCTTGGAAGGACGCTAACATATTCCAATACATCCTTATTTGAGTATAAACACATAAGTATTGACAGCTGATCGTCCGTAAAAAGTGAAAGTCTTTCCATTTAATGTGTTATGTGTTAATGCTTATCTTGTCAAGTTCCCATCAGCAAAAACACGTGGGTTTGCTATCCTGGCTCCAAAATGGTGGAATGAGCTCCGCATTGACATCAGGACAGCAGAAAGCTTACACATCTTCCGGCGCAGACTGAAAACTCATCTCTTTGGACTCCACTTCGAGCGATAGAATTACTAACAAAGCACTTATATACTAATAAAGGACTGGTTTATCTAAAGCCAGTTGAGTAGCACTTGAAATGTTTGGCTCTATGAAACCTGATGTACTTATATGATTCTGTTTTCTTCAAGTTTGTATCTTCTTGGTCGAACGCATGGAAAGAGACCTTCCCTTTGAAACAGATTAAAAACTAAACTTAATACCTGCAGTAGTTTGGACCTCTTCAGAGGTTTGCACCCCAAAAATAAACCCTGAAAATACTCAATCAAAGTAAAATTTCAGTCTAAACACATCACCATTACAATAAATGCCGATTAAGATTGGCCAATTTCCTCCATCTGGATCGTGGGCTTCTCCCGTTACAAACACGTCTCCATCTCTGTCGGCAGAGAATAAATGTTTACTCATAAGCGTCTGCAGAACAGGTGAACACTGCGGCGGTGAATCTGATCATCAAAGAACAAGAACTGAACAATATATGATTTCCTTCAAGCTGTTTGAGTCATGAAATTCCACTAAGCTAATAATTTATAATCAGGCCTGAGCGCAATAACTCACCGCCAGGCATCTGTTCATGCACTTGTATGTTTTTGTACGTTAGCTTACGTTAGCTTGTACAAGTAGAAATGTGTGTCCTTGTGTGGAGTCGGAAAAGCCACAAAAAAACGTTTTATGAGTGAGAAAGTCCAGTAAAGTAGGTGTTCTTTGGGCAAATGGGAGAACTGTACGTCAAAAAATCCAAATAATTGAACATTATATGATTTCCTTCAAGCTGTTTGAGCTATGTTGTCATTTAGAGTCATGTAATTCCACTAAGCTAATAATTTATAATCAGGCCTGAGCGCAATAACTCACCGCTGTGCACACTTGTATGTTTTTGTACGTTAGCTTACGTTAGCTTGTACAAGTAGAAGTGTGTGTCCTTGTGCTGTCAGTGTGTGGAGATGGAAAAGCCACAAAAAAAAGTTATGAGTGAGAAAGTCCAGTAAAGTTGGTGTTCTCTGGGCAAATCGAAGAACAGGACGTCAAAAATGTCCATATATTTGAACATTATATAATTTCCTTCAATCGGTTTGAGCTAGGTTATCATTTTTAGAGTCTTGTAATTCCACTTAATAACTAATCATTTATAATCAGAACACACCACCAAGCATCTGTACATGCACTTGTACGTTAGCTAACGTTAGCTTGTTCAAGTAGAAGTGTGTGTCCTTGCACTGTCAGTGTGTGGGGTTGGAAAAGCCACAACAACATTTTTTATGAGTGAGTCCAGTAAAGTGGGTGTTCTTTGAGCAAAAAGGAAAACAGGACGTCAACAAATCCAAATAATTGAACATTATACGATTTCCTTCAAGCTGTTTGAATTATGTTATCATTTTTTTAGAGTCATGTAATTCTACTCAGCTAATCATTTATAATCAGGCCTGAGTGCAGTAATAATAATAATAATAATACATTTAATTTATATAGTGCTTTCACAACTCAAAGACGCTTTACAGTATGAGGGAGGGTAGACAAACAAGGACAGGCAAACAAATAAATATAGTAAAATAAGATAAACAAAAAAAAGCAGTCAAGAGGAAGTTGATTGAGAGGGGGGGGGAGGGGGGCTTATGGGTAGACAGAGTTGAAAAGATGTGTTTTGAGGCGGGACTGAAAGACTGTGAGGGACTCAGAGTCCCACCACCAAGCATCTGTACATGCACTTGTACGTTAGCTAACGTTAGCTTGTTCAAGTAGAAGTGTGTCCTTGTGCTGTCGGTGTGTGTGAAGTCGGAAAAGCCACAAAAAAAACGTTTATGAGTGAGAAAGTCCAATAAAGCAGGTGTTCTTTGGGCAAATGGGAGAACAGGACGTCCAGCTCGCTCTGCTGCTGCTGAACTGTGATTAGAAGAGGCTTGTGCAACAGATGCTAAGATACTTGGAGCGTCCTCTTAACCTACCTGCCCATCAGCATTCCTTCCACCTTTCGTCCATCCCTCCGGAGCTTCCTGTCTTGGTCGCTATGGATATGGATATGTTTTCGCAGTCACTTAAATAAGACTTAAGTTACACCTGGAGTAAATTCACACAAATATTCAAAATGTGTTTGACCTTTACCTGCTTCATAAATCACATTAATGATTACAATGACAACATATAATATATATGATTCTGACATATCTGCATCATGAGAACTTTTGGTACTTTAAGTATATTTCTATGCGCGTACTTTTGTACTTTTACTTGAGTAACATTTTGAATGCAGAGTATTCCTACACTCTGATCTCAGTTACTCAAGTACAAGATATGAGTACTTCTCCCACCTCTGTCTTTTACCCTCCTTATGGGAAGCTGACGTCTCTATCAACACAAACAGATCCTGTTGTTCCCTCCGCGACTGTCTGTGACACATTTGTTTAGGGTCAAACCTCCATTGCTGTAACACACGCATATGCTGCGAGGCCTATTAAAGCCGCGTATCAATGGACCACCCAGGAGTTTTACACAAACCAAAAAAGAGGAAGAGGGGGGTTGAGTCTAGAAAGCCTGAGCAAAGCATGCGTTGTGACAGAGTGAGGATCTGAAGGGATCATGAGTAAATGTTCACGCTCCGAGCTGCTGAACGCTGTATACAAATGGTCCCACACATGCACACACACACATCAGAGTGGTTCTCTCTGAGGGTCAGTTTGTGTTGAGAGCATCAGGGGGCCAGCTGTGTTTGCTGCATCACGACACTACCACCCGTCTCTGTTTCTATCTCTTCTCCTTATTACGTTTGAGCTCATTTGTCTCATTTAGTCCATTTCAGTCACAGTGATTGTGTTGCTCTGAAATGCATTTACAAACAGACATGTTTCCCTGAAATAGCTTGTCGGTTTTCATGCGTTCTTCCTCAAAAGTTTCCTCACTTTGATTGGTACCAGTTGCAATGTTCTCAAGTGGTGCTTTTCCTGGAAAAAGACTGAGTTGGTTTGGCTAATTACTGAGAGAGCATATGTTTTAAGGGAATAATTAGATATTTTGGGAACAAGACGTGTCATTTTCTTGAACATTTTTTAATGAGAAGATCAAGGCTTTCATCTCAATATGACTAGGAGCTGATTAGCCTAGCTTAGCATAAGGCAAAACATGAGGAAGATGGCTATGCGCCGTCAAGGAGTTAAACAAATATAAATCTCTCTATCATTTTAATTGAGTGTAAAATTAAGCAAATTTTTCTCCAGGAATATTTCTTGGAAAGCTTCCAGTATTTCTGCTAAGCTATCCGCCTCCAGTAGGAACGGGAGTAAAAAATACAAAGTAATATCGAGATTGTCCTGACGATAATAATTGTGATTAATAATATTATCCAAATAATCGTCAAAATGTGCTTAAAACTCTTAACTTGCCGTGGAAAATGTTGTAAATATGTAAATGTGTAAATGCACCACACATAGAATTCACATCAATTTGCTAAAGTGAACATTATTTTAGATGAAAAACAATATTAAACAAAAAGGATAATTTTAATGATCATTCTGATAACGGGAATTCACCATTTAAAGTAATAGAGAGTTTTTTTTACCATCCCTTCCCTATGTCTGTAGATATATTATATTTAACACACAAGTATGGGACGGCTGGATCTTCCCTTGGCAAGGAAGCATTACGTTCGTTTAACACATTTAAAAAAAAAAAATGTTTAAGGACGTGCTAAGTAGTTTTGAAATCTGGATTCAGTTTACTGCTTTCTTTCCTTTCTCTAAAAATGGGATTGATAATAATTTAGTTAGCAGCTGGATTTCCAACAACAAAACCTGATTGTTTGGCCAAGTAAGTTATAGGTTAATAAAGTGAGCACATGGGCATGAATAAACCCTCAGCATGATGACGCAATGTTCCACAATTCGGAATTCATTATAAAGTTTCCTTTTGGCAATTATCAAGGAAACAACACAAAGGAGAATAAAAAGCTGATGATGATGTCAGGGGATTATTTAGGAGGGTAAACACAGAAACAGTTACTACCCCACTCACAGGGATCTAGATTTAATATGCATGATCTGTTTCACTCACTCAAACCCCTTTCCCACTGGACATAAAATCACCCACTAACATCTGGCTTTTGTCTTAAGTGCAAAGATTAAAACCAGTATGCAATATCACATCCCTAAAGAGCAGAGATAGAAACATCTCACGCAGTGGTTATGCCTTTTCAGCCCATTTCCCAGCTCAATGGTATGTGGCGCGAAATGAAACCAATATAAAATCAATTTTAAAAACAACAGGGATTTGGATGCATCTGGACCCAGTTGAAGGCTGGTGGTTTGAATGTCCCTTCGCATCACTGCAATGGTTAACTTGATTAGCATACAGTTTGCATATCCAAATAAAAATGCATCAATCACCAGTTCCTCCTGCATGACTTCATTTTCTCTCTCATTGCTGGTTCAATGCTACTGTATGGTGCACATTGAAGTGCATGTATCAACGTGTACGGAGGCGTGTGGCGCAGTGAACTAGTGCGTTGGTGTTCGGATCAGGGGGTCACACTGCAGTCAGCATGTCGTTGTGTCACTGAGACACTTCACCCCAAATTGCTCCTGTGGGGATTGTCCACAGTATTGAGTATGTAAATCGTTTTGGATAAAAGTGTCTAACAAGTGACATGTAATGTAATGTATTCGGACAATTAATATAAAAAGTACAAAACAACAATTGTCTCCTCAAAACAACCACACTCCTTTGACAGACACAGCAGATTTCCCTCGGTGGGCATCTTAAAAAACAATACGTTAAAACAATCAACAAATGTAGTTTGATAGTTTGAAAGAGACTGACAAGATATAAAATGTTAGCGACAATAGGGCTGAACGATTAATCGATTTTAAATCGAAATTTGAAATGATGCGATTATCAAATCGCAAAGCCTGCGATTTGTATTTACTTTTGTTTGTTCTTCTTTTGTGTCCACCAATCAGAAGTGCTGTGCTCCACATGTACCAGCCATTGTTAACCAATCAGAAGTGGCCCATGATAGAAGGTGATAGACAGATTGATCCAATCACCTGCCAAGTGCTTTTGAAAGTGCCTGCCCTTTCCAAATGGCTTCCAATGGAGCTCTCCTAGATGGTTTGGTGAAACAAACCATCTGAGTCAGGTTAGTAATGCTCCATCACATGTTTCTATTACAGGGTGAATCTGAAACTGAAGCTTGACTTTAAAGCAACCCAACGGAAGTTTCATGTAAGTTTAGTTCTTTCACTCGTAGCTCGGGCTGCTAGAGACGGGAGCACGTTGATACGACCTTCCTAGCCGGAGGTATGGCCGCATTTTACAATAAACTTCTGTTGGGTCGCTTAAAAACAAATATCGCAAATCGAATCGCAATATTTGTCAGAAAAATCGCAATTAGATTTTTTCCCCAAAATCGTGCAGCCCTAAGCGACAACAGTAATATTTTCCTCTTTTCTAAGCCCTGCTGGTATGGCAGAGAACCAAATGCTAAAAAAATAATAATTCGGCTGACTTTTATATTTGATCCAATCGGTAGAGAGTGGTAGTGAACTACAAAACTTGATGTTGTTATAATGGGACTTTTATTTGTTCAATATATTATCTATTTTCTTTGCATTAAAGAATGTAAACACTGAGTTGAGAGTATAGTCAGGGGTTTTAGGTGAAAAAAAGATTTAGCAAGATATGCATCATGGCAGGTCGCTTGTGTCAGACAATGAATAACCACAACTTCAACAACTTCCCACATTGGGATCAATAAAGTAAATCTTATCTTACTTTACTACCACTGCTACTTTACAGCGGCGGCTGCTGTTAGGAAACAGTAGGCTAAACATTGTTAGTCAAGCGGTGTGAGCGACCACTCCACTGAAATATAGTGGCATACAATTAACCACGTCACTCTGGAGAAATGTATAAAGTTGACAAATTCCTTCTTCCTTCAATCTGGTTTCCGAAGAGTTAGAGCAGGGGTGTCCAAACTTTTTGCAGAAAAATATACGAAGGGCTGGGCCGCTCACTCGAGGTATATTGCCTCATAAGTTCAGTTGTAAGTTAGCAATCAAATGTAGGGAAGTTATGCTTGTGAGTGTTGGCAGCTCATTCCTTAAAGCAGGAGCTGCAGATTGATTACAATAAGAGGAAATAGGAAGGGTGTATTCCAAGCTTGTTATGGAAATAAGTCATTGGGCTTTTTTCTTATCAACTAAGATATGTTAGAAAATGTTTCCAACTTTAATTGACTGGATTTATTTGAAAAGTGGTCTTATTATATTAACACATGAATACTACTGTGTAATATATGTTTACATTTATATTTAAGAAGTAAAATATAAGACAAGCTCAAGTTTCATTTGTGGGCCGTATTCCATTCTACTTTTAGAATTTGCTGAGAGCCGATTCAAAATGGTCCACGGGCCGTAGTTTTAGACACCAACATGAGAGCAACATGAGCACAGCTCCGACGCACGCTGCCTTTGGTGCTGGCCGCTCTGAGAATTGCAAATGTAAACGAGACGTCATGACGTTGCTCCTACATCGCTCTGATCAGTGGAAACGCAAACTGGTTCTTACGTGGTTTTGCAAAGTTGAATCAACTGCGAACTAAGCCAGCCCCAGCACAGAAACAGAACTCATTTCAGTTGAAAAGGTGTGTCTAAATGGTACTGAGGGAAATGAAAGAGATCTTGGAGTTAAACGTATTACATGAACCACAAAGGTTGATTTTAGGGAATGTACCTTCAAGGGGAATTGGAAAAGACAAGATGTATATGCTCAGAGCTCTGGTATTAATAGCCCATAAAATGATGACTATAAACTGGGTTAAACCTCAAACCCCTACTTTGGACCAATGGACACAAAGACTTAAGGTTGTAAACTGTTTGGGAAATGTAACAGCGAAACTACAACTCAAGATGGAAGTGTATTTAGAAAAATGGTATTTGGCAAAGTCAATATATTGTAAGCCTCTAATTAGACTCTATATATTTTTTATATTTCTTATGCTTTGATGATAATTACTATTGTATATTGTACTTTTTGATTCTATTATATATATATTTGTATACAACAGTATGATATTGTATAATATGTACCATGTTGTGTGAGACTCACTGTCAAGGAACTTGTTCTAATAAAAGTAAAAAGGTGTGTCTCTCACTCCAGAAGTCCCTCACACTCAGTCTCCAACATGTGTTTGCTCGGCATTGACAAGTGCGATCCTGCTCAGCTGGGCTGTGGCTGCATGTCACCCAGTGGAGGGGCTCCCACTCGGGGCCCTTTGAAGTGTGAGGGCCCCCCACATGGACGGAGCAGTACTGTAGGTGCAGAGCAGACAGAGGCCTGGGGGAGGGGGGGTTTCAGGATGAAAGGCGGTGCTGTGGCAGCCCAGCTGTTAGCTCTGCCAGCCCAACACCAAGCAAAGACACAGGATCTGTTAGAGTCAATATTTGTTGCTGTGAGTGTCTGGACGATAGACCCGGTGAACTCTTCAGAAACCGCTAAGCTGCGAGCTCCCCATATTTGTGGTTCTTTGAATTCCTGCCTCTCCAAAGCTGTCAAAAAAAACACTTCTTAAATGGATCCTTAATTCAAAGTAAACTTGGCCATCAATTCCCCGAGACTTCCTGTAATGGAAGTGCAGAGAGCCGAGATGTGACTGTGGAGGTGTGTGGTCTCCTGGAGGAAGTGTGTGTGTGTGTGTGTGTGTGTGTGTGTGTGTGTGTGTGTGTGTGTGTGTGTGTGTGTGTGTGTGTGTGTGTGTGTGTGTGTGTGTGTGTGTGTGTGTGTGTGTGTGTGTGTGTGTGTGTGTGTGTGTGTGTGTGTGTGTGTGTGTGTGTGTGTGTGTGTGTGTGTGTGTGTGTGTGTGTGTGTGTGTGTCTTTCCAGCATCTGGTGCTCGTTGAAAGCTGGTGGTTTGAATGTGCTCTGCGTAGTTTTAAAAGCCGCATCAATGTACTGTATGACTTGATTAGCATGCTTTACTTCAGTTTGAGTCTTCCAATAAAATAAAGACTCCACATGTGGGCTCGGATACAGCAGAGCTACCCAACAGACGACAAATGTCACTGCACATTTTCTTGTGTGTTGATGTCGGGAAAATCTGTTTTTTTTCATTTCAAACATGAGATGGTCAGTGTCAGAAGCATTTTCGTTGGAATAATTATTTTGGGTTTAGGCTAAATGGTTAGTAATTTGTACATAAAGAACCAAGAGTCTGACCGTTCCTTTTTTCTGATGAGTTCGGCCTTTCCAACCGAACTCTCCGAATCTGTCCATCGTCTGTCCAATGATACGTTGGATGGCTGTATTTGTTCTTGTTTCACACCAGTCCCGAAAGACATTTGCCTAAAAGTAAATTCTGTAAAGTCTGTTTGATATCCAGAATATTGGTGGAGGTCTGTGACTTCAGTTTAGGGCCGAGATAATGGTTCCAATCTTTTAAATTAAGAATACATTTATATTAAGTGGTGTTAAAGGAATACTTCACCCTTAAAATAACCATTTGAGTATCAACTGTTCATCCTGTGCAATCGGGAAAACAATTAACAACAGAAAAACTTTTTCCAATATATATTTATATACTGGAAAAACTATATCCAAACATCCATTTACAGTTTTTCATTAAAAAAATATTGTTGTTTATCAAATCTAACAAAGGATTAGATATAAAACACGCAAATAAATGCATAACACTTGACCTAAAACATTTTTAGTCATACCATCAATGAGTTTCACATCATTTTGCTTGCTCCTGAACAATAATCCAAGTCTCCTTTATCCAGATGTAAACTCACGAAATCCCCAAAACATTCATTCTTGCAGGGATCATATAATAAAACCCATCCCCCACCGTTTTCACAGTAACACACGTTGGGTAATTGATATACAAACGGTCATGTTAAGGGTTAGGTGTTACTTTAAGGTTACATTTTGAAATGACATGGTATATAGATGTGTGTGTATGTGTGTGTGTGATCACCCTCATCTAAGGACTAGCCTGAGGAATGCATTCGGCTCTGTCAGCTCTCTGCAGCCCGTCCATCTTCATTATGTCCGTTCCCACATACTGGTCATGTGATTTACAGCTACGGGCCCCAACTCCGGTGATGTAGGGCAAATTCCTGACCGGGATCAGTCAAGTTTCATACACACCGCAGGGGTCAGGAGCCAAGGAGAGAGGAGGGATGGAGCAAAGGGAGGAGGAGATAAGAAGCTGGAAACAAAGGAAAGGAAAGGAAACAACCATCATGCATCATTGGATTTGGTGCTAGGAGGATCTATCTTAAAGGTCTCCTATTATACTGTTTTTCATCAGTATATTATAGGTCTCAGATATATACAGAACCTGTCTCTGATTGGCTCCAAACACCAAATAGATCATTGCAGCATTACCCATAATCCCCTCTGTTTCAGCCCTGTTTCAAAAGTGCTGATTCTCTGTCTGTTACTTTAGATGAAAATAAGGAGCCCCTCCCCACGCCCCTCTGAGAGACATTTGGTTACACAGGACACAATGGTGCTCTAGGAGGAGATTCAGGTGATAAGGGGGGGGGGGGGGGGGGGGGGACGACAACAATTAAGGACATTATATTAACAGCATGAGACAGATCAAGAGAGAAAACCCAAACACACATTGGAGTCATTTCCAAGTCCAGGGTTTTCTCGGAGAGGTGCGAGGTTTAACAATGTTTAAAATCTCCAAACTCTTGTTGACATTAGACCTCAGCAGAGATTCACAGACCGCTTCATAGAAAACACCCACTTGAGCACCTCCGCTGTATGCTGTGGTGGTTAGATTGAAATGTAACATATGACATTCATGTATGCATTTTGGCTTACATCCTAGATTTGCTGCGGCACATTGTCTCGAAGCCAAACCCCATTTAAAATAAAGATTTGCAGAGTTTTACAGATAACACATGTAGCTAGTTTTAATACTAATCAGATGGTTGATCATACAAATAGATTAAGTGCACAATACTTTCTTTTCTTTTGCCGCAAGGGGGCCCCCAATCTAAGAAATAACAAAAGACGGAGTTTTGTGGCGTGTGGGATCATGGGAGTGTTTGTTTTCACCACCATTGCCGTTATTGCATTCAGCTTGTCCACAGAGGTCTCCTTTTCATTAAAAAATATACAAATAAAGCAGGTTCACAGAAAAAACAGTGTTTCTCCAGCCCGGTCTGGAGGACATAGGATAACAACTTATGATTTAAACTACATGATCCGAATCACGTGAGTTCTCCTCCTCTGCAAAAACAAGTGGACCTGGTGATATTAAGAATCAGTAAAAATAACTTAATAAAGCCAGTTTGCATTTAAATGAGTGTTTAGCTTATTTCTCGCATAATGAAAATCCTTTATTTGATTAAAATGTGTAGTTCGAAATAATCAAATTCTATAAAGAGTAACAATGAGGCAAGCTAACCCGGAAGTTAGCATTTGCAAAATCCAATGACATTTGTTCAATGGAAATCGGTTTATTGCAATAAATCAACTCTGTGGCAAACACATGTTGTACTTACCACGTTTTGTTCAGCAGGATTTCTCCGTAAATTTGTGATTTTTTAAGTGTAAATGAAGTAAAAAGCTAACGCTAGGCTATAAAGGAAATACAGCACGGTCACATGACTTCATGTCAACACTGCTAAGCTAAAGGCGGACTTGTGTCGGCGTGATGTCATTTAGACATTCACCAGTGGAGTAATTCCTGACGTATTTTACTGTATGTTGTAGAACAAAAAGGGAAAATCTTTTAGGATTGTTTAAATCACAGACCTTATTTCCGGCTTCTAACCAAAACACTTTAAAGAAACGATTGAAATCGAGACAAGGGAACTGGAAATGGTAAAATGCTAAGTTATTTCTGGGTGTTAGGACTTGTTTCTGCACCATTTGTCTATGTTGAACAAGATGGGAAGTATTTGGAATAATGTCTGCAATCAACATGTTTTATATATGGGTCTAGTTGTTTTCAATCATATGAATGCAGTAATGTTACATTTTACAGCTTTGCCACGATTCTTTAGCATGTTTAGGAAAAACAATGCATATTTCCGTGGCAGCACTTTCCTTTATGAAAACAAGGTAAGAGGTTTTTAACTGCTGAAACACATTCCTCGCTGTCATGGCTGATGTTAGATAACAAGGGAAGGACCATTCCTATCATTGTGAGGGGCCAGCGCAGCTCATTACCAACGTGAACAAAGGCAGGGCGTTTAACACGTGAGATGATGTAGAAGACATGACTTAAACCACTTCAAAAAGACTTGACTTAAACCACTTGAGAGCCAAAAGGGGTAGTGGAAAAAGGAATAAAAGAAGCAGCTGGTGATAAGGGATGTGATGACGACTGTAATTATAGTAAGATAATATTATTTACGACTAAAACAATTCTAGAAACAGCAGTGATTATGCCTCAACAATTTTCCATTCGGCCTTCAAAATATGCTCCCCTAAACACCCGTCCATCTTCCTCAACACTCTGAGACAGGAAGTCAGCTAAATGTGATGCAGTTGGACCTCAATGGTGGTATGATAATGATAATCATTACTGAAATAAAGATGAAAGATGTGCTGCTGTGAGTAATTCAATGATGTCACTGCAAGACAATGGGAAGTGGAGGCGGGGAGCGGCAGCTGTGCGCGTCCCGACCTGAGAAACTAAAGGAAAAGGGCAGCTGGGACGAAGGTGGACTCACGAGACAAGAGTTTATTAAAGGAGGTGTTGTCTAGGACATTTGTACAGACACTAATGTAATTATAGATCCTGTTCAAAGACAGAATGATTGGGTAAAGAGAGGTAAAGGTTGCCAGAAGCGCAAGGGGAGATTTTATCTTGATGAGGGCACACTTTATTACATTTCATTTAGCTGACGCTTTTATCCAAAGTGACTTTCCAGTAGTGCATTCAATGAAGAAAGAAACTCAAAAGCAAGGTACATTTCCTATCTATAAGCCCAACCAGGTGAAGTGCTACTGCATTAGCCACATCCTTTGTGCGTGCTACGTAGAGGAGAGTTGTAGTATTTTTAAACTGAAACCAAATGAAGCTCATCTACGAGTCACAGCTCAAATAAAAAATGTGTTCAGATGCAACATAGCAAGCAGTGATGTTTTCAATTTGAATTAGAGTCTCCAGAGTTGGCCTCCCCTAAACAATATGAACAACACCCAAGTGCACAAGGATTATCTGAGGATACGCTGGCAATGTATTCTATATGGATCATATTATCATCCATGAGAAGACCAAATCCAACGGTGAACTCATCCGGCAAACAAGTATGTATGTCATCTGCAGCCAAAGCCTCAGGTTCAACTGTCCCATACAACTGTTGTCCAAGAAATATTCTAAACACATCAATGACTTGGCCCTGGGTGACATTTTCCAACATTAGAATAAACATGGAAATGGTGGATTGTTTTCAGTCAATGGCACTTGAACAAAAATGCACACTGTATTATTCAACACCTGGAAATAGACGCAATTGAATCCAGCGTGAGCATTGTCTATCGAAAGCTACCCTGGTGTTTTGGGAGTTATGAGCTCTTTTTTAGATGTGAAATTAGATGGCTGTGATTAAAGATGTCTTCAGTAGGAATGCCAAAAACAGGGTAGGGTAGGCAGGAATAAATACGAGATGCATTATATTTTGGGGGACATTTTTGAATATCTCAAAAGCCTGCTGTTGATGTTATCTTGAGTTGTTTTGAACAAAGAATTGAATGAATAATTGAATCTTAAAATAAACTAAATATATTTGAAAAGCTCCTAAAACTAGCAGAAAACTTGGAGAAAACTGCCGAGGAATGCAAGGCAAAGTAATGTGAATACCTGCGACCTTTGACCCCGAACAAAAGTAACTGAGCAGCAGCTGGACATAATAGCGGGTCATTACTCAGGTGTACCGCTAGCTGGGAGAAGAGGTGGTGGCTGATGGAAATGATTTAACGTCTCAGTTTCACCTGGTTTCTCTTTTCCAGACGTTTCAGAGCTGCTGGGTGGAAGACACAGGTAACTCGCAAAGGTGAGAGTCCTCTGTTATCTCCTCAAGGTCGTTCAAACAGTTCCCAAATATTCAAAAAGACAAACCTGGGTCAAGCTGTATTCATTTGAGCCCGCATTGTTCCTGGCTGGGAGTCTTTAAAGGGGCCTCTGCTCATTTTCAGGTTCATATCAGTATGTAGTGTCTCTACTTTAAAGAGTCCTCTCCTGCTGATGTTCAGGTGCATATCAGTATGTAGTGTCTCTACTTTAAAGAGTCCTCTCCTGCTGATGTTCAGGTGTATATCAGTATGTAGTGTCTTTACTTTAAAGAGTTCTCTCCTGCTGATGTTCAGGTGTATATCAGTATGTAGTGTCTCTACTTTAAAGAGTCCTCTCCTGCCAATGTTCAGGTGTATATCAGTATGTAGTGTCTCTACTTTAAAGAGTCCTCTCCTGCTGATGTTCAGGTGTATATCAGTATGTAGTGTCTCTACTTTAAAGAGTCCTCTCCTGCTGATGTTCAGGTGTATATCAGTATGTAGTGTCTCTACTTTAAAGAGTCCTCTCCTGCCAATGTTCAGGTGTATATCAGTATGTAGTGTCTCTACTTTAAAGAGTCCTCTCCTGCTGATGTTCAGGTGTATATCAGTATGTAGTGTCTCTACTTTAAAGAGTCCTCTCCTGCTGATGTTCAGGTGTATATCAGTATGTAGTGTCTCCACTTTAAAGAGTCCTCTCCTGCTGATGTTCAGGTGTATATCAGTATGTAGTGTCTTTACTTTAAAGAGTTCTCTCCTGCTGATGTTCAGGTGTATATCAGTATGTAGTGTCTCTACTTTAAAGAGTCCTCTCCTGCTGATATTCAGGTGTATATCAGTATGTTGTGTCTCTACTTTAAAGAGTCCTCTCCTGCTGAGGTTCAGGTGTATATCAGTATGTAGTGTCTCTACTTTAAAGAGTCCTCTCCTGCTGATGTTCAGGTGTATATCAGTATGTAGTGTCTCTACTGTGACATGTCTCTCCATGCTTAAATGTATTTGTCTCATACTGCCTGTGCTGCAGCACCTCTTTTCCCCCTCTGTCTGAAACCAGAGCCCAGTCTGCTCTGATTGGTTAGCTGGCTGGCTCTGTTTTCATTGGTCAACAGCTTAGAGATGTCCCGCCTCTTAGCCTTTCATTCACAATGTGTTGGAGCGCTAGCAATAGAGGAAGTGTTACATAGTGATGTAATTATTTCCAGGAAGTAAACAAAGGAGGCTAACGGAGGCGTTTCAGGGAACACAGGGATTTCGGCCTTTCCGACCATTTAAATGCACAAAAACCTATAGAACACACTACATGAGAGGGAAAACCCCAACAAGCATAATAGGGCATCTTGAAGCACAAAGAAAATCAACAGAAATGTGAAAACAGTCATGAGGAAAATCTTTAAAATCTGGGATTTAAAAGCTACATTCTTATGTCTTTGTTCACCTCTCGAAACCTCCCCATCTCTGTTTATATTTCTTGAAATAAACAAAACAAAATATGTGTAACGCAATGCATGACTCAGGCTTCTGTTGCAACTATTTTAATCTAGTTATGTTTCCAAGACTTTCTTTGTTTTGTTGACAAAAAACATGGTTCAGATTATACAGAACATTTTGAATCTAGTTAAAATGATTTAAATGGTGACTGTCATGGTTTTGGTTGATGTGGTCTTATTTAATCAACCACTTACTGTTTTGTTCATTGTTTTAGTGGTAGTCATACTCATGCCATGAAGAACACACCTGCAAATACAAATAAATGGAGCGAATTACCTTCATATGAAGTAATCAAAATAAACGGTTTGTACCTCTTTAATTGTTCTGTTTACAAGAATAGAAGAAGAAAATGTCGACTATTATTGTCTGAAGATGACGTCAGTCCTCAGCGTTGGTTGTTGTCTTTGGACCTGGGGGTTTCTTAAATACTTCCAGAGTGAAGCTGCAGACCCCCGGCTGATGACACACTCTCCATCTGACTTTGGGTTTGTCTGTTAATTAAAGCTGTAAACAGGAGGGTGAGAGAGGCTTTGTAGCTGACAATCAAACTTCCTCACACACAGGTTTAATATGTTCGCCTCCACCAGGTCCCATTGGAGGATGGAAATGTACCTTTCACCAAACACACAGGCACACAAACACACAAACAAACACACAAACACACGTCTGTACGCAGACACACAACAACACGCAATGCGAGGACATCCCAAATATATAATTGGCACACATAATCAGAATCAAAATTAGAACAGCAGGTTCAGATAAAAGGCAGATGAAAGGGGAAAATAAAAAGGCTTACAAATAAAACATTAGACACACATTATCACCTTCGAATTGCTTTGCACACGGGCCACTTTTGAAAGAATGATGGTACTGTATACTGTTACATTTTTATAGTTGACTATATTTTTTTACATTATGAGAAATATGTCTGGGTTATTTATGTGATTAAAGAAGTATATTTGTTTTTTGTAATGTAATATTTTCTGTTATATATGCCTGTTTATCTCTACTATTCAAAAATATAAAGTTCTTAACCTGAAACATGGAAGTAAAAGTAACAATACCAAGTAAAAGTGCTGGATTTAATACCTTACTTAAGTAAAAGTACAGAAGTTTTAAGAGTTACATTTACTGAAGCTGCTATAAGGGAACATGCCCATTTTTTGTTTGTAGTTATAAAATGTATGATGCTTTCATGTAAAGTTGAGTTTAGACAAGTGGTCACCAACCCTTAAGTGCATGCTCTGTAGACCAGGGATGTCAAACTCAAACCGGGGGCCAAATCCGGCCCGCGACTTCATTTTATGTGTCCCGCAAGAGCTTGCAAAGAATATAATATGTTTATTATACAGTTACATGCCGCTTTACAGAAGCACATTGCCAATAAACAACATGTCCCACAATGCATCTCATTTTGTGACATGCGCACTGAAGAGACTTCTGCATTCAGACGTAGTTAATTATGAAGTTATTACCCTATCCGATCAAATCCAATGCAGAGGAAATAATGTAATGTAATACATTATTTTATATACTTATATCGCCTTAAAGTTACAACCGGCCCTTTGAGTGCAACCATAATGCTGATGTGGCTCGCGATGAAATTGAGTTTGACACCCCGGCCTGCAGTGCAGACTGTAGACATCTGCAGATCCTGCAATGTCTGTCGCCCTCTATTGGAATAAAGCGGCATGACTTTTTACTCCAGTGCAGGAATGAGGTCACACTCAGTCCATGAAGAAGACTTCCAATCACCCAGGACCACCATCTTACTGTATGCCTTCAGCTGTTGTGTTAGCCTGCTCTCAGATACGGTGTGTGTGAGGAGGAGGCCTCCCTCTGTTGTCTTTAGAGCTTAGAGCTGGAGAGTTACCCGGCTTCACTGTGGGGGTCCCACGGAGAACTGACGCCAACATCAACAGACAGAAGAATGAGAAACAACAGTGGAGAGCTCAAGGAATGCTCCAGGAGAGAAAAATGATTAGAGGAAGGGACAGAGAGGAAGAAAGAGCAAGAGCTTCTTCCACAGGGAGCTGAGAACAGAGGCCATGTTGTGTTGGAGCCACAGGGGGCGACAAAACACCTGGAAGAGGGAAGAAGAGGAGGGAAGGAGATGAGGGAAGAAGATGAGGGAAGAAGATGAGGGAAGGAGATGAGGGGAGAAGAAAGGATGACAAGGAGTGTCTTAGTCCAGAGACACGGGGATATTGTTTTGTATTATAATGTATTATAAAGTGACAAGAGTTTGTGATTTTGGGCATTTTATTTGAAGAGAAATATCTCTTACATCCAGTTCAATCTCTTTATACAGTCACAGATATTACAAAACCTGACGTCCTTCACTTATTGATTCTGTTCTTTGGACACTTGGGTCATCATGGTCTGGTGTCACCATGTTTTTGCAGTTCTTGAAAGTCCAGCCGTAGTTGAAGGGAGAGGACACTTCAGGCAGACCTAGATACTGGACATTTCTACTAAAAACCTCTAAATAGATATAGACATACATCCATATCCACTATTATATTGGATATCAGGAAAGCCTGTCCTGAGGTAGCTGTTGCTGTGCCTCAATTTGTATAATTCTGTACTTACTTGTGATAATTTGAAGTCCTAACGTGAAGAATGGAAAACTGGGCACTGTGTGTTGGATCTGGGTAATGCACAATATTATATATATCAATATTGTGATATAAGGTTACATATTTGCCAAGATGTTGAAAGTCATAATGTGTGAGTGTTGTATTTTTTTTGCTTTTAAAGTGCTGATATTTTCAACTCACCATGGCTGTTCTAGGAGTTTAAATATGGGCCTTACACAAAGTCAATATATGCAAATGACTGATGAATATATATCAACATTATCATTTTGAAATTTCTTTTCGAAAGCAACCATAGTCAACTCTAAAATATGGTTACAATTTTTAGTGGATTATCTGTTTGTTTTATTTTTGATGGCACCTTAAAAAAAGTAGCTCTACTCATCTCATTGTATAATGGCAATAAAGGATTATATTATATTCTATTTTGTTTTTTTCACATGCTCCAGCCCTTATATGAGTATCTGGATGGTGCACTTGCTAATGTCTTGATAATGCGGGACCAGTAGCGACCTAATGGTGTCAAAAAGAACCCACCGTTAACTAAATTAGCTTAACTGAGCGTTCCTCAATGATTATACTGTAAACGATAACATGCTAACTAACTAGCTTGAACACAGCGCTGTGTTGACAGTGGCTCTGTACTAAAGGAAAGGATCCAAATAGAGACATTTTCTGTGCTGAGGATTATGTGTCTATATGCAACACAGTCTCACGACATAGGGGAGAAGGGGGTAAAGAGCCAGTGGGTAAATTGAACCAACCCCTGTCGGCAACGCCTAGTTGTGATCATGTGACCAAAAATTATGCAAGCTCCACCCATTTCTCATTGCCTGTGAAAGAGATTTTCTAGATGTCAGCTATATCGGCTGTCATGTCAAAAAAAAAAGTACCCAGGTTTAAACACGTATATTGTATATCCTGATGTGTTGGCAGCGTATTAAACCATGTGAATCATTAAGCTAAAGATGACTGAATTTGAATGCTAGGCTATTTTTTCTAAAATGGTGGCTATGGGGTAAAGTGAACCATGGGCCTTGGGGTAAGTTGAGCCAGTTTTTCAATGGAGAAATGAATGAAAGTAGGCCAAGTTGATAATAAGAGCTCATTGTAGGCTAAATTTAAAGTTGAATTCACCCTGTGCTTGATTGGTAAGATGTATGAAATTGTATCCCCATTTGTATGATTACTTTTCCTTTTAACATGTTAAAAAAAAATCAATCAATTCAATCGAAATGTATATTAAAAATATTTGAAAAACTAAGCTTGTATTTGGTTTGTTATTTATTTTTTATAGTTACTTTTAAGATGTGTTGTAGGTATGCCCAGGTTTGAACAGTGGTTAAATTTACCCCCTGACCTGGATCAACTCACCCCTACACTGGGGCAAGTTGAGCCACAAGACTTTTTTTTTAAAGAAGTAATATTTTCACTGCCCTTGATCAAGTATTAATTATTATCATTGCCATTAATAGGAGACATCCTGAATTATAGGTGTGTGTTTTCATTTTTACAATGTGTCATTTCTCCAATTGAGAGGACAGCATAACAAAAAAATGGCTCAACTTACCCCACTCTCCTTATAGTCACGAAATTAATCTATTGATTCGTGTTCAACAACACGATTTCGCCATTTTTTTCGTATCACACAGAACGATTTTAAAAGCAACGTAAATAATAACAAGTTAGAAGGAAAAAAAGATGACAAAAAATACAGATTTCAGTATTCTGAGACTGTGAGCCCCATTTCTGTTCCTCACGGACGGTAAAAAAACTCAACATTATACAATTTAAAATAAAAGGGATAGGGTTAAGCTTAGGGTAAGATATTGAGTAAGAAAATGTTTTTATGAACCACACAGCTTCTGGTATTCCAAGACCCGACCGGACAAAAAGACGTGGTGCAGGCGAAACATGCTACCAATAGAAATACATGTGACACGAAAAACATGCAAAAATCGTGTTGGTGAACACGAATCAATAGATTAAATTAATTTCGTGACTATAACACGAAATGCCGTGAGACTGGGTTGCTATATGTGTGCTAAGGAAAAAGAAACAAAGAGAATGATAATGTATGTATAATATACAATGTGTCTAAACTCTGCCTAGACAAACAGCTAATGGGTAAATGTGGAAGTATGCTTTGTGCACACTGTAATCCCCGGTTAGGGTCCCATGTGTTTCCAGGAGCTCTAAGTCCAGGTTTCAGCAGCTCAGCTCAGAGCCCACCGCTGCTGCTCCTGCGATCTCTGGTTTCCTGTGCACATCCCCCCCCCCCCTCCCGGCTGTGTTATTGTTGGCCCAGATAGAGGGATGCAAAGCTAAGAACCAGGGGGCTTCCAGAGGCCTCCATGGCCCCAAATCCTCAAGGTATCTCTTCTTAAAGGTGGCTGGATGCAGATGGTAGAGCAGGGGCGTTATGTTTTTTAGCCACGGTAGCTGAATGACTATGGATGACAACGTCTGTCGTCACTTTGGTGCGATAAACTGTATATTACAAGTAGAAGTAATCACCATGATTTCAACCATTGGTTTGTGGACTATGGTTTGAAGCCTTGAGTTGTGGTGTTTTAAAAGGCCCATGTCAAGCTTTTCTGGTTATTCCCCGTCCCCTTGTGTGTTATGAAGCTTTTTCTGCATGTAACCGGTCTGCAGAATCACAAACCCTCAAAGTACACCCTGTAGCGAGTAAAACTCTAACACAGGAAAGACCTGTCTATGCTGCCCCAGAACGCCTCGTTGGGGATTCCTCTTTTTCCATTGTTTGCTTCCTGGGTTCTGTGACGTGTGAACACCCAAATCAACAACAAATGACCGGACTGGCCCAAATGGACCAATCCGCGGAGCACCTCACACACCAGGATCCCTCGGCTAACTAACAGGAAGTCCCATTGACTTGCATAGAGCTCCCTGAACGCTGGTAATAGACGAGTTGGGATGGCGGAGAAATGCTCTCCGCAGACCCATTCTCACAGCGTTATAAACCTTTTTCTAACTCAATAATATCAAGCCACACTTATTGTTTTTACTTCGGCTGTGAGTGTTTGTGTGCTCAGGATCAGTTTCGCTTGTTCTCGCTGTATCGCCAACCCGGAAACCTGTCCGCTCCTCGCAGCAACGAGCCTCGCAACGTCCCGACCAATCAGAGCACACTGGGCTCACAGGGAGGGGGGGGGGCAGGAGCTCCAACAAGCCGTTTAGGACAGAGAGTGAATACACATACTATACAGAGATGCTGTCTGAGAAACCAATGTGAGTTTGGAAAATTGCACAATATAAATCTATTCTAGTAGACCTCAACAATGGAAATATGATCAGTAGAAATGGCCATGGTATGGGACCTTTAACCGTCAAACCCTTTTTTTTTGCAGCAGAAGTGACCGGGCAGTAGTATCAAGAACAATCACTTGATAGCCTTAAAGCATACACTGCTTTTTTGTCTATACTCTAAATATGACCATAACTTACTAATTGAACATCATACTGTGATGAAAAATACATGAACCTGTGATCAAACTCAGTTTATGGTTTGTATGTTAAAAAATGTTTTGAAAAGTCAGGTTACTTTCTCATAGACTTCTACAAAATCTGAATAAAATGGAAACTGAAATATCTTAACAGCGATTGGTTGGACTGCCATGCCGTATTGTTCCCAATGATGAATCCTATTGACAATTATCCATCATCTTTCAGAAAAGTAATATTTCCCATTTGGACAGGCTGATCACAGAAGAGGGAATGGATACAAAGTGTACAAATTAAAGCTATAAATGTCATTAGGGAACTGGAAAAGGCAGTATGAATTCAGTGTTTCTGAACAGATTAATAAATACATTATTAATACAGCTTTTTAAAATGATCCTGAAGCTGGACAAATTCAAAGTGTCGCTCTGTTTGTTCAGCATTTCATTCATATTCACCGCCAGGCCTTACCTGCTGTGCCAGACTCCTGCATCTGTTGTGATTGGCTGTAAAACAGGAAATGAACTCAGTGGCTGTCACACATGTTTGGACAGCAATGACCCACTCGTCATACACATTTTTACCCAACACACAAACTCGTCTGGGCACCAACGTCCATGGGAAAGCCACTCAATAAAAGCACAAGATCTCATAAAAAAAAACATCATTAGATTCCCTTTTGGCATTAATGCTGTTTTCTAATTCTGGAAAATATATTCAATGGGAGTCTTTGTCTCCTTCAATTGCCTATGTGTAATTTTGACGTGTGTGTGTGTGTGTGTGTATGTGTGTGTGTTTGTGTGTGGGTGTGTGTGGGTGTGTGTGTGTGTGTGTGTGTGTGTGTGTGTGTGTGTGTGTGTGTGTGTGTGTGTGTGTGTGTGTGTGTGTGTGTGTGTGTGTGTGTGTGTGTGTGTGTGTTTGCTGTCTGTCAGTCTGATCCACTCAATGAGATAACCTGCAGCATTCTTCCTCTTGTGTTTAAGAAAAAGGGTGTCATAGATTTGTTGATAATTTACTTTCAAAACTAATGAAATCTTGAGTGTATGCCAAGGAGGTGAAATTATACACACTTCAATTACAGCATTTCAATATATACACACATACATTTGTGTAACCAGATCATGTTGGTGCAGGTGTGCTTCTGTGAGCATATGGAAACAGGTCGTCCTGCAGGTATGAGGACATGCAAAACATTAGTCACGGCACGTAGAAAAATACAAAAGCAGCCAAACAAACATGCAGTGTTAACAGGACACACCCCGCTGACAGGAGGTGTCCCTGTCCTCGACGCCGAGATAATATCAACACCTGTCAACGACGACAAGCTTATCATGGTTTCTGTGGTTGAACTCTGCTGACCGTGAAACACAACTATGAAGAACGTTGGGAGGGATGCTGTGGCTCAGTGGGTAGTGTGCTGAACTTTGAATCACGGGGTAGCAAATCCGAGTCCCACTGCAGTCAGCATGTCGTTGAGTCCCTGAGACACTTCACCCCAAATTGCTTCTGTGGGGATTGTCCACAGTACTGAATGTATGTAAGTCGCTTTGGATAAAAGAGTCTAACAATTAACATGTCATGTAATTGTGTTTTTTGCATTTACTTACAATGTCATTATCTACTACAAGACTGGCCGGGCACAACTGGCTCTGATGTCACTCAAAGATATACTGTATATAAAAAACAAGAAAAAACTATAAATGACCACAAAGAAACATAAAACGGCCGACCGTGAATACATAGACACACAAAATGACTACAGAGAGGCTTGAAATGACAACACAACAGAAACAAAACCACTAGAAAGAGACACATACCAGTACAAAGGGATACAAAACAAGTACGAAGATACACAAAGTGAATAGAAAGAGACGGGAAATCACTTCAAGAGACACAAAATGACTACAAAGAGACTCAGAAAGATTACAAAGATACATAAAACAACCATAAAGACACCTCAAACAACAACATCGAGACACAACACGAGGACTCAAAGACACAAAATATCCACAAAGTGTCCTCAAAATATCCACAAAGTGTCCACAAAGTGTCCACAAAGTGTCCACAAAATATCACAAAATATCCACAAAGTGTCCACAAAATATCCACAAAGTGTCCACAAAGTGTCCACAAAGTGTCCTCAAAATATCCACAAAGTGTCCACAAAGTGTCCACAAAGTGTCCTCAAAATATCCACAAAATATCCACAAAGTGTCCACAAAATATCCACAAAGTGTCCACAAAGTGTCCACAAAGTGTCCTCAAAATATCCACAAAGTGTCCACAAAGTGTCCACAAAGTGTCCTCAAAATATCCACAAAATATCCACAAAGTGTCCTCAAAATATCCACAAAGTGTCCACAAAGTGTCCACAAAGTGTCCACAAAATATCCACAAAGTGTCCACAAAGTGTCCACAAAGTGTCCACAAAATATCCACAAAGTGTCCACAAAGTGTCCACAAAGTGTCCTCAAAATATCCACAAAATATCCAAAAAGTGTCCACAAAGTGTCCACAAAGTGTCCTCAAAATATCACAAAATATCCACAAAGTGTCCACAAAATATCCACAAAGTGTCCACAAAGTGTCCACAAAATATCCACAAAGTGTCCACAAAGTGTCCACAAAATATCCACAAAATATCCACAAAGTGTCCACAAAGTGTCCACAAAATATCCACAAAGTGTCCACAAAGTGTCCACAAAATATCCACAAAGTGTCCACAAAGTGTCCACAAAGTGTCCACAAAATATCCACAAAGTGTCCACAAAGTGTCCACAAAATATCCACAAAGTGTCCACAAAGTGTCCACAAAATATCCACAAGGTGTCCACAAAGTGTCCACACAGTGTCCACAAAGTGTCCACAAAGTGTCCACAAAGTGTCCACACAAGTGGCAAAGCAACTATAAACAGGTGATTGTTACATCACGTCTTCTTCTCTCCATGGTGGCTGCTTCATCTGTCACATTACTTACATCTGAACACATGTTTCAAACTAAAAGAAACTCTTAGGACAGAGAAAGTTACAAGAGCACAAGTAGCCAGGCATTGTGACCAAATGTATAGCATTGTAAACCCATGAGCATTAAGGAGTGATTTACTGTATAGGGTTGACCGGCAGAGCACACGGAAATTTAAATCTAGCGTCCACAAAGTGATTTCATATCCATTTTTATTTGTTCTATAAGGATTTTACACATTGTTTTAATGTATCTTTGGGGAACCATCGTACTTCTTTTTTGGCTACGTTTTGTTTCCACGTCATATATGTGTGCAGCATGCATCTAAAATATCCACTTAGGGACCATAAAGAATCTTAACTTACATCTATGGCTACAGTAAATACCTGCATAAAATCTCCTTCAGGCTTTGCCCTACACGCTCTATATAAAGTGCATAAAGGAACATATTTGGAATAACACCTCCTACTCAAGGTGTGTATTACCGAAAACAAGTAAAAGATTATGTGACACAGGGAAATATGTCTTTATTATTACATACACCCTCTGATGATGGTGTGAACTCTGCGTGGCACCAGCAGGTCAGGACTACAGAGGTAACTTCATCTCTCAGTGAGAATTCTGGCACATTTCCAAAGTATTATATCACAAACATGGATGCTGATCACATGAATGTCGATGTACATACAGGTTGAAATCACATCATTATCCATGTCCAAAGTACATTTTATTGTAAGATAATGAAAAGAGGAGTGTGTAAATCTACTTAAACAACAGTGGGTGGGAATTGTCTTTTCTCTGTAAGCACTGTTAAAGTATGATTGGTATGAAGAGTGACGTCATGTGAGCACGGCTTTGAAATCTTATCAGCTTTCTTAACGTGACCGTGGATTGATGAATGACATTTGGAGATGGTTTGTTTTTCCTGAATCCAGACAGTACAGCAAAATTCCTCGAATGTTTAATATTTGTGGATGGAAACTAAGGTAATGCTATTTTCAAAAACCCAAAAAGACACCGGAGACCACTTTGGATATTGTTACTATGCAATGAAAAGTACTTGAAGTGGTTACCTGTTATAAATACCTTGGTATCTGGCTTGATGATTGTCTCTCTTTTAAACTTCAGGTCAATAATCTGCTTAGAAAGCTGAGGGTGAAGCTAGGTTTCTTTTTCAGAAACAAGTCCTGTTTCTCGCTTGAGGCCAGGAAAAGTCTATGTGACCTTTGTACCTGTGCTGGACTATGGTGATCTGACCTACATGAATGCACCTGCCTATTGCCTGATCAAGTTAGATGCCGTCTATCATAGTGCGCTGAGATTTGTTACTAACTGTAAAGCACTAACTCATCACTGTACCCTGTATGCCAGAGTACGTCTGCCTTCACTCACTGTTAGGAGACTCAGTCATTGGTACATGTTCATTTATAAAGCCATGCTGGGTAAACTACCACCTCACATCTGCTCACTGATATCACAGAGAGTGACAAGTAGCTATAGCCTAAGATCCCAGGATGTGTTTTTATTACATGTACCAAGTGCTAGGACTGTTTTAGGCACTAAAGCTTTTATGTGTGCAGCTCCTCTAGCTTGGAACACTCTGCAAAACATATCGAAAATGAGCATTTTGGTTCCCCTGCATCATTTTAAAGCACAGCTTGAGGAATTGATTTGATACCCCTGGTACCTGTCTTTGTGAATACGTTTGTAACTTGTACCCCTGTCATTATGTTGTATTTGTCCTTTTTGTTTTCTGTTACATGTGTAACCAATGTGCGGCAGGTCTCAATGGGATTTATATCTTAATAAATAAAGGCTACAAACAAATAGCAGTTACGATAATAACTGGAAATGAAAAACATGGTAAAAAGTTCATAGTTTTGACAAATACTCAGAGTAATATCCTCATTCTCTGGTAAGTGTATGATGTGCATACCGGTAAAATAAAAAGCTGTCCAACCGAATATTTAATTTCACACGTTATGAACTTTTCTCTATTTCTGCTAAACCTGTTATGATTGAGTGATCTCCAATTCTCTTGTTACCTTCCTTCCTTTCCTTACTTCCTTTCCACTATAATAAAGAACTGCTTTGAAAAATGGAGTCGTTTAATTATTTGTCAAAAGGTTGATATAAAAGCATTCAAGCAAACAATAGCAGCAAAAAGAGATCATATTTAAGTTGAATATAAAGAGCATAAAATAAGAAGATTAAGATGATTTTGGAATAATAATATATAAATAAAATGAATTCAGTTAAAACATTTAGAAAAATACCTAAGTCAAAAAGTTAAAAGGTAGTATTGATAACAATCGTAAAAATATTATTAATAATAACTTAAATAATAATACTGATCATAATAATAATAAACTTCTACTACTAGAAAAAAATAATGTATTCAAGAGACTAAAGGTAGTATAAATAAATAAAGAAAAATGTGTGTTAATATCACATTGGATTTTGAACAATAATATTTAAATCAAATAAAAAACCTTTGTTTAAAGCTTTTTGGTTTTTGTAGAAAAACTGAGATAATTCCACATTTGTAATATTACCAAGGTTCAAGGTTCTTTATTTTGTCTTACGAACATAGCTACAGTGTAGTTATGCCGATGAAAATCTTGTGTCACAGGCTTCTCCAACAGAGCAACGCAAAACACAGATAAACAGAAAAATATAGTGCAAGCAAATAGTAATACAAAAAGAAAAATAGTTTTAAAAAAGTGAAATAGTGCAATAAGGGTCTATATGCAAGTTATTGAAATAGGATATGTAAATAGATAAATTATTTGTAAGTATAGCAGCCAGAGGAATATTAGGGATGTTGATTCAACAGTTCAGGTGTTATGCCAGTGGGATGAAACTGTCCCTGAGTCTGGTGGTTTTAGTCCGGATGCTGCGGTACCGCCTCCCAGACGGCAGCAGACAGAACAGTTTGTGGCTGGGGTGATGGTGGGGGTCTTTTATAATCCGGAGAGATTTCTTCCTGAGGCGCTGGAGTAAAGGTCACCCCTCTAGTGTCAGAGCTCTGCAGCATGCTGTAACACCACCATGATCCCTGACCCTGACTGCACATCATGTTTTGTCTGCTAATGAAATTATTAGCATACCATGCTTATCTCAATCTCATGCAGGGTGACAGGGAGCTGACTGTGGTGACAGGTTGCGTCAAACTGGCTCCTCCTCCTCTTCCTCCTCCTTCTCCTCTCCCGCTTCTGCTGCTGCTGTGCCTCACTCTCCATCACAGACTCGTGGACAGGTAAGCGCAATGGAGCATTTATTTACTGTTTTGGAGTAAAACAAACAGGTTTACAAATGTTTCTGACATATCTAAAATGCGGATTTGTCTCTTTAACTTGAGGCTGTTCTGCTCGGATGTGAGAGGCTTCCTGCTGCAAGACTTCATGGATTATTATAACTCATAGGCGTGTTTTAGTGTATAACCTGGTGTGTCCTGTAGAGAAGGATTTCTGCAGGTGTTTCTCTGTTTGACTCGATTGTGTGGTTTGTGCATCATGGAAGCTATCATGTTGTACAATCGATCTGCTGGTGTGTTGGTGTCTGTCTGAGTGTTTATGCATTTGTTTCTGTGTATGTGCCAGCGTGTGCACCCGAGCATTTAAGTGTGTGTGTGTGTGTGTGTGTGTGTGTGTGTGTGTGTGTGTGTGTGTGTGTGTGTGTGTGTGTGTGTGTGTGTGTGTGTGTGTGTGTGTGTGTGTGTGTGTGTGTGTGTGTGTGTGTGTTTGAGAGTACTTAAAGTCATTCATGCATTAAGGCTGCAATGTTCAGGTGTTGTGAACTCGACTGTTGTGCAGCCTAGTATGCTGCAATGGGATTCCTTGTTGTTAACTCTAACCCTTCCCGGCCAAACTAATGAATATACATGGCGGTTTAAAGATAAGACAAAATTAGTCGATTAGTTGATTGGCAGCAACTTTTTCGATTTTTCGGTAAAAATCCCAAATATATTCTGCATTAACTTCTTAAATTTTGGGCTGCCCTCAAATCAAGCGAATTCTTAGTTGACTATTCCAGATCTGCAAGAAATTCTCAATATTGTGTATAACTGAGATATGCTCATGGGTTCTTATAAATAAATAATTAGCATTAGCATTTCAAAAAATGGCTTAACCACTAAATCTTGGACGATTATGTGCAACGGTTATTCGACATATCGACCAAGAATGGCAGTCCCACTGATAAGGATTGGAAAAGGGATTAGCTGCTTTTCTTAGACATATATTACTGTAAAGTGCTAATATTTAGGGTGTTTACTGTCTGTCAGATACGAGGAAATAGAAGATAATCTTTTGAGCTTTTGAAATTTTAAATCTATCCCTCACTATTGTATAATAGTCAACAATCAATTAATCAATTAAGAGCAAGACATTGGGAAAACTGCAGATTAACGAGTTGATTTAAATCAACGTAAACAAGAGGCTTTTTTGTTCGCAGTGCTTTTTAAGATCTTAAGGGTCCTGGCTGCTGTTTGGCTTTAATATTTATGAGGCATCAATGTTTAAACAGATCCAGTTCTGCTCACGTGAAACTCCTCCTCTCCTCAGGATGGAGGCCTTTTTTAACGAGTGGCTGTGGAAGGAGGAGTACTGGCTTCCTCCTGGCATGAGCTGGCAGGACACTGAGATGAAGGAGGAGGAGGGACGCTTTCCTCGGCCCAGGGATCTGCTCTTCAGTTTGCCCCTGGCCGTCGCCTTCATCGCCCTCAGATATGTCTTCGAGAGGTGAGACAAAGCTGGGCCGTGAAACTCACAGACACAAGATATACCTTTTCTTTGTTGTCATTATCTTTGACATCTGATGTGCTTAACTCGCAGTACGTTTTCAATGTTTACGGTGGATATGTGTGGGGATGTTAAACGCACGTCATGTCATGTTTTGGCCACTAGGGGTCTCTTAATCCGACATTAAAGGTCACCTATTATGCAAAATCCTCTTCTTCATGTCTCTTCTACATCAACATGTGTCCCCTCTTCTCCATGTCTCCTCTACATCAACTAGTGTCCCCTCTTCTTCATGTCTCTTCTACATCAACATGTGTCCCCTCTTCTCCATGTCTCCTCTACATCAACTAGTGTCCCCTCTTCTTCATGTCTCTTCTACATCAACATGTGTCCCCTCTTCTTCATGTCTCTTCTACATCAACATGTGTCCCCTCTGTGTAAAGAGACTCTGAAAGTTTCAGGAACAAAGATTCTCTCTCTTTTTGATCCATTTCTATAAAAACCTGTCTGAAAATGAGCTGATCAGATTTTGGCCACTTTATGATGTCACAACGATGTTTTGTCTTGTGTAACCATTAGCCAATCAGCAACCAAGGTACTCCCCCCCCCCCCCCCTTATCACCTGAATCTCCTCCTAGAGCACCATTGTGTTCTTTTTACACAATGGTGTCTAAAGTAACAGACAGAGAATCAGCACTTTTGAAACCGGGCTGAAACAGAGGGGATTATGGGTAATGCTGCAATGATCTCTTTGGTGTTTGGAGCCAAACACTTCAGAGACATGTTTGTATATATCTGAGACCTGTAATATATTGATGAGAAACATTATAATAGGGGTCCTTTAACAGAAGGTGGAGTTTGGTCAGCTTCTTCTGGATAGGATTCCTTCATTGGTTATTATTTGGAAAGTTTTTAAGTAGTTCAACTCAAATGACACTAAGAATAACAGTTTCATTTTCTAAAAGTGAGTGAAACTGCACAAAGAGATGCTCTAGAAAGGCTGTTCAGGAGTTTTTTCCTATTATTTAAAGTGGATAAAAAGTATATTTATGAAGCATACCCAAAGGGGATAGGCCATTACAGGACATAAAACCAAACAAACAGATTTCTCTAGTTTTAATAGTGCTGGAAACATTTACACAACATTTTATTGCAGAAATGTTATATATTATGTGTTTAAATGATGAATAATTAATCAAACGAGTAGAAGAAACAGTTAAGCCTGATGGGAAGTCCTCTGAGTCTGTCCCCTTGGTGAAAGCACATGTTTAAACACATTGTGTGTGTCTTATTTCACCCTGGCATTGGATCCTGCTGGTTTTCTGCCTGCTAAGCTGCCTTTGTAGCTCAGCAGAAAGGCTCCTTTACCCTTTATTAGGGCGCCAGTAGATATATCAGACCTGCAGTGGGAGGCAGGCGTCATGAGTGGACAGTTTTATCTGCTGACTGTGTGAAAGTCCTTCCTCCTCCCACAGGGCGTGCTAAATAACATGTGATATATGCGTTAAAGGAAGAGAAAGGGAAAGAACTGTGATGCTGGTGGTGCTTTAGTTGACGTAGATCTAAAGTGGTTCTCAACTGGTGGGTCGCAACCCAAAAGTGGGTCGCGGACCCATTTCGAGTGAGTTGCAGATGTGTGAGTGAAGAAAAAGTCAAACTTTTATTTTGAATGCCCGATTTTCTAATGCTGTGAATCAATACATTGATTCATGTCTCTTCTGGACATTGTAAGTACAGTCATTGGTTGTCATAAATGTTTTAGTATCTTTCTGTATTGTATTGTTTGTATTTTTTGTTGCATGGTGTGAAACAGAGAGCAAGCAGCCGTATTTTTTAACCAGAAGTGAGGCGTGTGGCTGTTAAATGTAATGTAAAGTAAATGCTAGACAGCAAAGGAAACCTGCCTGTACACTTAACTAGTTCTGCCGGTAGTTGAACAAGAACTGAACGATGGAGACACATGATAAATGATCAGTTAGATAACATTAGCACGCTTCCTCTTATCAACCTCTGTATCATCTGGCCTAAAGTTCATTTAACTGCATGAACTTGCTTTGGCCTGAGCGGTGTAAGAGTACCAAAAGTATACCGTAAAGCCTCATTTGTCCCATGCTCAGGCAAACACTGCACACACCCTCACGCAACGTTAGCTATCGAGCAATGTGGATAAATAACTTGCCCAAGGGCTGGGGATAGAAACCACTCGCAACTGGTGGATTGTACTTCCTGAAGACCAGACACCCATGGACTACAAGAACGTTGAGAACCTGCAGATATAGAGTTATGGTGTTTTGAATGTTTTGAATCTATTACATAAAGTGAGGTGTGTGTGTGTGTGTGTGTGTGTGTGTGTGTGTGTGTGTGTGTGTGTGTGTGTGTGTGTGTGTGTGTGTGTGTGTGTGTGTGTGTGTGTGTGTGTGTGTGTGTGTGTGTGTGTGTGTGTGTGTGTGTGTGTGTAAAAAATGTTCACCTCTGTGTAGAGCTTTTCCTTCCCTCTGATCTCCCCTTGCCCACTTCATGATGAGTATCTCTGAGATACAGCTACCCACATGTGATTATGCATTTGTGTAACTAAACTCAGAAAGACACACACACACACACACACACACACACACACACACACACACACACACACACACACACACACACACACACAGTCCCTCAACACAGCAAACAGCTGCGTCCTGGTTTTTTTTGTATCAGGAGCCTTTACACTCACATTGTTCCCGATCTCTTCCTCTCTCTCACACACACACACACACACACACACACACACACACACACACACACACACACACACACACACACACACAAACACACACACACACACACACACACACACATGCAGATCAAGTGTCTCTTGATGCCGTATCAGCTCATGACAAAGGCCTTACAGTCATAATGAGCCTCTTTTCACTCTGTCCTGAACTCACGTTTGGCAGCTGTTCGTGACATGCTTAGCCTGTGCTGAATGATATTTGTTCTTTTCATTAGATGTGTGTATTGCAGTTTTCAAATGGAGTTACGAAGGTCTTATTTGTTTAGAAGTTTTCACCCCAAAAAAACTATTCGAATACAATTTATTTGATTGTTTTCTTAGTCAATTAGATCAGATATACTTTATTCATCCAACATAGTTTTTTTCACGGTTACACACATTACACATATTTACTACAACAACAGGAACATGTAAACATAGGATACTACATTACAAAGTGTGATAGTAGCTTCAGTTTTTCAATTAAAATTAAAATCCAGTGAGGATGTGAGTGAATTAAATTAAAATCATTAGAATATAACTAAAACAAATGCGCACAATCTAACAAATATAGATTAAAGCAGAATATTTCAAACATTTTGTGGATTATGAAATGTTTTAATCCCAGTTTTCTGTTTCCTGTTTTATTTTGAGACGTTTTCTCCCCCTGTCATGTCTGTTCCTACTTCCTGTTATTGTCCAAACCTGTTTTGATTGTGTTGTTAGAGTCACCTGTTCCTCATTAGTCCTGCAACCACCTGCACTTCACCTCCTTATTAGTCCAGCCTCTATTCAAGTCCTTTTCTTGGGAAGTCATGATGGCTAGACTCCGAATAAATCACACGGCTTTGAACAGTACGCTGTATATCATGGGGAAAAGGGACAGTAACAAGTGTGGGAACTGTGCAGTAAAAGAAGATGTAGAACATATCTTGTTACATTGTGACATCTATAAAGCGGAAAGAGAACAATTAAAGGCTAAAGTCTTAGAGGCAGAGAGGGAGTGGAGTGTGGTTGGTGTTTTGGGAACAAAAGGAGAGGGAGTAAAAGCTACCAGAAAGGCACTGTTTAAATTCTTGAGTGAAACTAGGGTAGGAAAAAGAATTTAACATTAGGTCAGGAAAGAACATAGATTTGTTTTGTTTTGTTTTATTTATTTAATGGTTTTATTGATTTATTTTATTTAGATTTTGATTAGAACATAGGTTAATCAGTTGGAATGATGTGATGATGCATACTCATGTACAGTAGGTGGCGGTATGCACCTTTTAAGTTGTTTGCAATCCACCAAAAGCAAGAGAAGAAGAAGAAGAAGTCCTTTTCTTTTTGTTCAGTCCTGTTTGGATAGTTTTAGGCCCCAACAGACAGAGAATCAGCACTTTTGAAACAGGGCTGAAACAGAGGGGATTGTGGGTAATGCTACAATGATCTGTTTGGTGTTTGAAGCCAAAGCCTTCAGAGACATGTTCTGTATATATCTGAGACCTGTAATATATTGATGAAAAACAGTATAATAGGGGACCTTTAAATCATATCCAATAGTATAGTGCTAATAATATAAGTGACGCCTTTTCTTCACAAGGCGCTTTGCAGAAATACACAATTATAATTAACTCCAGTTAGTTGTACTGTAAAGATTGACGGTTTTTTCTGAAGAAACATGTTTTCTCTCCTCTCCTTCAGGTGCTTCGCAGACCCGTTGAGGAAACTCTTCGGTGTGGAGGAACGGGTTCGGATTCGAGTCGTTCCCATCCCGAAGCTGGAAACCTTTTACACACAGAACACCCGGTTACCTTCACAAGTTAGTATTGATGTTCTGGTTTCACTGTATTTTGGAGTGAAAATCCTAGTCAGTAGGGGCTTGGACTGTGAGCCGTAGGGTCGTCGGTTCAAGTCCCCGACCAGACCTAAATATGGAGTGTGGACTGCCACTTGGAGAGGTCCCAGTTCACCTCCTGCCCTGCCGTGGTGCCCTTGAGCAAAGCACCGGACACCCCCATTCCCCCCTCACTCCCATTGCTCACCGGGCGCTGTACAATAGCTGCCCACTGCTCCTAGTACTAGACTCCTGGTACTAGGATGGGTTAAAGGAGAGAACACATGCCACTGTGTGTGCTCTGCTTGTGAGACCATTAAAGAGGGTTTCATCCCTCCCATTCTATTCTATTCTTTGTTTTGCTCTTAGTTGTCAAACAGGCTGTCCTAGCTTAAAAATAACTAATCCCGAATTTTATCTAAAGTTTATTCCAAAAAAAACTTGCATAACACATTTACTCATATCTCCTCTTTTGTGTCTTTCAATTTGCAAAGTAACCTCTTTAATCGTGCATTTGGCACCGAATCACCTCAAACATAGTCCTAAATGATGGAATAAAGTCATAGCATTTTATGATCTTTTAATCCTTTTTTAACCAAATGTATTTACTACACACTGACAGACAACAATGGTTATATTTTAACTTCTTGTCCAAAATGATGTCCCCTGCTGTATGTCTCTGTCGAGAGGATGCATCTCGCTATGAGCCTCACTGTCATTATGCGTCATACTTGTCAACCCTCCCGATTTTCGCGGGAGACTCCCGATTTCATTGCCCTCTCCCGGTTTCCTCCCGGGGTTATATTTCTCCCGCATTTCTCCCGATTTCTGACAAAATCAGATTTACACACGACTGTTTCCACTCGGACTTTAATACAGCTACACCATTGTTTGGTTTCCATGGTAACACGTCTCTTTAGTAGCGCGCGCAATTCAAAGTCTGAGAGGGTGAGGCAGATATTCACAGAAAACAGAACAAGAATCGACAACTGCTCTACTCTCTGCTCACTCCTTTCCTGTAAAATACAGGTCCAGCCCACACATATGCTCCATCAAGGACGGTGCTACAGGCTGCACTTACAACTACAATAAGCATGTTAATGTTAATCTAACAGCTTCAGCGATCCACTAGCATCCCCCCCCCCCCCCCCCCAATTTTGCATTTTGAAATGCTCCCGATTTCTGAGGTCTAAAGGTTGGCAAGTATGTTATGCGTGTGTTTGCTTCTCTACTCGAGGGAATGAATAGCCAGTTGTGGGCTAACGCTGAATGAGGTTCAGTTAACAAAAGAACAGAGATGTACCTCATGCTGAGGGAAGGTAAAATGATTAGTCATGATGCAGTGTGAGAAAATGTGACTTCCTTGTAACGCCTCCATTATCAGTGTGCTGTATGTCCTCACCTCTTATCACTATCCCTCTTTGTTGTTAGGCATCAAAAAACACAACACCATTTCCTAACTGTAGGATTGCAATCGTTCCATTATGCAGAAAAAGTGTCCTTTGGATAATGTGTCTTGATTGATTTGGAAGGGCCATGATGTGTCATACCAGATGGAAAAGCCTCGCCCTGTTCTGTGCTCTTTGTCATGTGTGTTTGCCATGACTTATTTGCACACGGTCTATTTCCCTGCGGTGTGGTCTAGCACCTGTCTGATGTTGTTTTGACATGTAAATACGAGGACATAGGGAATGCAGACAAAGTACATAGTACACTTATTTTGACAGTAAGATGAAGGCGGCTGTGGCTCAGTGGATAGAGTGGTGGACTTTGAATCAGGGGACAGCAAGTTCGAGTCCCACTGTATGTCGTTGTGTCCCTGGGCAAGACACTTCACCCCAAATTGCTCCTGTGGGGATTTCCCACAGTACTGTATGTATGTAAGTCGCTTTGGATAAACGCATCTAACAAATGTCATGTAATGTAATTTGCAAAACACAGTCAAGGGATAATGTTTCACTGAAGAGGCAACCTGAAAAGTGAAGCCAAAGTGGAAGTGCTTTAAACGTGCATTCTCTCTAACATCCAGCAGGGGGCGACAAAAAGAAGTCTGATTTTTATAGAAGTCTATATGAGACAATCCCTTGGGTTCTCACTTGATTTATTACCTCAGGAAACATTTTTCTGATGAGGTTTTGGTCTCAATCTCTAGTTTTGAGTCTTTTCAAAACAGCATGATGTTCATTCTGCAAAGTATGCTTCTTAATTTAGAGTAAAATAGGCGATTAGGCAGCATGTGCTTAATGGTGGGGCAACTTTATGATTTACAGGTCGCTAACACATGTTGTTCTTTGTGTCTTTATTTTTCAGTGTTTAGTTGTATTTGTGTAAATTCTGATTGTAGAAAAAGCAGATGCCAAAAACCAAGATGGTGGAGACCAAAATACAAAATAGCAGGATTCAAAACCATTATCCTTAACTGACATAATGGTTAAAGTGGAGCTAAATATATGGTCTATGGTTGCACATGCATTAAAGTTGGTTTCAATTAACGTCCTTTGATACAACACAGCTGCACTACAACCCTGAGCTGCAGAAAGAGATAGCAGGGTGTAATCTTGTTAAAGGCTTGTGAGTGTAGAAGTTATGATTGGATTCATCCCATGTATCACTGTGGGATCCCTCCTTTTTGACAGGTACAATATGCAGATGTATGATATCCATCTTCCTGTAATAAAATAGTAACACGGCTGTCAGCGTGGAGCTCAGGCTGGTCATATTTCACATGTGAAATATATCATACGAGAAAAGAGAACAGCAGTCAGCATTTAAAATGTCTGCCGTTGTGCAACATTAAAGTCTAACAGTGTATATGTGCATCCAAACTGTGTAAGTATCAGAGATGGCAAAAGTACACACATCCTTTACTCAAGTAGAAGTACAGATACGCGTGTTTAAAAATACTCTGGTAAACTTAGAAGTACTGACTAAACTTCTTTACTCAACTCAAAGTAAAGGCTTTGAAATGTACTTCAGTAAAAAGTACCCATAACTAGCAGCTGTTTTAAAGAGTACCTGACTTCCCTTTATATTAATAGAACAATAATGTCATTGTTAGATAATGAATGTTTCCATGCTGAACAACGGCAACATGACAACGTTTTCATTGGTCCCTCTTCTTTAGAGAAGACCAGGAAATGATGGATACACGGATCGTGTTCAAATCAATAGGCACGCAATGACTCTAAATAATAATGATCACGCCACCAAACACACATTCAAACTAAAGGAACCAGCCTGTTTGGGAAATGTGAGAAGTAGAAAGTACAGGTATTTGTGTTCAACATGTAAGAAGTAGAAAGTACAGGTATTTGTGTTCAACATGTAAGAAGTAGAAAGTACAGGTATTTGTGTTCAACATGTAAGAAGTAGAAAGTACAGGTATTTGTGTTCAACATGTAAGAAGTAGAAAGTACAGGTATTTGTGTTCAATATGTAAGAAGTAGAAAGTACAGGTATTTGTGTTCAACATGTAAGAAGTAGAAAGTACAGGTATTTGTGTTCAACATGTAAGAAGTAGAAAGTACAGGTATTTGTGTTCAACATGTAAGAAGTAGAAAGTACAGGTATTTGTGTTCAACATGTGAGAAGTAGAAAGTACAGGTATTTGTGTTCAACATGTAAGAAGTAGAAAGTACAGGTATTAGTGTTCAACATGTGAGAAGTAGAAAGTACAGGTATTTGTATTCAACATGTAAGAAGTAGAAAGTACAGGTATTTGTGTTCAACATGTAAGAAGTAGAAAGTACAGGTATTTGTGTTCAACATGTAAGAAGTAGAAAGTACAGGTATTTGTGTTCAACATGTAAGAAGTAGAAAGTACAGGTATTTGTGTTCAACATGTAAGAAGTAGAAAGTACAGGTATTTGTGTTCAACATGTAAGAAGTAAAAAGTCGTCAGAAAACTAAGTAGTAGAGTAAAGTACTGATACCAGACAAATGTACTTAAGTACAGTAACAAAGTATTTGTACTCCACTACTTCCCACCTCTGGTAAGTGTGTATGTGTGTGTCCTGTCTGTGTGCAGAGTGACGTGTTGAGCCTGGGGAAGCAGAGTGGTCTCTCTCAGAGGAAGATCCAGACCTGGTTCAGACACCGGAGGAACCAGGACCGACCCAGCAGGACCAAGAAGTTCTGGGAGGCCACGTAAGTTTGTTTTTTCCTTAAACACACATATGTGCAAGATATGTAGACAGTCTCATATTCTGAATGACTTATTTCAAATATAATGACCTCTACCGTTACAGAAAAAATGACTGCCATGTTTCAAGTCTGAGCTGAAGATTTATGTTTTTCCAAATGAGAATTACATCTGTAAAAATTCAGCGTTTGATTGAAACTTTCATATTCATGTATATATACCAGAGGTGGGAGTACAGATCACAACAAAGTCTCAAGTTGTAGCCCTCTAGTCCCTGCTAAAGTCGAAAAAGGTACATAATTCAAGTCATTCGAAATTCTGAACATGTGCCCCAATTTGAAAATGCCTCAAAGTTAAAACCGTCACTTTATTAAATCCGTATTGATTTGATTTTCCATGGAAACTGCCCCTTTGGATTTTCTATGTCCTCATAGGTTTCCATGTTTGCACGCATGTCACTTCAAATCATCCAAACATGTTTAGAAAACAAAACGTGTCTTTCTCAATATGAAATATAGAAAATCATATGTTACATTATCTTTTCAATTCAGCCGTCCCATGTCTTAATGAAGCCTCTAGGAGTGAGTAATCATTATTAGTCAAGTAGGTCCAAATATTTATATATTTGAAAAAAGCTTAAAAAAGCAGCAAATGCCTCTGTAACATTTCTACAACTTGTCCCTGATTTTAAGGTCACCTATTGTTCAAAACCCACTTCTTCACGTCTCTTCTACATCAACATGTGTCCCCTCTTCTCCATGTCTCTTCTACATCAACATGTGTCCCCTCTTCTTCATGTCTCTTCTACATCCACATGTGTCCCCTCTTCTCCATGTCTCTTCTTCATCAACATGTGTCCCCTCTTCTTCATGTCTCTTCTACATCAACATGTTTCCCCTCTTATTCATGTCTCTTCTACATCAGCATGTGTCCCCTCTTCTCCATGTCTCTTCTACATCAACATGTGTCCCCTCTTCTTCATGTCTCTTCTACATCAACATGTGTCCCCTCTTATTCATGTCTCTTCTACATCAACATGTGTCCCCTCTTCTCCATGTCTCTTCTACATCAACATGTGTCCCCTCTTATTCATGTCTCTTCTACATCAACATGTGTCCCCTCTTCTTCATGTCTCTTCTACATCCACATGTGTCCCCTCTTCTTCATGTCTCTTCTACATCCACATGTGTCCCCTCTTCTCCATGTCTCTTCTTCATCAACATGTGTCCCCTCTTCTTCATGTCTCTTCTACATCAACATGTTTCCCCTCTTATTCATGTCTCTTCTACATCAGCATGTGTCCCCTCTTCTCCATGTCTCTTCTACATCAACATGTGTCCCCTCTTCTTCATGTCTCTTCTACATCAACATGTGTCCCCTCTTATTCATGTCTCTTCTACATCAACATGTGTCCCCTCTTCTCCATGTCTCTTCTACATCAACATGTGTCCCCTCTTATTCATGTCTCTTCTACATCAACATGTGTCCCCTCTTCTTCATGTCTCTTCTACATCAACATGTGTCCCCTCTTCTTCATGTCTCTTCTACATCAACATGTGTCCCCTCTTCTTCGTGTCTCTTCTACATCAACATGTGTCCCCTCTTCTTCGTGTCTCTTCTACATCAACATGTGTCCCCTCTTCTTCGTGTCTCTTCTACATCAACATGTGTCCCCTCTTCTCCATGTCTCTTCTACATCAACATGTGTCCCCTCTTCTTCATGTCTCTTCTACATCAACATGTGTCCCCTCTTCTTCATGTCTCTTCTACATCAACATGTGTCCCCTCTTCTTCATGTCTCTTCTACATCAACATGTGTCCCCTCTTCTTCATGTCTCTTCTACATCAACATGTGTCCCCTCTTCTCCATGTCTCTTCTACATCAACATGTGTCCCCTCTTATTCATGTCTCTTCTACATCAACATGTGTCCCCTCTTCTTCATGTCTCTTCTACATCAACATGTGTCCCCTCTTCTTCATGTCTCTTCTACATCAACATGTGTCCCCTCTTCTTCATGTCTCTTCTACATCAACATGTGTCCCCTCTTCTTCATGTCTCTTCTACATCAACATGTGTCCCCTCTTCTTCAATGCTCTTCTACATCAACATGTGTCCCCTCTTCTCCATGTCTCTTCTACATCAACATGTGTCCCCTCTTCTTCATGTCTCTTCTACATCAACATGTGTCCCCTCTTCTTCATGTCTCCTCTACATCAACATGTGTCCCCTCTTCTTCAATGCTCTTCTACATCAACATGTGTCCCCTCTTCTTCATGTCTCTTCTACATCAACATGTGTCCCCTCTTCTTCATGTCTCTTCTACATCAACATGTGTCTCCTCTTCTTCATGTCTCTTCTACATCAACATGTGTCTCCTCTTCTTCATGTCTCTTCCAAATAAACATGTGTCCCCACTTCTTCATGTCTCTTCTACATCAACATGTGTCCCCTCTTCTTCATGTCTTTTCTACATCAACATGTGTCCCCACTTCTTCATGTCTCTTCTACATCCACATGTGTCCCCTCTTCTTCATGTCTCTTCTACATCAACATGTGTCCCCTCTTCTTCATGTCTTTTCTACATCAACATGTGTCCCCACTTCTTCATGTCTCTTCTACATCCACATGTGTCCCCTCTTCTTCATGTCTCTTCTACATCAACATGTGTTCCCTCTTCTTCATGTCTCTTCTACATCAACATGTGTCCCCACTTCTTCATGTCTCTTCTACATCCACATGTGTCCCCTCTTCTTCATGTCTTTTCTACATCAACATGTGTCCCCACTTCTTCATGTCTCTTCTACATCCACATGTGTCCCCTCTTCTTCATGTCTCTTCTACATCAACATGTGTTCCCTCTTCTTCATGTCTCTTCTACATCAACATGTGTCCCCACTTCTTCATGTCTCTTCTACATCAACATGTGTCCCCACTTCTTCATGTCTCTTCTACATCAACATGTGTCCCCTCTTCTTCATGTCTCTTCTACATCAACATGTGTCCCCTCTTCTTCATGTCTCTTCTACATCAACATGTGTCCCCTCTTCTTCATGTCTCTTCTACATCAACATGTGTCCCCTCTTCTTCATGTCTCTTCTACATCAACATGTGTTCCCTCTTCTTCATGTCTCTTCTACATCAACATGTGTCCCCTCTTCTTCATGTCTCTTCTACATCAACATGTGTCCCCTCTTCTTCATGTCTTTTCTACATCAACATGTGTCCCCACTTCTTCATGTCTCTTCTACATCCACATGTGTCCCCTCTTCTTCATGTCTCTTCTACATCCACATGTGTCCCCTCTTCTTCATGTCTCTTCTACATCAACATGTGTCCCCTCTTCTTCATGTCTCTTCTACATCAACATGTGTCCCCTCTTCTTCATGTCTCTTCTACATCAACATGTGTTCCCTCTTCTTCATGTCTCTTCTACATCAACATGTGTCCCCTCTTCTTCATGTCTCTTCTACATCAACATGTGTCCCCTCTTCTCCATGTCTCTTCTACATCAACATGTGTCCCCTCATCTCCATGTCTCTTCTACATCCACATGTGTCCCCTCTTCTTCATGTCTCTTCTACATCAACATGTGTCCCCTCTTCTTCATGTCTCTTCTACATCAACATGTGTCCCCTCTTCTTCATGTCTCTTCTACATCAACATGTGTTCCCTCTTCTTCATGTCTCTTCTACATCAACATGTGTCCCCTCTTCTTCATGTCTCTTCTACATCAACATGTGTCCCCTCTTCTTCAATGCTCTTCTACATCAACATGTGTCCCCTCTTCTCCATGTCTCTTCTACATCAACATGTGTCCCCTCATCTCCATGTCTCCTCTACATCAGCATGTGTCCCCTCTGTGGAAAGAGACTCTGAAAGTTTCAGGAACAAAGATTCTCTCTCTTTTTGATCCATTTCTATAAAAACCTGTCTGAAAATGAGCTGATAAGATTTTGGCCACTTTATGATGTCATAACAATTTTTTGTCTTGTGTAGCCATTAGCCAATCAGCAACAAAGGTAACCCCCCCCCCCCCCCCCCACCTTATCACCTGAATGTCCTCCTAAAGCACCATTGTGTTCTTTTTAACCAAATGTCTCTCAGAGGGGCGTGGGGAGGGGCTCCTTATTTTCATCTAAAGTAACAGACAGAGAATCAGCACTTTGGAAACAGGGCTGAAACAGGGGGGATTATGGGTAATGCTGCAATGATCTGTTTGGTGTTTGGAGCCAAACACTTCAGAGACATGTTTGTATATATCTGAGATCTATAATATACTGATAATAGTATTATAGGGGACCTTTAACTAATTCACTAATCTTATTTATACCACAGCCTCTAACATATGATGGTGTTTGTTTGTACAGCTGGCGTTTTGTCTTCTACCTCGCATCCTTCACTGGGGGGCTCGCCTCTTTAATTAATGTAAGTCTGCTTTCAAAGATCACCCTGATCACAGTCATTGACACGAAGTGAAGCAACAACAAGGTGTTGGATTTATTCTTTAAAGTGAGGAATAAAATAAACAAGCATTCATTTATACTCATTCCATAATCCCTCATGGTGTCAAAGTCACGTTCTGTATGACGCTGACGATGTTTCGATGTTACAGACTTCCTGGTTCTGGGATCCCAGCGAGTGTTGGAGAGATTATCCCAAACAGGTGAGCAGAGAATAATGTGATCTTTTTTTTTTTTTAAAGGATTTGATGGTGTTGATAAAACTGTCAACAATCAAGCCTCATAGATTAGGTGACATATTGGTATCTCTTCATATTTGAGTTTATCTATTGATTAAGTCAACATGCCAATCGTTGGTTGTTTCAGATTCTCAATGTGATTATTTGTTTCTATTTTAAATTGTATGTGACCATTGGTTTGACAAAATAGCTTGTCATTTTGTTATTCTATTTAAAAACTAAAGAAAATGTGAAAAATAGTCACTTTTTCAGAATAATAATTTGCTTTTAAAAACACAACACACTTTTAACATATACAAATAATAATAATAATAGATTCAATTTGTATAGTGCCTTTCAAGGGACCCAAGGCCGCTTTACAGGGTAAACAAACAAACAAACAAACAAGAAGGGCCAATAATAAAGTACAAATTAAATAAATATCAGTAGGAGTGGAAGCAGGGGGACTGTGATGGGTTAGGGGTCAAAGGCCACGGTGAATATATGTGTATCTAAAGTTGAAACCACTGCAACAACTATTTAAGGTACAACAAGGTGCATTTATCTAATATATTACACTAAAAAGAAAGTTCAATATTTGTTTAAACAATATGTAAAATATATCTGTGCCGTTACCATACTGTATATAGGACATATCACAGAAGGAAGCCATTTTTCTATAGAAATACTAATTTTACTTTTGATACTATCGGTTAATGTTTTCTGAATATACTTCCGTACTTTTTATTTTATTTGGGATTTTGACATTATTTTATTGGTAGCTTAAGTAAGGGATGTGAATACTTCTTCTACCTGTAGTCGTATCATATTTATTTTTAAATATTTGTATTGAAGACACATAGAAAAGACATTTGGTACAAGTTACACATGTTCAACAGTTCAAAGCCACTAGTGTTCAGCTGAGTGCCACAGTGACGCGTCCCAAAACCCGGAAGTAAGTTATGTTACCACTTCCGGTTCCTTCGACAAAAAAGCAATGCAATTTCTCCATAGGAGTTTGGAAAACAGCTGGAAATAAGGTCTGTGGTTGAAACACATTGAAGAGACGGATCACGTTTTGTTCTACGACATCAGTTATAGTATTAAAGTTGAAAAGCGGGCAATGATTACAAGTTGATCCATTCCAGGATTTGAATCAGTAGTATGCGGGCCACCGGATCTATCCACTGGGCTACCTATCCTTTAAAATGTTGAACTTCTTTTTTAATACTAATAATCGTCTTTTTGTTCACAACTTCTCCACATTTCGAAGTGTTTCCCGAGCCAGAACGACCTATCTTTCTTTCTGGCTTGCTCTATAATGATACAATTCAAATGCAATACCAACAACAACAGCAACAACGCAAACTACGACAACAACCCACGCATTGCGCATTGTTTAGAGCGGTTATAAAGTGTTGAAGAATAGAATAGAGACGAGGCAGTGCATTGAATCGCGTGATTGGACCGCGAACCAGTCAAGTGATTCATTCAGGAAATGAAGCAGTTGCTGCTTCGGACGTCACATGGTTATGGCTAGAAAGGATCCGTCTAGTGTAAATATGACGTCACGTTCTCGTTGTAACTTTCGTTATAATCGGAGCGTCTCGGAAACACATCTATAGCAGTAACATGATGCAACATACACATTAATGCAGCAGCAATATTAATAGAGAAACCTCAGACTTAATAGTGAAACACTGCAAGGGAACATTTTATTGCACCAGGAGCTATCTTGGGACTTTTACTGCGACAACGTTGACTTGCCTGTGAATAAAAAATAAACCATAGTGTTGGTGATCTACAGTTTTGTCATTCTTCTTTGAACACCAACAAGATCGCTAACACCCTATTTCAACAATCACACTCCCTGTCATTGACATAATTAATAGATAGTTACATAGCCGTGGGAACATGTTTCAAATGGGGGGTGCTGTGGGGATGACACCAGGGCTGGTTCTGACCAATGTGCTATAGGCAAGATTTTAGCTGGCAATGAAAAACCTCTACAAAATACCAATACACTACAAAAAGAGAAACATATTGACATGGTGGACAGCTTATATAACAAGACTTCAAATTTATTTAGTATTATAACATGTTTTAATTGGAGGGGTGGACTTCACATCCTCTAGGGGGGTCCGGGGGTGCCCCCCCCGGGAAGATTTTTTTAACATTTTAAAGTCAAATGCTTCAATCTGGTGCACTTTGAGCGCCCAATTACTAGACTGATCTAGAGGGTACAACAGATCGGTTTGCATTTTATTAATCCAATTATGTGAACATTTCCAATAACCTACCATAGCCAATAACAAATAAATGTAACTTATTTTATTTGTATTGTTCATTCATATCTTATTTTACCAGTTAACATTTATTTATTTAGGCATATTTTTAAATCTCTCCAGTTTTAAACGATATTTTTGGTTTACTGTCCTATAGTATACATTGGAATGATTTCAAACCTGTTTTGATTTATCCTAATAATTATAAAGGTGTGCCTTGGAAATATTTGTTTACATAAATTGTGATCAAAACGTTTGAGACTCACTGAGATAGACTCACTGAGATAACGTATCCCCGCGGTATCCCCTCTCTCTTTCTCTCTCACTTTGGCTGTGAGTTGCGGGCGCCTGCTAAGCCAACATCCCTCACTTTCATCACTACAGCGCCCATCGTACAGGGCAAATGGAAAATGTAACCGGGTTGAAAAAAGGGTGTTATCTTTACTTAATTATGAATGTTGTTACATCAAGGCTGAAAATTCGGTTTTTTTGGTATTATATCTTGTGGAAGTGCAGATCCCCTGTCCTCCACCAGGGGGTGCTGCAGCACCCTCAGCACCCCTACTTCCCACGGCCCTGGATAGTTTAGCTTCTCACCATCATTTGCTGTGGCCAACTGATGTTAACGATCGTAACTGAAAGGCTGCCTGTCAAACGTAAACATTCAGCCACGTGACATTCAGCCAAACTCTCGCGAGAGTTTTACACTAGACGGATCCTTTCTAGCCATAACCACGTCACATGTCACGTGATTTGAAGCAAGCTTTGAAGCAGTGCTTCTATGGAATAGGAAGTCCGGGGTTTGAAGCACGCATCAAAGCTTCAGTGTCAAACTGCCATCACTAGCAACCCTGCTGTAGTTCGTTTGTAGCATAACGTTAGCATTATGCTTTTGGCAAATAGATTTATGATTCAAAAATTATAAAAGTATGGTAGACATGTGGAGATTATCCGGCTGAACAAAACGGGATCCGTCTCTTAAATGTGTTTCAACCACAGACCTTATTTCCAGCTATTTTCAAAAATCCTATGGAGAAATTGGATTGCTTTTTTCTCGAAGGAACCGGAAGAAGTTCCTTCTTCCGGGTTTTAGGACGCGTCACTGTGGCACTCTATTGGCAAGCCATACATAGATAATCTTCTCTTGAAGGCGTACAATATTTAAACCGCAATTATAACCAAAACAGACCATGTAGCCAAAATGTAAGAGAGTGGACGTATCATAATAGAGATTTTAATCGGAGTGAAAAACGATTTTCCCTCATAAGTTGTTACTCTTCATCCACTCACTTTGAAACTCTTTTTTTGAAAAGCTAATATCTCCAGAGGCGTGATGTTAGTTTAACCTGCGGGGTCACGGCCTCCAACAGAAAACACTTTTAAAATGCGACGCTGCATCTCTGTGTATATCTGCGGTTTGAGAGATTACAGCCTGCAGGTTACACTGTTCAAGTATTCCCTCTTTGTGGTCTTGTGATGGAGAGAGAGGATGTGTTTGTAAAGGGTTAACCCCCCCCCACCCCCCCCACCCCCCCCACCCCCCCCCCCCCCAAACTACCTACTATTGTGTTGCTGCAGGCAGTGGGATGCATGAGGTGATCTAAAAACACTTTCTCTTTTAAAACACAGGTTTGTTTGTATACCGTATGTTAGTGAGGGAAATGTGAGAAAGCTGTTATGTAACTCTCTCGTTTCCTGCAAAAAATGGCAAGAGATTTAGAAAATGTATGCCTGTAGAAGATTTCTAAATACTGTCTGAGTGTGTACTTCTAAGCCGACACAAATAAGCATGCTGATGGAAATGTTTCTGCAGCATTCACACACATGTGTTTCTCTCTTCCTCTCATTCTGTAGCCTGTGGCCGACGCTCATTACTGGTATTACATGTTGGAAATGAGCTTCTATCTGTCACTGCTTCTGTGCGTCTCTGTGGACGTCAAGAGAAAAGTGAGTGACACACACCTAAAGTTTTTGTGATCAAATTTGTATTTAGAACAACATGGTATAATAAACGTACATACCATGTAAAGCAGGGGTGTCAAACTCAAGGCCCGGGGGCCAAATCCGGCCCGTGACTTCATTTTCTGTGGCCCCACAAGAGCTTGCAAAGAATATAATATGTTTATTATACGGTTACATACCGCTTTACAGAAGCACGTTGCCCATAAACTACATGTCCCACAATGCATCTCAAATGTGACTTTTTTTTTTATGAGAATTTGACTTTTTTTCTTCAAAATATGCCTTTTTTTTTTTAAACGCCCAAATTTCACGCTTTCATTTCTTTGTTTTGACTTTTTTTCCAGAATTTGGCTTTTCTTTTGAAATCATTTTGTGACATTCTCACCGAAGACACTTGCAATTATTTGCCCTAGACTTCTGCTTTCAGACGTAGTTAATTATGAAGTTATTACCCTATCCCATAATAATCCAATGCAGAGGCAATAATGTAATATAATACATTATTTTATATATATTAAATATTTATATAGTCTTAAAATTACAACCGGCCCTTTGAGTGCAACCATAATTCCAATGTGGCCCGCGATGAAATTGAGTTTGACCCCCCTGATGTAAAGGAACATGATGTATGTAAACACCTGTTTGTCGAATGGCTTCCTCGACATGTCCTCTCATTTTGGGCCTGAGTGTTTTTGCAAGGTGTAATCCCATTGTTGCAGGATTTAGAGATCAGATAATATACTGGATTATCTTCTATTTCATCAACACTTGCTGTACTTTCCTCTGATTTTAAACTTGAGTGTTGCAGGATTTTCAAATGTAAAGACTAGTAACAGATCACCATACTGTAACAGTCGTTGAACTAGAATAAGAAACGGATTAAACCCAGACGTATACAAGAACATTTATGCTCTTAACTCCTCAGTTAGACTTTTCTGCATTGCTAAGACACTCTTTCATTTACAGTAAAGACTTAGTCCAACATTCACACCACACACATCGATGCATTTCAGATGTTTTTCATGGTTTAAGGGAATTGCAGATGCTGCTGCAGCTTTCTTAGGAAATGTCTCTGAATTCAGAGCCAAGATCTAATATCTTTAACAAATCCCTCCAGACAACATGTAAATCTGCCTTTACCAAACACAAGACCACAACTGCTGAATTACTAGTTATGCTGCAATACACTTTGTGGTATGTGTGTGTTCATGTGTGTGTGTCCGTGTGTCCGTGTGTGTTCCAGGACTTTAAGGAGCAGGTCATCCATCACATCGCCACCATTTTCCTCATCGGTTTCTCCTACTGTGCAAACTTTGTGAGGGTGGGCACTCTGGTGATGCTGCTGCACGACTCGTCCGACATCATCCTGGAGGTAAAACACAACACTGTGGGAAGTGATTAGGGAAGGACATATCATGCACATTTTGTTTTTTTTGGAGTTCTATTATTATTATGTATTTATTTCAACAAGGACCATGCATACATGTTAATGTACAAAGACATTAATCTCAGAAAAGAGAAGATATGATTTATGCCAGATTTGAGCTAATAGCTCATTTCCATCTGCAGTCCTCAGGTACACAATCAACAAACACTGAAAACATTGCATAATCTCTATCACACAAACAATTATAACACATGATTTAAGTACAGGTCAATAAAGTAATACATAGTTCCTTTAAAATATAATATTACAATACAGTTCAAATTGACATACTCAGACATAATATGGTTATATCCTTTTATATTCATTTTATCATACTGTCTGCCTGAAAACTATATATTACCGCCTGCATCTTTAAGCCCCTCCCCCTAAAGAAACCCAGTCTGCTCTGATTGGCTTCTGAGAATAGTTGCAACGCTCGTTTTTGCAACTTGTTGGCACATTATTTGCAAAGAAAGTGCCATGGTCAGCAGAAATGTTAAATTTTGCTTTAAAAATTTAAAAAAATAATGTGTGGCAGTTTTTTAGTTTGTAAACAACAACAGTAACTCAGAGTTAGATTCAGATTCTGTTTTAAATATAAAAAACATAAACCAAAACTAATGTAAACACAAATCGTTTTTTAGAAGTGCACATCTAAAAAGTCGTCATATGGTCCTGAGTGTGTAAAATGCATACGTTTCTCAAACACTTCCAAATATCATATACTCATTGTCCTAAGTGTTTTTTTTTGGTTTTTTTAAGCTTTTAAGGCAAGGGTGTCAAACTCAAATACACAGTGGGCCGAAATAAAAAAATGGGTACTAGTCGAGGGCCGGACTGGTTCAATGTTTATTGCAGAACTTATTGAAATGAACTTATTGCACATATTAAACCTGGAACTAACAAAGCTTAAATTATTGCCTATAAAAACAACATTAAACATTAAATAATCAGTTGCATTCATTTCTTATGGCTCTATCTGCAGCTTCTCCAGAGTCATTTCTTATGATTACATTTTTCCACAGGCCAACAACAGCTTCAACAAAACTATTTCCCTCAAAGAACAAACCAAACATGCCCTGTTGTCGTGAGAGAGAAAGTGCAGAAGGAAACATCCATTAAACTCAGTGTGCTGCTGTGTGATGCTAGCTCAGATACTTGGCATCTCATCTTGGGTGCAAGGTCATCAATGTTTGGGCTCAGGCTCTGAGCTGAGGAGACCCTCAGGATGGAGTGAAGGTGTGCGTGCAATATACCGGCGGGCCAGATCTAATAGGAGTTAGAAATTATCCTGCGGGCCGAAGTTAAATCCACCAAGGGCCTGATTTGGCCCCCGGGCCTTCAGTTTGAAACATGTGTTTTAAGGTTATTTGTATAGTTACATTCAAATTCGGTGTAAATTATATTCTTTAGCATCCTTTTGTAATGCTAAATTGATTCTTAAAAATCCTTATTTATTCTTATATATTTCTTTTTGTACCTACTTTGCAACTTATTTGTTTGGATTGTTTATGTTCGCACCACCAGATACCAAAGCAAATGTCTTGTATGTGTAAACGTACCTGGCAATAAAATTGAAATCCAACTTAATTTTCTGCTTCAATATGAAATTTTGTAATTTTATTTAATTTCTCTTGTTTGTCGGTTGGTAGGCTTTCCAGATACCAAAGTGTATGTGCACAAGAAAAAGAGTATTTCAGGATGTGTTCCCTTTTAGTCGGAGAGAAAGGAAGGAAGAAATATAAAACGCATCATTAAGAATATTGTTTACTTATGTGCAACACTTTGAAAAGCCGTTCACAGTAACTTGAATACAGCCTTTGTGTTTTTATGGAGGAGGTTTTCCTTTCCTTACACCCTGACACATTATTAACTGAGCTGCTCTCAGTGAAGCATTATTCTGATAGAGACCCTCAGGAGCTGTGAAAGTGTTACCTGCCGGTCTCAGAAACAATGGCTGCTTTGTCCTTGGGTTTTATGAGGCTGATATCACAGGGTGTAACATTTCACTGATAGTATCTGAGAATAACCACTGTCACTCGGAGCGGGGGAAATATGTGGAGCGGGTCACATGACCTGGGTGTGGTCTGATAGAAGCAGAGATGGCAAAAGTACACACATCCTTTACTCAAGTAGAAGTTCCCCTACTCGTGTTTAAAATACTCTGGTAAAAGTAGAAGTACTGACTAAACTTCTTTACTCAAGTAAAAGTAACAAAGTATGGGCTTTGAAATGTACTTCAGTAAAAAGTACCCATAACTAGCAGCTGTTTTAAAGAGTACCTGACCTCCCTTTATATTAATAGAACAATAATGTCATTGTTAGCTAATGAATGTTTCCATGGTGAACAACGGCAACATGACAACGTTTTCATTGGTCCCTGTTCTTTAGAGAAGACCAGGAAATTATGGATACACGGATCGTGTTCAAATCAATAGGCCCTATGCCAGATGCTGTGCCAAACAGCATCTGGCATAGGGCCCCTAAAACAGCATCTGGCATAGGGCCCCCAAACAGCATCTTGCACAGGGCCCCCAAACAGCTAGAAATGGCCCTGATAGAATCTGTGAGAGCTTGTGTAGTTTGTAGTGATGGGAATTACGGCTCTTTGAAGGTTCCTTTCCGAGAGCCGTTCAAAAGAGAATTTATTTTTGTAAGGGGGCGGGGTTACTAGGTTTATCTGCAAAATAATCACCAGGATAATGATTGACTGTATTGCCACAAATCTACTTTTACTCACAGAAAAATTTATAACTTGCTACATCTCCCAGCCAGCCAAACTACTTCTCAATCAGCATGCGTTATCCAATCATCTACGGCAAATGTGCATTCAGGAAAGTAAGTTCCTGTAAAGGCGAGTGGATTTATAGCAGGCAGTGAACCAACGATAAAAAGAACGGCTCTCACCAAGTACGACTCGGTTCCCTTCGTTCGTACCTATGGTTCGTACCAAAGAGCCGTTCAAAAGAATGGGATCGTTCCTGAACGTAACATCACTAGTAGTTTGGGAAACTAACCGACATGTTGTTACTTCCTACAGTCTGGCAAGATGTTCCACTACGCGGGCTGGTCGTGGCTGTGCGACCCCATGTTCATCGTCTTCGCTCTGGTCTTCATGCTCACCAGGCTGGTGGTGTTTCCCTGCAGGTACATCATCTTGGTGGTTTAAAAAATATTACATTTTCAGATATTTGCCCTGTCCAGTTTCCCCCCCTGATGTTGAAATTACTTTGCATTCTGGAGATACCAAGTTTTTTTTTTTAAGTGGTCATTGGGATGGAAAGTCTGGCATCTACTGTAAGAGTACAAATGGTAATCATTATGCTTAATTGGTGTTACAATAGTGAGGGTTTCTTAAAAAAAATCTAATAGGCCCCTGCCCCCAATGAGTTTAAAAGATCTCTTTCCTGCTGATGTTCAGGTGTATATCAGTATGTAGTGTCTCTACTGTGACATGTCTCCATGCTTTAATGTTCAAAAAGCTCTTTATTTCTCTCATACTGCCTGTGCTACAGCACCTCTTTTCACCCTCTGTCTGAAACCAGGGCCCAGTCTGCTCTGATTGGCTATCTGGCTGGCTCTGTTGTGATTGGTCAACCGCTTAGAGATGTCCCGCCCCTTAGCCTATCACGTACAATGTGTTGGAGCGCAAGCCAATAGAGCGGTACAGGGATGATGTTTTTACCCGGAAATAAGCTGCGCATGGGTTCCCTCGACAAAAAAGCAATGGGATTTTGGAAAATTGCTTGAAATAAGATCTGTGGAAAACGAACCTGTTTGATAAATGCATGTTTTGTTCAGTCGGTTATCTCCACATGTCTAGCCTACTTTTATCATTTTCGAATCATAAATCTAATCTCCAGAAGCAAAATGCTAACGTTATGCTATAAAGGAACTACAGCCGAGTACAGCAGGGTCGCACGACTTCAACGTCACGCAAACTTAAGATCCATATTCAAACACACAGATTCTAAATTGTCCAAGTTGAAGCGTTTGTTTGAACAGTCTGCAGGAGGCAGGTACTTGCTTAAAAAGCAGAACAGGGCAAGCAAACTTAGAGGAGTGTTTACGTGTTCGGTGTAATGACGTATAACGTCCTCGACAACTTCTCTAGTCCTATTCAGCCACTTGGTAATAACCATCGTTTTTCAGACACGTAAACTCTTCAGAAATCCCCAGTGGGGTCACTGCTGATGGATTTAATGTCGTAGAACAAAACGTGACCCGTCTCTTCAATGTGTCTCAACCACAGACCTTATTTCCAGCTATTTTCCCAAACCCTATGGAGAAATCCCGTTGACTGAGACGAGGGAACAGGAAGTGGTAAAATGCTAACTCACTTCCGGGTTTTAGGACTCGTCACTGCACCACTCTATGGACGACGAGTGTTACATAGTACACAGGGATTTGAGCCTTTGCAGACCATTTACATGCACTAAATCCTATAGAACACACTACAGGAAAGGGAAAATGCCAAAAGCAGGATAGGATCCCTTTAAGAACCCCCGGGCTGAATGCTATAAACGAGTTGTTTCGAGGTCAATACCAACACTGACTGTTTCCTCTTGTGTTCCAGATTGATCCACGCCACCTTGGTGCTCTCCATGGACTTCTTCCAGCCCTTCTTCGGGTATTACTTCTTCAACGCTCTGCTGTTGGTGCTGCAGGCTCTGCACGTGTTCTGGGCGTACCTCATCCTGCGCATGATCTGGAAGTTTGCCTTCATGGGCAAGGTGAGAGGAGTGCAAATAACTGTCATAGCTAACATACTTACTTATAAAGTATATTAATGTTATTAATGTTATTTACACTAATCATCTAGCAGTTTCTCAAAAATGCATTACTATAACAGTAGACAGGTGGATTATCTTCAGCTTCCTTCAAACTAAAACAAACATGGCCACTACTCAGATATCATGGTAGACAGATAACTCAACGTGACTTTCATTTCTTAATTTATTGTATGTACGGCTTGATATTCTTCCTTTTTATTGGATTGTTTTCTTCTTTTGATTGATAATTGCGTGTTTTGTTTTTTTAAATTAGCAATGTTAGCTTATTTCTCCTTTTATGTTATTCAGGGTTCTTACGGTCATTAAAAACCTGGAAAAGTCATGGAAATTCAAAATGCAAATTCCAGGCCCTGGAAAAGTTATGGAAAAAAATATTTTTCCCAAAGTTTTGGAAAAGTCATGGAAATGTAACTAAAGTTGCATCAAATATAATTTATATTTTATCTAATCGCCGAAATAGTAATAATGATAATAAATACTGTATGGTGTAGTAATGAAACTTAAAATGGCATTTAACTGACGAGGTGTTTTGCTGGTGAGAGATTTGAGTTGCGTTAGCGTGTAGAAGCTAGTAAGCCTATTTGATTTGTTTTAGATAGGAACAACATGTTTCATATGCAGACCTTAATTTCATGTTCCATGTTAAAATAAACAATTTTCAGTGGTACAGCTGAAAGAATAACTTTTTTGGTCATGGAAAATTAGGTAAAGGTCATTGAAAATTGTTGGTGAAAAAGTGTATGAGACCTGGTTATTGTTTTTCTACTTAGAACTACTAGATGGGTGGTCAGCACATGGCTTCTTGACCTTAATTATCTGGACTCTATGCACATAAACCAATACATTAAAAACTAAAAGCAAAGGTTGAATGATTAGAATCCATTTGGCACTCAACAATTTCAATCTTTTCTTCACAGGTGGAGCGTGATGAGCGGAGCGACGAGGAGAGCGAGGCGGACGACGATGAAGAGGACGAGCAGGAGGAAGAGAGCAGCTGGGACCAAAGGAAAGGAACGATGAACTCAAAACTGGCGTCGCTCGCTGACAACTGCGTCCTGAACAACCTGACCAACCAGAGGAGCATCAGCCGGCTGCCCAAAGCCAGATAGTGGAGGAAAGTATAAATGATTTCCCTGAAAGTCTACTGGAGATATCATCATTTCTGACATATTGTAGATACACTTGGCGTGTGTACGTCCAACATGGTCCACCGATGATTTCAGATCTGCATCCTGCTTGTTTAAAAGGGTTTTAAATAGGACGAAGAAGAACTATGATTGTAAATCTCAGAATGAGGTTAGCAGGAAACACCATCTTTACACACTGTATACTAGAAAGATATATTTGACAAAACGAGGACACCTTTCCTTTACAGAAAATTTAAAAAACGTCGCCAATTTATGCTTTTTCTTATCAGAATCAGTCCTAATAGAGAGCCACAGTGACGCGTCCTAAAACCCGGAAGTAAACTCCTTCCGGTTCCTTCGACAAAAACCAATGCAATTTCTCCGTAGGATTTTGGAAAATAGCTCGAAATAAGGTTTGTGGTTGAGACACATTGAAGAGACGGATCACGTTTTGTTCAGCCGGATAATATCCACATGTGACGGGGGAGGCGTGTGGTGCAGGTTCAAACCCCACTGCAGTCAGCATGTCGTCGTGTCCCTGAGACGCTTCACCCCAAATTGCTCCTGTGGGGATTGTCCACAGTACAGAGTATGTAAGTTGCTTTGGATAAAGGCTTCTAACAAGTAACATGTAATGTACCGTCTACTTTTATAATGTTCTAATCATAAATCTATCCATCATAAATCTATCAATTAGATTTATGATTCAAAAAGTAGTGTACATAATAATAATAATAATAATAATAATAATAATAATAATAATAATAATAATAATAATAATAATGGATTACATTTTTTTATTAGAGCGCTTTTTACAGGTGCTCAAAGTGCTTTACAAATACACATTACACATATTAGACATGTAAGAGTCATTACTGTGGACATTATTACCCACAGGAGCAAATGCGGGTAAAGTGTCTTGCCCAAGGACACAACGGCCTGACGCAGTGGCGGCCGAGGTGGGATATTATGTGGATATTATCATGTGGATATTATCCTGCTGAACAGAATGTGATCCGTCTCTTCAATTTGTTTCAACCACAGACCTTATTTCCAGCTATTTTCCAAAATCCTACGGAGAACTTGCATTGGTTTTTGTCGAAGGAACCGGAAGTGGTAACATGCTAACTTACTTCCGGGTTTTAGGACGTGTCACAGTGGCACTCTATACAGGGATTCTGATAAAAAGAAAGCATACATGTTATTGTATTATATTACTTTTTTGTCAATGCGAAAGGATACAAGTTATTAGACTTATCTTTCTTTATCAAGGAAAAGTAGTTTTTTTCCACACAAAATCAAACTGGTTTAACCTAATATGTTTTATTAAGAGCGGAATTGAATAATAATTCGCTCCCACAGCTTTGTGTCGATGTAGACGATATGTTTGATTTTATAAAGACTATTAAGAATATTGACTGTAGTAAATATGTTGATAAGCCATTTTATGTCTATTTTCTATGAACCACTTGCGCAACAGGTAACTCATATGTTGTTACGTAAAGAAGATTAGCTAAACGCTCTTGCAATAGTTGCTTAACGATGATAAAGATATTCTTCTGTTATAGGATTTTATTTTGTCAGTTAAAGGGGCCCTATTGTGCTTTTTGAACATTAAAGCATGGAGACATGTCCCAGTAGAGACACTACAAACTGATATGAACCTAAAAAAGGTAGAATTAACATTGGCAAATAAATCTACAAGAGATTGTACAGTGCAATCAGAGAGATACAGTATGTCCACGTTTTTGAGCAAGTCCACGAATCCAGTCTTTGTCAAGTCTGTCACCACCTTCGCGCAGCTGCTGGCGCCACTTCGTCCGGTCCTCCGCCAGCCTCTCCCAGTTGTCCGTCGCAATGTCCAGGGCCTTCATGTCACGTTGACATCCTTGAAGCGCAGCAGTGGCCCCCCTTAAGACGATTTCTTAGAAGAGATTTGGCGCCCCCTAGTGCACAAAGAACGTATCACTCCCCGTGTCTTAAAATAAATGATGCCTTTAGCAGCATGATTGTTAAACAAAAGTTGTGTTAAGGTTTGCTCTGCTGGACTTTAGTTTGTTGTGCCTTGGCTGCTGTTTTTTACACTTTTTTGTGACAAGTTCTGTGTGTTAGTAGGATTCTCTGAGCTGCTTTTTACACAATAAATAGTTTAAATGTTTTGCTTTAAATGTTAGTGAGGCTGGTAGTGAATCGAAAGTAAGCCATGACATGTATGCAATCAGATGGGCATTAGTGAAAAGTTTCTACAAAGGTCAAATGCTTTATAAAATGTAAAGATGCAATGTTTTTTATAAAAGCTGAAGGCATATTTGGATACGACTGCAATGGGATTTGACTACTTAACTAGAAAATAGAGGTCATTTAAAGTCCACATGTATTTAAACACAGTGAAATATACATATACTAACAGCACAGAGAAATAATCATCATTCATTACCTTAAACAGCTGTTAAGGTAATGAATGATCAGGCACAGGTTGTATAACCCACACTAGATTTTATTAAAATTAAAAATAGATATTATATTAAAACCAGGGGAAATGTTATGCTTCCATGACGGTAACACTTGACTGTTCTCTTATCAGTGCACATTGATGCTTTGTTGATTGTATGGCCCGTTGTATTAAAAGACTTCTATTAAGTAAATCAGCACTTCTGTTTTCATTTCATTGCAATATATTCTTTATAAAATTGCTTTTTAAAAATGTTATATTTCACCCAAATCATGACCTCTTTTAAAACATTTCCGGCAAATGTTCTTAAAGACACTTTTAAAATCTCTTACATTTTCGTTGTTTTAGCAAATGTACATATCTACGCCGGGATCCTGAGTCCTGATCTGAGTCCTGGACTTCGAGTCGTGGCTGAACCTGTCACTGTGGTCCTCTGACTCTCATCACACTACTTCCCTGATGGCTCCCACAGGATTGTTGACATCCTCGTGGATTCATCTTCTTATTATAGACACATGCATTTCCAAACATTTGGTCTACCTATGTTGCAAATGTATTATCTTTTTTATTTACACACAGCATCGATTGCACATCTGTCCGTCCTGGGAGAGGGATCCCTCCTCTGTTGCTCTCCCTGAGGTTTCTCCCATGTTCCCCTTTAAACTGTGGGTTTTCTCTGGAAGTGTTTCCTTGTACGATGTGAGGGTCTAAGGACAGAGGGTGTCATATTGTCATACTGATATTCTGTACAAACTTTGAAGTCCACTGAGACAAATGTAACATTTGTGATATTGGGCTATATAAATAAACATTGATTGATTGATTGAATTAGATCCCAATATACTATATGCTATTAATAAGCTCTGAAGGCACTTTTAAATTCAGTTTTAAGTTTTATTCAAGGGTTTTTCAAATGTTTTAATGAGCATTTAGGCTGGGACTTATCGTAAGCATGACCATACTTCATTCAGATATCTTATATTTTACCAATTAATTTGCCAAGTGCAATTAAGATATTTCATAGAGTTGTCCATAGTGTGCTGCTGTGAAGACTTATTTTCGTAAGGCAACCAGGAAGTGAGCATCGCAAAAGGCTCCCTCAACAAAAAGTTATGGATTTTTCCATTGGATTTTGGAATATTGTAGATAATAAGATCTGTGCCAAACAAAGGTTAATGATACTTTTATATTTTTGTTCAGCAGGATAATCTCCACATGTTAAGCACAAAGACAATCTCCGCAAGTGAAAAGGTATCGTAATCTATAAAGTATCTGAATCACAGGATTTTTCATCACCACTGCTAAACTGAAGGTGGCTAATGGTTGGCGTGATTTCAGTTTTCCCGTTTAGCCATTTTTTAGCAACTGCTAGTTTTTAAGACTCATAGAAGCTTCAGACATTCACCAGTGGGGTGTTTAGTCTATTTACTGACATATTTTATGTTGTAGAACAAAGAGTGGAAATATTTTCAGCTTCTGTTGACCATAGACCTTATTACAGGTGTCAAACCAAAAGCACGTTGAAAAAAACGTTGACTTCAAGATAAGGGGACCAGCAGAGGTTAAATGCTGACTCATTCCCGGGTTTTAGGACTCATTCCTGCAGCTCTCATTTGCAGTTCAGTCAGACAACTCACGTGTTTCTTAATATGTTTATTCAACACATTCTCGGCCTATGTTGACGTTATGTCAGGGTCCCTGTTTTTGATAGTCTGCCGTGGTTCCATCCCATTTCAAAGTGTTGTTTGACGCTCGGCGTAACCCTCGGCGCACACTCAAACATCCAAATCACAGAGCTTGAGGACTATCACGGGGTTTGAGCAAAGCGGAGAGAATACTTACTTCCGGGTGTAAAATTCTCTTAAAGTCCATGTAATGTCCAAAATAAATGTTATTCTGTGTTAATAAATCGCTTCATCACTTTCCACTGCTTCATTTGACATATCAACATCAATGATTCTTTCCATAAATACCCCCCAAATAACATGAAATGTGTGCCACTTTCCCGTGTTATTCCGCTCCGGTAGCGAAAAGCTTGCCAGCCATTAACCCAGCTGTGTGACGTCACACGTGGCAAACACCAGCCTCGTCTGGATTGTTTGTTTTGTATCCTTCCGCTATTTTCGCTCAACATATGTGTAACCGGACCTCGCTAAACTTTTTTTATCTAACAATTCATGATGGGGAAGCGATGTGTAGTTGTGAGCTGTGAATGTTTCCTGATTGCTATAAACATTGATCATGGGTGCTGGAAGATTGTGCACAAAACTCGGGTCAGAATTAAGTTACTACAGGTGTTATGCCAGCTTGAGCTAAATGTCACCAGAGTACAGTGAACTTGCCTAGTGACTGAAATATATAAAAGTTGAAGTGAAATAAGTAAGGCCAAAAATGAATTACGTCTGAATATCTTTATTATTTTTACCTTTTTACCGCAACCCGACCCGACCCCGCATATATATAAGCAGTGACAACGTGCAATTATTAACACACGCAGTTGCATATTTGGCTCAAAAAGCCTGGGATGTTGTTTATTTTCTCCATCTAGGTTGACACCAAAAGCCTCCCAGACGTTGGATTTCGCTCTTGAAGAAGAGTTATTGAAAATGGTGTATTCTCCGCTAGAGAGCTTCACCTCAGCCATTCAGAATGTGGTGCGCTCAGCAGCAGATAGATGCGCTGCAGAGGTTATGATTATGCTCGGTCCCGCGGAGGAGAGGTCTGAGGATTTAAACATTAAACTAAATTATTATTGTTTAAATATATTTATTATGCAACACCCGCAACCGGACCCGCATCATCTTTGTTTTACCCAGAAGCGAACCCGGAAAAAAGCGTTTGAAAAAATACCACCCGCAAATCACCTTTTTTGCGGGTCACCCGCGGATACCCGACCCGATGCAGGACTCTGCTATCTGGTCAGTAGGTTGCAAACTGTCTATTTGTTCCATCACCTGCCAGATCTCTCTGCAGCATACACATTAATCTGCAGTGGGCATGCTTTCACAGCATTGACATGTACACCAGAATATTGTACATAACATTAAAAAAAATATATATATCTGCCGGACGTGTGAGGAACAGATGACAAATTAAGATCGACATTTAGTGCAGGTCAAATTAAATAAAACAGAATTTACCATTCAGTATTGCCGACTCGAGTCTCGCCGGCTGCGGAATCCGCTTCTCTTTCACAAGTTTCTGCCTCGTTGTTCGATTGCCGGGCAGGAGGCTCGTACTGATAAGGCAAGATGCCTTGAAGTGAAAGGCTAGCTGGTTCACTCTCTACTTCTGTAACTGAATCCAGATAACCCACCGAATCTGAGCTTGAATGATCGCTCTCGCTGTCGCTGTCTGAAGTTGTCGCGTTGCTTGCCATTTGGACTGATTTGATCAAATGGCAATGTTTGCCACGTGTGACGTCACCGCTCGTTCGGGAGTGATCGGGGGCGTACTCGGCAAACTTCGGAACCAACATCGGTTTTTAACGTATATGTCATTTAATTATGACCAAACTTTAAACATTTTTATTTATTTTTATTCTGGTGATATCTAAACTACATGTTAAAAAACACCTGTGTTAGATGCATTACATGGCCTTTAAGCAACTACTATGAGCTGCTCCGACCCTCGGTCTTGACGGACTCCGAAAGTCCGACATTATACAATCAAACAAATAAATAAACACAAGGATAATTATGTGTTATTGTTGAGTAAATAACAGTGTGTGGTTTAGAAAATAATACAAAATTAGAAGGAAAAAACGATGAAAAAAATACAGATTTCAGTTTTCTGAGCCCCTACTCTCCCCATAACTGACGGCAACAAAAGTCCGACATTATTCAATTAACATAAAGAAGTAAATACAATAAGTGTGGCTTGATATTGAGTATGAAAAAGGTTGATAAACGCTGTGAGAATGGATCTGCGGAGAGCATTTTGCCGCGATCTAAACTCCTCTATTACCAACGTTCAGGGAGCTCTATGCAAGTCAATGGGACTCCCTGATAGTTGAAACTCAACGCTGAAGCCCCCCCCCCCCCCCCCCCCCCTTGTGTTGGAAAGTGGCGACAGGGACCCTGACATAATGTCAACATAGGCCGAGTTGGGAGTGAAAATGTGTTGGTTTATTAGAAGCAGCATATAGTTTGAGTTTGGCATCTAAGCTCGGGCCTCATCACTCCACAGATTTACAAAGAACATTGAGTGATGATTAGATAACTATCCCCCGAGCCTACAGGTGGAAGCTGGGGTGGTGGTGGGGCAGGCGAGCAGCAGCAACATGAAACACAGCAGCAGGAACATGAACATGAACGCAGCAGTAGCAAGTAGTGAATACAGCAGCAGCAGCATAGCGAGGCAGAGGCAGGAAGACCCGGCAGCTTAAATAGAGCGGCATGTTTAGGAGAATGTGTTTGGTTGGTTGTAAGAGGGACGAGGTGCGTCACGTGTTAATGTATGACTGGTGCTCGAGTTGACTGCCTGAACTAGCTCGCAGGCTTTGCCCCATTTTTGATCACATTTCTAGAAATTGTACAGCCCTTAAAGGTCACCTATTATGCAAAATCCTCTTCTTCATGTCTCTTCTACATCAACCTGTGTCCCCTCTTCTTCATGTCTCTTCTACATCAACATGTGTCCCCTCTGTGGAAAGAGATTCTGAAAGTTTCAGGAACAAAGATTCTCTCTCTTTTTGTCCTGATCCATTTCTATAAAAACCTGTCTGAAAATGAGCTGATCAGATTTCGGCCACTTTATTATGTCATATGTTTTTTTTGGCATGTGTAACCATTCGCCAATCAGCAACCAAGGTAACCCCCCCCCCCCCACCTTATCACATGAATCTCCTCCTAGAGCACCATTGAGTTCTTTGTAACCAAATCTCTCTCAGAGGTGCGTAGGGAGGGGCTCCTTATTTTTCATCTAAATTAACAGACAGAGAATCAGCACTTTTGAAACAGGGCTGAAACAGAGGGGATTATGGGTAATGCTGCAATGATCTGTTTGGTGTTTGGAGCCAAACACTTCAGAGACATGTTTTGTTTATATAATGTATTGATGAAAAACAGTATAATAGGGGACCTTTAAATGTTCTTGCACCATGGTGTCCATCACGTGACCATCCTCATGGTGACGCAGCCTCTGAGGGGCACCGGGCAGGGGATGGCGTCCTCCACCTCGAGGCAGGTGTCTATGTACGGGTCCATCAGCACCATGTTGGGGAATGCTTTGTTGCTCTTCCTCTCGCTCAGCAGGTAAATCTGCCCGCTGACGGTGGTGCAGCCGCAGAAGAACTTCCTGTCCAGACACTCTTCACCCTGCACCGTCCACTCGTCCGTCTCCACGTCAAAACGCAGCGTCTGACCTCCAAACAGGTAGAGGGCCCCGTTGAGCTCTGTGGCGACCAGGTCATATCTGTCAGAGGGTTCAAATAAAGAAAAGTAAGGCTGAAAGGAGAAGCTATTTGGAAACAAAATACATATTAAGAAATACTGGTCTGTGTCAGGAAAGAGGGTTTCAATAGATTAAGACAAATTACATTTTTTAAATATTTTTTAAATGCCCCTTTAAAGGTGGGGTAGGTCATTTTGGATAAACCGGCTCGAGATCGCTTGAATTTGAAAATACACATCCGGAAAAAATCTGCCACTTCCTTACAGAGCCCCTCCTCCAACACACACGAACGCACACATGACCAATGAGGGCACGAGATAAGTTTGTGCACAGATGGAAGGCTGACAGGCAGGTAGGCCATCCAGTTACTTTAGCCGGGCCGGCTCAGATGATTGGTCGTGCTTTCCACAGCGCCACGGCTTCAACAGATGATATTTTTGTATGGATTTTTTGTCAAAGCACTTCAGATATTCATTGCTATCGGGATGTTAAGAGCATTCCATGGAATATAGCAAAAAGTGTGTATCGAGCCGGTTTCTCAAACTTACCTACCCCACCTTTAAACTTAGGAGGATTTTTCTCATTGGTTTGTGTTAATGTAAAATATGTGTTTTGGTGCAGTAAAAATGTTGAACTAGTGTGTAACATAACAAAAATGTATATAATATATGAGTTTTGTTGGTTCCCCTATCCAGATCTGCATGAAACTATTGCAAGATTTAGTTCTTTCATTAAACCATTTGGTTAATTATTATATATTTTCAATACTTTTAAGATTTAAAACGCATTGTGAGAAAAATAAGATTTATAAAATCCTACTTCCCATGTGTGAGCATTTGTGAGACTTTTAAGATAAGATAAAACAAACTTTTTGAAGGAAACAATTAAAGGGGAATTCAGGTGTCAGAGCAGCAACAGCAAGAAAAGCGAAAGACAAGGATAACGGAAACAAAAATGTGTGTAACAGTATGAGAAATCAGAAATCTAAACTAAAGAGAAACATTTCACCCACCGTGGAAATGGAGAGTATGAGACCACGTCCCACTGGTCCTCCTTCACCCTGTACCTCTGAACCCCCGCGTACACCTCCCCGTTCTCATCCAGTCCGCACGCTACGTAGATGCAGGAGCCCAGAGCCACAGAGGCGGCCCTCTCCACGGCTCTCACCATCGGGCTGACCTCCTCCCACTCCTCTGACCCCAGAACCAGCCTCTCCACGTCCCCCAGGAGCCCCTCGTCCATGCTGCCCCCCAGCACGTACAGCACAGAGTCCAGACCCGCGGAGCAGTGGCTGTGCCGGGCCGTCTGCAGGACGGGACCCTCCACCCAGACCTGGTTCCCACAGTCAAACATCCGGACCCAGTCCACGCAGAACCACAGGACGTCCCTGAAGTGTCCGCCTGTCACCACCACATTGTCTCCTACATTGTGAGAGAATCAGAACAAAATGAAGAAGTGTTGTATTAGGAAAATGATGTTTAATGTCCAATAAGTACGATTTTGTATAGGTCATTACTTATTTTGATGATGTATCATCCAAATGTCAGAATCAGAATCAGAAACAGGTTTATTACGAGGTAGGTTGACACGTACGAGGAATTATACATAAAGTAAAACAACAATTAAAAACACAGATAGAGAACTAGAAAAATATTTAAAATAATACAAAATAGCCTATAGTAAAAATAAAATTGAATAAAATATGGAATAAATACAATTGAATACAAATATGGAATATATAACGAGATAGCATGTTTTCTGTTGAATCAATAGCCTATATCAAATAATCACATGCTCTACTCTGTTGATCAGTAAGTGCTAATGTAAATTAGTAGTAGACACATTAATGCCATTTAGAGATAATCAGCATATATCCTCACAATGCTTTACATGGAACTGAGCCAACAGCACAGGGCATTTCGTGTAAGAACAAAGAAAGAACATGGAAATAAATACATGTACACATAGCATATAAGAGAAATACACATTCAGCCCCTCATCCATCATCAGTTTCACAGGGACCCTCATCTTCATCACTATCATTCACATACCTACTGCAGCTACTGAGTACTGTGTGAGGTTCTTCCTCTGCAGGGGGGGACAGCTCTGCCACCGGCCGCTGAGCGGGTGGAACTGATAGAGCGGCTGCTGTTCCGTATCGTGGGGTCCTCCCAGAACAAAGAGGGTCTCTCTGGCCCTGGTCCTCGTCATCGACCTGCCCATGGACCAGGACTCTGGGAAATGTTCATTCAGCATGCAGATGAGCTTGGCTCTGGGGTCGTTGCTCGTCATTTTCACTAAAAGTTGAGTAATGAACGGTAAAGAGAGCGACTCCGGCCTCACTAACTGAATCAGCTCCAGGAAATGTTCCTCTCTTTTGGGGTCAAACGACACCCAGCGTAGGGTGGCCTCCAGGGCTGCATCATCTGTATGGATGGCAAGGTCATCGCAAGCAATAAGGTCTGCTACGGACTCCTTAGACAGGGACAGGAAGTCCTCTTCTGAGGTGATAGCAGAGAAGTGTGTGAGCGCCACATTGCGAGCAGCGCTGTGGAGCTGAGTGCAGCCCAGGCTCCAGGCGTAGCTCATCATCCCCAGACAGTTACTGAGGTGCAGCTCGCGCTCCAGGAACTTGCAGCACAGCAGCCTGGCTCGCTCCAATTGTAAAAAGTCTGCCGTCTCAAGGATCCCCAGAACATTCTCCCTGTCCAAAACTAGTTTGGAAGTCTTGCTGTAGTCCATTAAAACCCTGAAATGCTTCACACTCACACATTTAATCTCTATTCTCCTTTTGCTGCTTTCTAGGCCGCCGCCAAAAAACAGAGCCCTGAAGTAAGGACTCTGGAGGGCGAGTCTTTGACGGTTCACATAGAAACTCTCTCCTTCTACCTGCAGAACTGCATCAGGGATCACTTCAGGTGTAGAGTTAGTCACATGTAGAGCAGATTCCTCCTTAAGTTTGTCTATCTGTTCAGAGAGTGTGAATTTAAAGCTCTGAGGTTTCCGCTCAGGCTCGGCTCTGCCGGCCATGTCAGAGCCACACCGAGGGTCTTCTGCACAGAGCCTCGTCTAATTTACAACACATACCAACTGTTGGTATTAATAGATCTCCCCCTGACTGACTGCTGACAAAATGCAACCAGGAAAAGGAGGTCAGTTTGAAAAACACATGCTAGAAATGGTCAAATCTAGAGTATTCCAATTCATTCAATATTGTCTTTATATTGTGTATTATTTAGATACTCTAGTGATATACGTCTTTTGTTTACCTTCTATCCATATATCCATCTAGCTATCTATCTATCTAATTTAGATAGCTTAATGCAAATTCATTGATTAATGCATTCCAATAATTTGCCCCTTGTTTACAAAATATTAAGAAACTGATGTCAGCTGAGCTGCTCATCGCTTTGATTGGTTAAGAAATGTTGAATTTTAAACAATACAAAGAAATGCTAAATAAAACAATTACAAAAAAAAGAAAATACAAATAAAAAAATACAAAACATCATAAAAAATATATTTTTTAAATCAACAGAAACCTCCGAGCTACGGTCTTAGTGGGGCTGCTGGGCTGGCTAGCCTTACAATGTTGGAAAAAATAATTTTCAAAAAAAAAAAAAATGAATACATAATAATTATATTTTTCTTTAAAAATAATAACATTACAAAGTTAAATCAACCAAAAGGAGTAGGGGGACGACGGAATAAGGAAGAAACGTATCTGCTAAGATTAAGAAATATGATACATTGGATCAGGGAGACTTTTATATTTTTGGCGGGGGTACATGATTCTGGTCCACCCTCCAGTACAGCAGGTGGCGATAATGCACCTTTACAGCTGGGTGCCGTCCGCAATAAAAACCGTAGAAGAAGAAGAGAAACATGGCGGTGAGTTCGTGTTTTGTTAGCTTTCATTCAAACTTAACTTCACCTTTCTGTTTTTACATATTATAATGAGAATATTAAGACAGTAATTGGTTATGATGAACATGACCTGTAATGTGGATGACATACTCGACAGTTGGGGGGCGTTTTTGTCGCATTTGCTAACTTGGCTAACCGAGTAAAGCTAACATGTGACTTAAAAACACATTATATCTGTTTCTTTTGCAGGATAAAGAAAAGAAGAAGAAGGAGAGCATCTTCGACTTGTCAAAATACATCGACAAGCCGATCCGTGTTAAGTTCCAAGGAGGACGAGAGGGTAAGAGCATTAATACTGGTGATGAAGAGCTAATGCTAACAGAATCAGCCGGTGCAAACATTAGCTTCATGATTGTGATTTGTTTCTCTCTTAAACAGAGGTGTAAAGTAACTAAGTGCATTAACTCAAGTATTTTAATTATACTTTTGAGATACTTGTACTTTACTTGAGTATTTTCATTGTATGCTACTTTGTACTTCTACTCCACTTCAATTCTGAGGTAAATGGTGTACTTTGACTCCACTACATGTATTTGTATTAGTTACTTCACAGATGTGGATGAATGATGTGAAATATAATCAAGTGTTAAATCAGACTTTAGTTCCACCTGGAGTAAATTCACACGCTACCCTGCAGTATACAAAGTCATTCAAACTAGCTGCACCTTTACCAGCTTTGAGAACACTTTAATGATCAATCATTATAAAACACATCATATATATTATTCTGAAATGGACCAATCTGCACAATGACTACTTTTAAGTACATTTTGATGCCGATACTTTTGTACTTTTAGTTGAGTAACATTTTGAATGCAGGACTTTTACTTTTAACAGAGTATTCCTACACTCTGGTAATTATATGTTTACTCAAGTACTTCTACTCCTCTGCTCCTCAAGTCTTTTAATTGATCCTGACTGATGTGAACTTTACTCTGTGTTTCCTCTCAGCCAGCGGTGTTCTGAAAGGATTCGATCCTCTGTTGAACCTGGTGCTTGACGGCACAATCGAGTACATGCGTGGTAAGTTACAAACTGTGCAGGAAATGTATACTTTTTATTCTTTTCAGTTACTTTTATTTTGAATGCATACTGTGTCAATTGGTAATCACATGTTAGCTGTCTTAAATAGGGTACACTTTCCAAAACTAACGTGTGTACTTAAGTCATTCCTTACATCTGAAGTTAAATGATAATGTGTGTGTACATGCAGATCCAGACGACCAGCTGAAGCTGACAGAAGACACCCGGCAGCTGGGGCTGGTGGTCTGCAGAGGAACCTCCGTCGTGCTCATCTGTCCTCAGGACGGCATGGAGTCCATTCCCAACCCCTTCGTACAGCAGCAGGACGGCTAACACATGCACACACTTCACATTACAGACACACTTCACATTACACACACACAACCACGCACACACTTGAACATCTGGTGGGGTTTTTGTTTGAATTGTTTCTAAACATAACTGTAATAATGCGTCCGATAAAGTAATTTTCTGTTGAGAATCATTTTAAGTAGATCAGCGAATGGGCAGTTGAAAGCACTTCACTGTTGGTCCGCTCCGTGGTGTGCACGTTTTTGTGGAGATTTGAGTTGTTAAGAGCCCACACTTTTGGGAAAACCATTTTCTTTTCATTCACAATAAGAACCTTTTTACTATTCTTTGTTGTTTTTTGATAAAATAAAATGAAAAATGTTTGTTCAAGATGTTGTTCCCTGTTGTTCTTGTACACATTGGTTGTGAAAAAAACTCTGATGTAGGAATCCAATTCCGTGATTTAAAAAAAAATGTGATCCAGAGAGCCATGAAAGTTGTAGCAAAAGCTGGTTTTAGTCGACTACAACACAAAACCTTTCAGTCAACTTTTAGTCATTCAGAACCGCGCTGCTAGGATCGTCATGAGGGTGCGCAAATATGATCACATCACCCCCATCCTTAAAGCACTACACTGGCTCCCCGTGGAACTGAGGATCGAATTCAAGGTCTCCGTCCTCACCCACCAGTGTATCCATGGAACTGGCCCTCCCTACCTCAAGGAACTCCTCACCCCCCATACCTCCTTGCGGACCACCCGCTCCAGCAACTCCAACCTCCTCAGACCCCCCAGGACCAAGCTCCGCACCATGGGAGACCGGGCCTTCTGCTCGGCTGCCCACAGTCTGTGGAACGCTCTCCCCGACCACATGAGAGCACCACAGACCGTGGAGACTTTTAAAAAAGGCCTCAAAACCCATCTGTTCAATAGAGCCTTTCCCTAGACCTTTTATTTATTACAACCATTTTATTTTTATTGTTTGTTTTTATTGCTTTTTATTCATTCCAGCGTGTTGTGTACTGTTTTAATACTGTTCATGTTCACTGCTTGTAGCCCTTTGGGGTTTAATCTGCGCGCAAGGGTCATTTTAAGCGCGTGTAAAAGCACATTTTCCGCTCGTGAGTAGCTTGTTTTGCGCGCTAGAATATTGACCCAAATCTGACTCCATAGCTTCTCTCCTGTTTCTCTGACCCTATTTAAAACACTTTTCCTCCTTCCACCTTGCTAGAGGTGAAATCTCTATTTCAGCCCTGATTGTGGCACATCTTGTAAATTAGTTAAAGTGGACCTATCATGCTATATTTGAATAATATATTGAAGGGCCATACCTATATAAAACATGTCTGTGAAGTTTCTTTTTCAAAATATCAAACGGATCATGCATTTCAGCCATGTCTCATTTTGCTCTATTTTGCTCTCCTCCAGCTCTGTCTTTGCATGAGCTGCAGCTGACCATGCCCCCCCTGCAAAGGAGGGGGGCGAGGCACGAGCGTCATGTTACCATGCTGTTGCCATGCCACGCAACCTCTCATTCCCCTGATAGGTGGAGAGTTGCCCATATAGGCGGAGCTCCTCGTTCCTGACGTCAGAGAATTTTCAAATCTGGATCAGTCCGTATCAGATCTGTTGCAGCCCCGTTTTTAGAGATTTGGGTATGAAGGAAAAGAGAGAGGGTTGTGTTTTCTGACACTTGGTGAGTTCCCTGACACACCGGGGACACATTCATGTATAAAAGACGTACAAAAGTGCATTTTGCATGATAGGTCACCTTTAAATGTAGCTTTGTGTTTTTATTTAAGTCGCTGTTCGTTGTTTGTTATATAAAGCAGATTGAATTATATCCTATGGACGCTGATGTGTGGATGTTGTGTCCTTTTGATAACTTTGTGGAGCTTGTTTTTAGCTGCATGTCTTTTTCTATCTCAATGAACAAAGTGATGTATGTGAACTACTCCAGCTGATAAGGCTGGTTATGAATCAGAGGAGGAGCTGCAGACAGGTGAAGGTGTGAAAGTCCAAGTATGAAGTCAAACTGCCAGGCGCCATTTTACAGCTCGACAGGAGGAGAACAACAGGGTGAGTGTTAACACCAGGATCTGCTTTTTAATAAAACATTCATTATTTACTCTTTCAAACTGGATGTCAGAAAATAACTTAGTTAAAAATCAGCGTCGTAGAGTCCAATGAGACTTCTGCAAGTGTTGTCAACTTTTATTATTTCCTGTTTTCTGATTAGTCAGAGGTACATAACATGTGACAGCCCAGCGCAGTCAAAATGGAGAGCGGCCCGTCTGAAGCCTGACTGATTTCATGTATTTTAACCAAGTTTATTATTAAGATGGTTAGATGTGTGTGTGTGTGTGTGTGTGTGTGTGTGTGTGTGTGTGTGTGTGTGTGTGTGTGTGTGTGTGTGTGTGTGTGTGTGTGTGTGTGTGTGTGTGTGTGTGTGTGTGTGTGTGTGTGTGTGTGTGTGTGTGTGTGTGTGTGTGTTCTCTCTCAGACTGGAGAAGATGAGTGGTGTAAAAGAAGAGGAAGAGGACAAATCTTCAGTCTCCAGCGGTCTGTCTCTGAAGAGTGACCGGTCTATGCCCAGGCTTCCTCCAGTCTTCAGTAATGAACCTGGACCCTCGGACACAAAGTAAGAGTTTCTCCTGTAAACTGACCTGAAGAGGATCCAGTTTGTTGGTATCTGATAATCTAAACTGTTTAATGAAACCCAGTAGAGTACATTAACAAAGTTGAATTGATCTCTTGCTTCTTGTCATCATCAGCAATAGTAAATAATCTACTAGTGAAATCATCCTCACACTCTACATGTTGGACTTTGTGTTAGATTAAGCAAATAAAATACAAATATGTAAAACGTTTCACACTCGAATGAATTTTCACAACAGAAACCCACAATTACGACTCAACAACTCAAAAAAAATGTCATAAGGTGAACAGTCATAGATCAAAAGCTGCTCCTTAAATGAACTAATGATGTTTAAACATGTGTTGTTTCCACAGACAGAGAGCAGAGTCTCTGTTCTCCAGCTGTATGTCTCTGAAGAGTGACTGGTCTAAAGAGTGGCTTCCTCCGTTCTTCAGTAATGAACCTGGACCCTCAGACACAAAGTAAGAGTTTCTCCTGTAAACTGACCTGAAGAGGATCCAGTTTGTTGGTATCTGATAATCTAAACTGTTTAATGAAACCCAGTAGAGTACATTAACAAAGTTGAATTGATCTCTTGCTTCTTGTCATCATCAGCAATAGTAAATAATCTACTAGTGAAATCATCCTCACACTCTACATGTTGGACTTTGTGTTAGATTAAGCAAATAAAATACAAATATGTAAAACGTTTCACACTCTAATATATTTTCACAACAGAAACCCACAATCACGACTCAACAACTCTAAAGATCTTTGATAAGGTGAACAGTCATAGATCAAAAGCTGCTCCTTAAATGAACTAATGATGTTTAAACATGTGTTGTTTCCACAGACAGAGAGCAGAGTCTCCGGGCTCCAGCTGTATGTCTCTGAAGAGTGACTGGTCTAAAGAGTGGCTTCCTCCATTCTTCAGTAATGAACCTGGACCCTCAGACACAAAGTAAGAGTTTCTCCTGTAAACTGACCTGAAGAGGATCCAGTTTTGATGTAATCTAATATATTAAACTGTTCTTTAATGATATCATGTGAGCAGTTTGTAAAGGGAAAACGCAGCAGAGTTAGCTAGCATTATCTAAGGATATTTCAATATAGAATTATATTATCATTGTATCTGTGTATAAAATGGTTTTAAATAGCAACAATGTTGATAAATACTGATCTAAAAACGATATACGTATATTGTCCGAAACATTATTTAACTACTTGGGCATGTCTATGATATGTCTTAAGATGTTTATTAATAATAGTGATAACCTGGTGAGCTGGTTGTGTTTAGCATTAGCAGATAAGACAGAGTTTTGTGAAATCACTTGTAGAGTCAATACAAAGACCCAGATCCGTGCCTGGCAACACGAAGGAAGTGAAGATGTTGAATTCATATCACCTGCGTATTCGTGCAGAGTGACACATTTCAACTTGAGTGTAAAGTTTGTGACGCTCTGTTACAAAAAGCTGTCAGTGTTGGGATTGTGCTCCTGTGGTCTCTGACGGTCTGAGGGGAATCAGAGAGGAGAACAGAGCTTGACAGCAGCTCATATTAAACTAGAGAATACAATTCCTGAAGAAATTGCTAGTGGGAATGCTTTATGCTGAAAATCTGACGCTAAACTGCTATGCTGAAATGTAATGTGTAAGAAGAAAGAGAATAATTTAGATTGAAATTATACATGAACACAGGGGGCTTGAATGTGTGATGAGAGAAGAAAAGAAAGTAAAAAGGCTTGGAAAAGCAGCAGAATATTTGAACTGCAAACTTTTGAACTAACTTGATGGTGAGTGATCTGTCGCCATGGCAACGGCATTTGATGACACCCCATAATATGCTTAGATGCGTTGATGGCTGCATCGTTACCAAACCTTTGAAGTTTTGGGCCGTTTGGAGCATTTTCACTGAAGTTATGAGAAAACCGTGTTTCATGGCGAGCATTGTGTTGCCATGGCAACGGCATTTGAAGAAACCCCATAATTGAAGTAGAGCTGTTAAGGGCTGGACCGGTGATATACAAGCGAAGTTTGGGGGACGATCGGACCGTGTCCATTGGACTTACAGCGACATCGTGCTTCATGGCGAGTGATCTGTCGCCATGGCAACGGCATTTGATGACACTCCATAATACGGTTAGATGCGTTGATGGCTGCATCGTTACGAAACCTGTGAAGTTTTGGGCCGTTTGAAGCATTTTCACTGAAGTTATGAGAACCATGTTTCATGGCGAGCATTGTGTTGCCAGGGCAACGGCATTTGAAGAAATCTCAAAACTGTCTCGTAGTCTTCACGGCTGGACTGTTAGCACACATGTGAATTTGTAGCACTTTTTGAACATTTTCATAGGAGTTAAAGGGACATCGTGTTTTATGGCGAGGGATGGTGAGATGCCATGGAAACGGCATATGGTGAGTTTTCAGATTTGGCGTAGAGCTGTTGAGGCATGGACCGGTGATATACAAGTGAAGATTGGGGGACGATTGGACCGTGTCCATTGAATTTACAGTGACATCGTGTTTCATGGCGAGTGGTCTGTCGTCATGGCAACGGGATTTGATGACACCCCATACTATGGTTAGATGCGTTGATGGCTGCATCGTTACCTAACTGTGAAGTTTTGGGCCGTTTGGAACATTGCCTGTGTGTGTGAGCGGCTGTGTGCCCTCTAAATTAATGGGCTGTTCACAGTGGACAACTCAGTTACTGTGACAAACTGCAGCTGAAGTTGTGCTGGTTTCAGTTTTAACGATGTTTGAGCAGAACGTACCCTACTGACAGAAATCAGCTAACTAAGTGTGTGTGTGTGTGTGTGTGTGTGTGTGTGTGTGTGTGTGTGTGTGTGTGTGTGTGTGTGTGTGTGTGTGTGTGTGTGTGTGTGTGTGTGTGTGTGTGTGTGTGTGTGTGTGTGTGTGTGTGTGTGTGTGTGTGTGTGTGTGTGTGTGTGTGTGTGTGTGTGTGTGTGTGTGTGTGTGTGTGTGTGTGTGTGTGTGTGTGTGTGTGTGTGTGTGTGTGTGTGTGTGTGTGTGTGTGTGTGTGTGTGTGTGTGTGGTCAAAGGTTTGCATTGTTCTGAATGAGAGATAAACCTCTTACATGTGAACGTTTTGTGGAAGAACCGTAACAGATATCTTTGAAATTTCAAAACGTGAAGCATGTCAAGGAAGTTGAGCATCTGAAGTGTAATTGTTGTGTACTTTCGGGTTAATAATGTGGCCTTTTTGGCAGTTTAACTAAAGGTGTGCGGCTGCTGCTGTGAGGAAATATCAGCCTGAAATTACAATGGGCTTTAATGGAGACATGTTGAACGTTTTTGTCACTTCATGCCCTCAAGAGGCATTTTGTTTAATTATTTTTGCTCAATTATTTGCATTTTTCAAGCTAAGAGATGTTTTCCTACGTTTGTCATGAAAAATGATGTCTCAGGAATGTAGGGTTTGGGACTTATGGGAGTTTTAAAAAAAAAATGAAGGCAAATTTCAAGATTTCCTACACTCTAGCTGTGACATCACGCACTCTGCCTTAACGAGCTGCGCAATGTTAAAGTTAAAATGTTACAAATGCAGAGGCGCGGGAAGGTATTTTGAGTGGGGGTGCTGAGGTGCTGGACTCCAGTGAACAGTATTACGGGCACAATAGAGCACGCACAAAAAAACTCCCCACACGCAAACACACAGTAAACCCGCGACTGTTACAATGAAGGCTCGATAATCAGCTCACGGCATATAGGCAGGGGTAAAGTGCTATTTTTTACGAGTGGGGAGCGGACCTCACCTCCTCTAGGGGGGTCCAGGGGGATGCTCCCCCGGGAAGATTTTTTTTAAATATTGAAGTTAAAAGCATCAATCTGGTGCACTTTGAGAGCAACATTAAGAGATCTATGGATACATCTCTCAACACCCAGATGAAACACAACTGTAAGCAGATGTTCTTTTTCTTTATGGATATTTTACAAATCACTCCCCTTTCAAACTGTATTCTTGTTTTACTGCCATATAGTATTTCATAACTGTTTTTCCTTTATTCTCTTATTTTTTTTATAACTATAATGATCATGTGAGGGTGTGCCGCGGAAATAATCTTTTGAATAATTTTTGACCAAACCGTTGGAGACCCACTGAGATAACTTAGACTAAAGTTAACTCTCTAAACACTCAGAGAGTCCTTTAGCTCACCTGAGCCTCTCAGTCTGAGAGGAGAGCTCTCCTCCAGCTTGTTGTGGAACAAACAGCTCCGTGTGTCCGTTAGCTAGCTAACCAGATGCTAACAACACGGTCCCTGCTGCTGGCACCGGTCCCTCTCTCTCCCCCTCTCTCACACACACTAAATGCGCTATTTCCGCACACACACAGAGCCGCGAGCTTGAATGACACAAGCACACTTTTATTTCCATGCAACTCTCTGATTGGTCTGGTGTCTTGCATCTGTTGCATTCACTGAACACGGGAAATTACAGTCCTGCCGTCCTTTCTAGTGTCTTGATGAGGTTCACGTAAAGCACGGTTAATGTATTATATTAATGAGGTAGAATTGTCCGGGGCTACAGAAAAAACATTCGGGGCAGGCCAAAATATTATTTTACCAACAATGTGGAATTTATTGGCTACATATTACACAGATTATGCACAGCGGGAGCAGCAATAACCGTCAAATAATAATTCAGACAGGGGAGCTCCGCACCCCCAGCCTGCCGCTAGGGGGTGCTGCAGCGCCCTCAGCACCCCCCTTCCCGCGCCCATGTACAAATGTGATGTATTATGGGATGTATCTCTGGAATTATGAAAGTTATGAATGATAAAAGTCATAGCCTGCGATTCCTGACCAAGCTGAACGTTTTGATGTTTGAACTGAGTTTCTGCGATGTTGAATGTGGGAGGAGAAGAGGGCCTAAAATAAGTCGGCGGAATAATAAACTTTTTGTCCGTAGCATAACATTTAGTAGGAATGCTGTATCAGCATTCCTACTAAATCAGGGTTATTCATGTTCCAGTATAAACCAGAGACTGTCTGTGGTGCTAACAATATAGTGACTGCTGTAGCCTACTTATGACTTCATGAAGTTACTCTGAGTGCTGATGGAGCAGCTAATGTTAGCCTAGCTTTAATCAAACCCATCTCTTCAGAAAAAAAGGAAAACAAAAGTTATGCTCGTTGTGTTGGAGACAGACCTGACAAAGCATTAACTCAGGCTTTTTACAAATCAGTTTCATTCTGTTGTTATTTAGGCATCCTTTCCATTAGTTTATTTCTATTAATTCACATCAGATTCTATGCAAGTTGGGTTTATAAAGCACCAGGTTAATACAGCTGTGTGTAGATTCAGGGAACATGTGCTCCTCTGGGTCATGAATCCAGACAGGAGGCTCTCTGGTTTTATGATCATGTGAATTGTAAGCTATCTACCTGATCACAAGGGTATATATTATATAGACCTTTTTTTAAATATCAAACTAGAATGTGCCCCCTTGTTGTACCTTTGGTGAGAATCAGCCCCTCTGAAGTAAAGTGCTGTAAAGGATGTGTTCCTCTCCACAGAGGGAAGAGGAAGAGTGGTGTTCCTGTGGAGGAGCAGCTGTCCAGCTGTGCTCTGTGTCAGGACGTCCTGAAGGATCCAGTCTCTACCAGCTGTGGACACTGGTTCTGCAGACAGTGCATCACCTCATACTGGGAGCAGAGACCTCCATCAGGAGACCCCTCCTGTCCCCAGTGTGGGAAAAGATCCAGAACCAGAGCTGGCCTGCAGACAGCCAGTCAGACCAGCTCTGTACGAGGTAAGAGGCCGAACTCATGCAGCGTCTTATTCCTCTTCCTGGTTCATTTGTTTTTTATCAGGTATTCTGTTGAAGAACAAAGACATTAAAATGTTTATAAAACATTTAAACTCAGTCTGTTTTTATTAGTTTTATTGTTAGATTCTCAAAAGCATTTTCTGATTCTCTCCTGTTTCCTTCTCTTCCAGCAGAACGTGGTCTGCAGGAGGTTCTAGATGAACATAGGCTCAGTCTGAGGAGGAGATGTGAACGTGTGACTGAAGGAACTGATCAAAGTGAAACCCTCCTCAACAGCATCTTCACTGAGCTCTACATCACACAAGGCCAGAGTGAAGAGGTTAATACCCAACATGAGGTGAGGCAGCTGGAGGCAGCTTCCAAGAAGAAGCCCCTCCATGACACTCCAATCAAGTGCCAGGACATCTTTAAAGCCTCACCTGACCAACAGACTCTCATCAGAGCGGTCCTGACCAACGGAGTCGCTGGAGTTGGAAAAACCTTCTCAGTGCAGAAGTTCACTCTGGACTGGGCCGAGGGTTTGGAAAACCAAGATGTCAGTCTGGTGGTCCCGCTCTCCTTCAGGGAGCTGAACCTGATCAAAGGTGAGCAGTACAGTCTTCTCAGGCTGCTCCATGTTTTCCATCCAACCTTACAGAAGGTCACAGCAGAGCAGCTGGCTGTCTGCAAAGTGCTGCTCATCTTTGACGGCCTGGATGAAAGCAGACTTTCTCTGGACTTCAGAAACAATGAGGTTGTGTCTGATGTCTCTCAGCAGTCCTCAGTCAACGTGCTGCTGACAAACCTCATCAGGGGGAAGCTGCTTCCCTCGGCTCTCGTCTGGATAACTTCCAGACCTGCAGCGGCCAATCAGATCCCTCCTGAGTGTGTGGACAGGGTGACAGAAGTACGAGGCTTCACTGACGCCCAGAAGGAGGAGTACTTCAGTAGGAGATCGAGTGATGAAGAACTGTCCAGCAGAATCATCTCTCACATCAAGAGCTCCAGGAGCCTCCACATCATGTGTGTGATCCCAGTCTTCTGCTGGATCACTGCTGCAGTTCTGGACCACATGTTGACTACAGACCAGAGAGGAGAGCTGCCCCAGACCCTCACTGACATGTACTCACACTTCCTGCTGGTCCAGACCAAGAGGAAGAAGCAGAAGTATGAAGAGGGACATGAGACGAGTCCACAGCAGCTGACGGAGGCTGACAGGGAGCTTCTTCTGAAGCTGGGGAGGCTGGCGTTTGAACATCTGGAGAAAGGAGACTTCATGTTCTACCAAGAAGACCTGGAGCGCTGTGGTCTTGATGTCACCGAGGCCTCGGTGCACTCAGGAGTTTGTACAGAGATCTTCAAAAGAGAGAGTGTGATCTTCCAGAAAACAGTCTACTGCTTTGTTCATCTGAGCATTCAGGAGTTTCTGGCTGCAGTCTACATGTTGCACTGTTACTCCAACAGGAACACAGAGGTACTGAAGGACTTCCTGCAGGAAGGTCAGGATTACCCATCCCTGGATGTCTTCCTGAAGGGAGCCATGGCGAAATCCCTCAGAAGTGAAAATGGCCATCTGGACCTGTTTGTCCGCTTCCTCCACGGCCTCTCTCTGGAGTCTAACCAGAGACTGTTAGGAGGCCTGCTGGGTCGCACAGACAACCGTCCAGAAACCATCCAGAGACTCTTCAAAGGTCGCACAGACATCCAGAGAGCCATCAGCAACCTGAAGGAGATGAACAGTGGTGAAATCTCTCCTGACAGGATGATCAACATCTTCCACTGTCTGACAGAGATGAAGGACCTCTCAGTACATCAGGAGATCACAGAGTTCCTGAAGTCAGAGAACAGATCAGAGAAGAGACTCTCTGAGATCCACTGCTCTGCTCTGGCCTACATGCTGCAGATGTCAGAGGAGGTTCTGGATGAGTTGGACCTGAAGAAGTACAACACATCAGAGGAGGGACGACGGAGACTGATTCCAGCTGTGAGGAACTGCAGGAAAGCCAAGTAAGTCCAGATGTGATTAACTTTATAAACTAATGTGGATCAGAAGTTTAATTATTCAAATAAACTCTATAACATTTCTGCTGTTTAAATACTGAGAGCAAAATAAACCAACACTGTTCTTCTATTTATTTATAATAATAGTTAAACTGAAGCGTTCCTCTCTTCATATTGAGTGATGGAGGCGACATGTCAAACACATGAAGGACTCTAGAGGTTTCTCAGCATGTGATCACACCACACAGCAGGACTTACAGTTATCAGTTATAATTACTTTCTAGTTTCTTTATCCTTAAGCACACACGTTTTTATCACAATGTATTACAGTTTAAAATAAGATCTAAATCATATCCCCACCAATACCAGAGTTATGTCTTAATACTCATACAGTGAGAACATCTGATGGTATTCAGGTTAAAGTATTGAAACTTTATTGGTTTGTTAACTGTGTTTGTGTGCACAGTACATGTTCAGATGCTCAGAGAAGCCAAAGCATCCATCATTCACATCTAAATATTAATTAACATTTAAATATGTACATCTCTAATATTGTCAAGTGATTTATTTAATTTCTGTTTCTATGGTAACAGTCAGTGACAGCAGGAGCTCAGACATGTGATCAGATCACACTGACAACACATTACACTCTATTATCATATATTATTATATATAAAATGGACTAACAGCAAATCTCAATCAGAACATAATTATGTCAAATATTTTTTTCATCAAATGCTTGAGGTCATTATGTTTCCTTTTTTAACACATGTTGTAATATATGTGTTATTATAGATTTACACTCTGTGGACTCTCAGAGACTCACTGTGAAGTCGTGGCCTCAGCTCTGAAGTCTGACCCCTCCCATCTGAGAGATCTGGACCTGGGTGGCAACAATCTGCAGGATTCAGGAGTGGAGCTGAGTTCTGGACTGAAGAGTCCAAACTGCAGACTGAAGGCTCTCAGGTCAGTTCACTGACTGAACTTCATCTCTTTGTATTTATCATTTTCTGAATTTGAAAAAAATACATTAAAGTTTTTTTCCCACTTTTGCTAATGACTAATGATCAGAGTAACACAGAGAAGGTGAATGTGTGAGGGAGAGTGTTTGAGCTTCCTCAGACTCACTCTGTGCTCCATGAGCCAGTGCTGTCAGTACTGATGAGCTGTGAGGGAGATGAAGGAGTTGTAAAGGCTCAGATACACCGGCCAGTCACCTGAGAAGTCACCGACGCCGACTCCGACTGTTGCGTCGCCGGACTCTCCTGCGTATTTGCCGACTTCGCGCACTGGAACACACCGCAAATCCGAGCCGAGCACGTATGAACTGCGTATGCGTGAGTGGCAATAACTCTACTTACCAGCAGGCGGCGGTAGTGTGTATTCATCATTCAAAAGAGGCAACAACCGGAACAACCAGAAGACAGAGAACAAGAACAGACTGTGATATAAACAAACAACAAATAGCGTTTTTCTTTCCATTTTCACTCTTGTCCATTGAAAACATGAACGAACAGGAGCTCTATAAACCGATGAGGTGAAATAGCCGTCCGTGTGTGTTCCATCTTCCATTTAAAATCATTTGTTTACCTCCCTCACTTCCGTTAACGCTTCTCATGCACTGATTAGCTAGCTGAACAGCCAATCAGTGTTATCCCTTTGTCCGACTTCCGGTGGTGTTCCCGACGCCGATTCAACATGTTGAATCGGCAAGAAAAGGCGTCAGGTCGGCAGAAAAGACCCGACGGTGCGGCGCACACCACTCTGAATAGGGCGTGCCCACGCTCATGTTCGGCCCGACTCCCATTTACTGCCGATTCCGGGCCGGTGTATCTGGGCCTTTAAACATCTGATCAAAGTTAAAGTTCCAGATTATCAGTGGATTGTTTCTACATCATCTCTGATATTAAAGTTCTCCTATCATGCAAAAGTCACTTTCTGATGTCTTTTCTACATCGGCATTACTAAAATGTGGGCGGGCTTTACACCAACGGGCCAATCAGAAACGTTGCTGTCAGAAACAATGAAACGTGTTCTGGAAGTAATATGGTCTGTGTTTACATTAGCATGGCTAACACTCAGAGCTAACCTGTACTGGAGAGAGCATGATTGAAGAAGCAGGAAATAAACAGGAACTGACCTTGTGGTAAACCTGAGAGAGAAAAAGAGTTTGAGCTCCATACTGTTTCAGAAATAATCCTTGATGTGGTTTGGAACATGATATGGAGTTTAATCACAGCAGAATTTAGCTGAGTTTCTGCTGGTAGAATTCTGATCAGGCATTAGCTCCACCTCCTTTCTTTTTTTTTAAAGCTAACGAACCTGCTCTTCTCTAACAGCTGGAACAGAGGGATATAAGGGATTTCTAAAATGCATGATCTGTTTGGTATTTTGAGCAAAACACATCAGACATGTTTTTATATATTTGTGTATATCTGAGACCCATCATATATGCCTGAAAATAGCATGATAGGAGATCTTTAAAACCCTGTTTAACTCTGAACAGATTATTAAATCTGGAGTTATTTCAAACAGGAACTTTGTTTTCTAAAGTTACATCATGTTTTCTTTGTTCAGACTGAGGGACTGCAGTTTGTCAGAGATCAGCTGTTCTGCTCTGGTCTCAGCTCTGAAGTCCAACATCCATCTGAAGGATCTGGACCTGAGTCAGAACGCTCTGAAGGATTCAGGAGTGGAGCTGAGAGATCTTCTGGAGAATCCAGACTGCAGACTGGAGACTCTCAGGTCAGTTCACTGACTCTCTGTTACTGCTGGAGATCTCATGTTTCATTAGTTATTCAACCTGATTCTTCTACATCATTAACTTACATCAATTAAGTTGTAAATGTTCTTTTATTCATAATTTCATTTGTAGGTTCTAAAGTAAGAACTGCAGAGATAAATGTTGACTGATTCTTAAAGGAACTGTAATAGATGTTAGTTGTTAAAAGTAAATCTATGTTTTTAATATTTAGTAAACGATAACGTCTGAATAAAGTTCATCTGAAGTAATATTAGTTTTACAGGATAAAGTTGACTTTCTGAAGAAGACATGTTTTTGTTCCCATTCATTTCAATGTTGAGTAACACATCTGATGATAAACTGATTTGTATCCTCATCATGTTTTCTTTATTCAGACTGTGGAACTGCAGTTTGTCAGAGATCAGCTGTTCTGCTCTGGCCTCAGCTCTGAAGTCCAACCCCTCTCATCTGAGAGAGCTGGACCTGAGTAACAACGCTCTGAAGGGTTCAGGAGTGGAGCTGCTGAGAGATCTTCTGGAGAGTCCAGACTGCAGACTGGAGACTCTCGAGTCAGTTCACTGACTCTCTGTTACTGCTGGAGATCTCATGTTTCATTAGTTATTCAACCTGAGTCTTCTACATCATTAACTTACATCTATAAAGTTGTAAATGTTCTTTTATTCATAATTTCATTTGTAGGTACTATAGTAAGAAAAGCAGAGATAAATGTTGACTGATTCTTAAAGGAACTGTAATAGATGTTAGTTGTTCAAATTAAATCTTTGTTTTTAATATTTAGTAAACGATAACATCTGAATAAAGTTCATCTGAAGTAATATTAGTTTTACAGGATAAAGTTGACTTTCTGAAGAAGACATGTTTTTGTTCCCATTCATTTCAAAGTTGAGTAACACATCTGATGATAAACAGATTTGTATCCTCAGCATGTTTTCTTTATTCAGACTGGAGAGCTGCAGGTTGTCAGAGATCAGCTGTTCTGCTCTGGCCTCAGTTCTGAAGTCCAACATCCATCTGAGAGATCTGGACCTGAGTGGGAACAATCTGCAGGATTCAGAGAAGCTGCTGAGAGTTCTTCTGAAGAGTCCAGACTGCAGACTGGAGACTCTCAGGTCAGTAAGGGGTCTCTGCTGGTTCAGCAGTATTGTATGAACCATAGGGAGGTGTTTCTCTCACTGGGGAAACAGATCAGTGATGTTACCCACTGACTGCAGGCTCTTTCATTCTTCCATCAACTATAGAAGGCCAGCTGAAATGCAAAGCCACACTTTAGTATCAACTCTCTAACAGACATATGGGGTTTTACAGAAGAGTGGGAAAGGTAGTCTGTTCTTATGGGAGGTTTTTAGTTTCTAGCCCAGGGGTGTCCAAACTGCGGCCCGGGGGCCAAATGCAGCCCTCAGCTAATTCTGAAAGTATAATGAAATATGGCCCACAAATGAAACTTCTGCTTGTCTTGTATTGTACTTCTTAAATATATATGTAAACATGTATTACACATTAGTCTTCATCATAATCCCACCTTTAAAATAAATTCAGTGAATTAAAGCTGAAAATGTTTTCTAACAAATCTAACTTGATAAAAAAAAAGCCCAATAACTTATTTTTATAACAAGCGTGAAATAAACCCTTCATATTTCCTGTGATTATAATCAATCTGAAGCTCCTGCTTTAAGGAATGAGCTGCTCACAGAATAAAGTGAACCCTCTGGAGAGCTGAGAGCTGTTTGTTTCTTAAAGCATCCTCAAGTAACAAGCATCCTTTCCTTCATTTGATTGAGTTTCCTGACTTATAACTGAACTCATGAGGCAACACACCTCTAGAGAGCGGCCCAGACCTTTATATATTTTTCTGTATGCCGCCCTCTGTGAAAAAGGTTTGGACCCCCCTGTTCTAGACCAATGAGTGGTTACTTCCTGTCGTGCAGCTGAGAGCTGTGGCAGTCGTAGTGTTTGCAGAGAAGATATGATGGGATGTAAAGCATGAGATCAGGACTCTGAAGCTGACTCAAAGAACAAACACTTATTTTAAACTGGATCTCAAACTGTTGGATTGTCTTCATCTCTACAGGATCCATTATCAGACGTTCAGAGCCACGATCCAGAAGACCTGTGAGTACTGACACCATATCCGCCATTCATCAAGATATGAAACTCTTTAATGGAGCGTGGCCTCAGAGGAAAACAACACTCTTCTTTCTCTCTTCATCATTCTGGCTGTTTCTCTTTGTCTTATCATCATCATTATTCTCTCTCTCTCTCTCTCCTTCTCCTCTCAGGTGACAGGAAGTGAAGACACAGAGAAAGGTGAGAGGTCGTACCGTGTGAAGTTTATTTCTTGAGGTTTCAACATGTTTTTCTGGTGTTCCAGAGAAATCTGTAAGCTCAGGTTTTCTTTGTTCTCAGTTTCTTCATCACGGGGCGAGTTTGAGACGTACAGAGGAGCGTGGAGGCATTTTGGAAAATAAAGAAGACGACTGCAGCTGATGAGAGACTTCCTGTTGGCTCTCCTCAATATCAAATGAACAAAAACAATCAATTGTACTTGATGTACTTGTACTAACCCACCACCTCCCACCCATCCCAGCACCAAAGAGGAGACTCCATCGACCCCAGATACCCCAACTCACTCTTCTTCAGGTTAGCTTCTAGCCCCGCCTTTACCTGCCCCAACACCTCACTTTGAACGATGCAGTCATCCGGATATCTGCATACTGAGAGTGGGACGCAGGACCCGGTCAATGAGCTGCTGGAAGGGGGTCCACTGGACTGGAGGGGCGCTTGGATCTGGTGATGCCTTGCTCTTCCTGAAAGGGGAGGACACCTATCTGCCATAGTTTCTCCACCTGACGACTGAGTTCGGCATCGGGGGTTCCAGTTGGGGTGAAGAGACTCTGGGGGGCATCCGATGGCTCCTGAATAGGGGGGGGCCCTTGGAGTGTCCAACCTAATGATAATAATAAGAATAATAAGAATGCATTTTATTTGTAAAGCACCTTTCATTGCTAAAAGTAATCTCAAAGTGCTACAAGGGGCATCATATACTTCTTTTTTTTTTTTTAAAGAAACACAAGTTTAATAAAAGGCTTTAAAAAAAGAAATGTTTTTAAGCCCTTCTTAATTGAGTCAGTGGTCTGTGGAGTCCTCAGTTTGTCTGGGAGGGAATTCACAGGTGAACAGAAAGCCCCCCCATGGTGCGGAGTTTGGTGCTGGGGGGGGGGAAGCAGATGGTTGGTTGTAGAATGCAGGTTGCTTGTGGAGGTTTGTGAGGAGAGTAGATCCTTGAGGTATGAAGGAGCGTTCCCGTGGATGCACTGATGGGTGAGGAGTGAGATCTAGCTGGAGGGCTATTGGTGCCCCCTGTGGACCCAAAGACACTCTTTTGGTTGGGGTAATGAGGTGAAAGTTATCTGCACCTATTAGTAGGAGAGGCTGCACTTTGGGAAAAGAGGGAAGGGGAAGGCCTTGTAGGCGGAGATAGTGTTTCTTGAGTTCATCCACAGGATAACTCTAGTCCACAAGTGAAAGTCAGTCGGAGGTGAATGTGTCTTTGAGGAGGAATGTTTTCTTGGGATTGAAAGAGGGTTGTATCTCAAAGGTCACTGAGGCTCCATTTCAGAATAATATATATGATATGTTTTATAATGATTGATCATGAAAGTGTTCTCAAAGCTGGTAAAGGTAAACATCTCTCCATCCCCTTATATAGCTATTTTCGGTAGGCCCCCAGATGAGATCAACATTACAAACACTCAAACCAATGTCATTGCCTTTACCTCCTTGATTGCTCGTAGGAAAATCCTTCTTTTGTGGAAATGTCCTTTACCTCCCTCTTTTAAAATGTGGCTGAGTGATACTATGTCTCTTCTAAAGTTGGAAAAAATGAAGTTTACTCTCCGGGGTTCCTCAGATAAGTTTTACGCTCATTGGAGGCCACTGATCAGCTATGTAGACCGTCTTCCCCCTGATATGGTGTCGCTGTAGGGATTCTCCCTTTATCTGTCTATAATTCCGATATGATTACTCCCCTGTCCGCCACACATGCAGCCCGTGTGACATCCCTGGATATGTGTTAGTATGTGTACATGTATGTATGTAAGCAGTTATATGTATGTGCATGTATATTATTGTATCTATCATTTTGTATGTAATTGATGTACTGTTGCCTCAGTGCTCCGGGAGAGGGATGGTTGGTATGGGGCGGGGTTAAGGGAAAATGAGTAAGGGTTATTTTGGGGGGGGGAATGAAAATGCCTTAATTGCTGTAATGCACTGCTACTCTTTTTTTCCATGTGAATAAAAATATTTTGAAAAAAATAATAATTGTGAATTTACTCCAGGTGTAACTAAAGTCTGATTTAACATGTGATTATATTTCACATCATTCATCCACATCTGTAAAGTAACTAAAGGGAAATACATGTAGTGGAGTCAAAGTATACCTTTACCTCTGAATTGTAGTATCAGCATCAGTTTGCCTACAGGCCAAACCGCTCCACAGAAGACGCCATCAACTCAGCCCTCCACACCTCTCTGACACATCTGGAATTACCAGGCAGTTATGTGAGGATGCTATTTGTGGATTTCAGCTCCGCATTAAACACCGTCATGCCCCACCAACTGGTCAGCAAACTGAATATTCTTGGCTTTGGCTCTTCACTTTGCTCGTGGGTCCTGGACTTCCTGACTGACAGACCACAGCAAGTCAGAGTTGGTAAGCACCTATCATCCCCCCTTATACTAAACACAGGAACCCCACAAGGTTGTGTGCTTAGTCCCATGCTCTTCACACTCTTTACCAACGACTGCACCCCCATCCACACCTCCAACTCCATAGTCAAATTTGCAGACGACACCACAGTAGTCGGACTTATTACAGACAATAATGAGACAGCCTGGCTCGAGGTGGAACATCTGACGGACTGGTGTAACGAGCACAACCTTGTCCTTAACACCTCCAAAACTAAGGAGCTCATTATTGATTTCAGGAGGACAAAAAAGGAACTCCATCTCCCCCTCCACATCCATGAGGAAGCAGTGGAGAGCGTGGAATACCTACGGTTCCTTGGAGTGAACATCTCCAATAAATTAACATGGACCTCAAACACCTCAAACCTGGTGAAAAAGGCACAACAAAGACTGTTTTTCCTGAGGAAACTGAGACAGGCCAGGCTTCCACAAAAACTGCTGGTAAACTTCTATCGGTCGACCATTGAAAGCACCCTGACCAGCTGCATAACTGTGTGGTACACCAGCTGCACAGCCGCAGAGCGGAAGGACTTGCAACGGGTGGTGAAGGCTGCTCAGCGCATCGTCGGGACTGAGCTGCCCAACCTTGACAACATCTACAGGAGTCGACTGCAGAAGAAAGCCAGCAGTATCATCAGAGACATCACACACCCCGGCCACTCACTGTTCGAACCGCTGCCGTCCGGCAGACGGTTCAGGTCAATAAAGTCACGCACCAACAGACTGAAGAACAGCTTCTTTCCCAGAGCTGTGGCCTCCATCACTCCCATCCCTGTCCAACCACAAAACTCACTTTGAACTTTGAACATGCACACACACAAACACACTACCTCCCATCAAAGACTGCAGCCAAAAATGCCATATGTTATCTATTTATTTGTATATCTATTAAGTATCAAACTGATATTTTTTAGTAACTATTTATATTTAAACATTGTAGCTTTTCTTTATTAAATAATCTTTAAAAATGTATTTGTAACATTCTGATAAAGTGCATTTAAGTGATGACCCTGATTATTGCTACTATCTCTGCTTTTATGGATGTATTCTTGTTTATGTACTGCAGTGAGAGATGCCAGCTGAATTTCGTTGCACTGATGTGTGATCACTGATGACAATAAAGATATTATATTCTATTCTATTCTAGTGGAGTAGAAGTAGTACACATTTGCATAAAAAGAAAACTAAGCTTCATCTCCAAGCCCAATGGCCTTGGAAGAGTTGCTAAGGAAAAGGAAAGACATCTGGAGACTTTGGAGAGACAGCTAACGGACAAACTCAAGGAACTGAAAGACCCTCCCTAACAGACCGTATGCTGTTTAGCCTTACCTTGAATGATTCAGTGCAGTGTTCTGTGCAGATTTTCTGATTGCTTTTTCAACTCAAGGAGCTAAAAGACTGATTGAAAGTTGATTTGATTTGCATAATTTCTGATTGCTGATTCAATGTGAAGGAAAATTCACATTTGAGTTTATACAGTATATGTGTGCATATAATGCACCCTTTGGCCTAACCTGGGAGAGCTTATGTTTACTGCCAACCTAAGGACCTGAAACATGTTAATAAAGAATGTATTGAAAAGTTATATGGCGGATTGTTGTTGTTGTATACTGGCTCAGCCAGAACCGCAGTGTCCTAAACCCGGAAGTAAACTCCTTCCGGTTCCTTCGACAAAAACAAAATAATTTCTCCATAGGATTTAGGAAAATAGCTGGAAATAAGGTCTGTGGTTGAGACACATTTAAGAGACGGATCATGTTTTGTTCAGCCGGATAATCTCCACATGTCTACCCTAATTATATAATGTTCTAAATCTAATCAATAGATTTATGATCGATAGATTTATGATTCAAAAATTATAAGAGATGTGGATATTATCCGGCTGAACAAAACGTGATCCGTCTCTTGAATGTGTCTCAACCATAGACCTTATTTCAAGCTATTTTCCTAAATCCTATGGAGAAATTGCATCGAAGAACCGGAAGTAGTTTACTTCCGGGTTTTAGAACGCGTCACTGCGGTTCTCTATTCCGACTATTCTCTGTTCCGTTATTTATAGCATAAAGAACATCTGATTTAATGTGAGGTAGGGAAATAATCATTTGAGGATAAGTATGTGTATATAAATATGTAATTTACAACAGCTGTAACATGCTTGATAAGCTTGAAATGCACCTTAAAAGTGCTTGAATTTGACTTTGGAAAAGGTGTAAGAATCCTGAATCTCGCAAAAATGTCACCTAATTTGTGGAGATAAATATTAAAACAATTCACCTTGAGTTGGCTGCTGAAAATGTACACATGCGGCCCTTTAATAATCACACTAACCAGTAGATCACGTCATACACTTCATAGCACTGGCCAAATATTGCAGACCAGTCCAGGGACTTCTTTAAGATGTAATGGTATTCTGTGGACAAACCACCTGATTGGCTGCAGCTCGTCCACTTTTTCAGAAGAACAGAAGTGTTTGCTTGCGACTTTAAAGTGTTTCAATGGATAAAGGTGTGTGTGTGAAAGAAATCCACTGAAGCCTTTGCACACTGATGGAGAGATGTGTAGTTATAACTACTGTCACCCTTGTTGGTTTTTACAGGAGGGGACTCACGAGGGATTATATGATAGCTGCTGCTTTGCTCTCTATTTTTATATCATCATAGTATTGGGAATTTAAAAAGAAACTGCAGTAAGGGACGAAGTATGACATATATTACCTAATAATTATTTAATATATTTTTTATTATTTTATTTTATTACTACATGTTCTCTTAGTGCTCCATACCATGGGATCATGGAGGGACGAAAATATATTTTTTAATTAAATTAAAATAATAATATGCTTTGGAAAATGACCAATAAAAGAAGCTAAATCTCTAGGTAGCCTATGTTTTCATATAAATATATAGTGGAATAAATATATACATAGACAATTGTACTTAAGTATAGTACTTGAGTAAATGTATTTAATGAATGGCCAGCAAGCCTTTATCTTCCCTCACTTCCTCTCACTTTTACTTAAGTGCAGAAGTGTAATACATTCGCAGTAATGGCAGATTAGAGGGACTGTGATCCACGTAAAAGGACCCGGATGTGGTGCCAGGTGTTGTGCAGAATTCCAGCAGGCTTCGCCCCTCCTCTATGACCACTCTCACTGTAGATATGGATCACAGGCAGGCTGCAGACACTCAGGACATGTTGCATGCTCCTTAACTTTCCTACATCGTTTTACAGTGTTGCGTAAAAAAGGAGTAACCCATGTTTGTTGTTAACCTGGAGATTATGGCAGAGCTTGTGAGGTGACAGGAGTCAGGAGAAAATGCCTGAGCACACCGGGGTGTAACCGAAGGGGATCAGGCCCGAGGATGGGAGGAGGGTCGGCCGGGGATTTGTGAAGCCGAGCCGACCTGCTAAAGTAAACTGCGGACGGGGATCCACCTGCGGCACGCCCCCGGGCAGCTGGAACAAATAGCGGACCTCTGTCCTCCATCCAGGTCATCTGCTCCTGTGTCACACAACACTGTGGGAGACCGTGGATGTGTCCGGAGAGAAGAAAGAGGTGAGTGAGTTTACCTGCGGACATAAAGCCTTTATTGTTTAATGCTCCACGCTGGGATGCACCTGGAGCGACATCCGTGCGTAATTCACTGGTGCGGGGAATATTCTCCATGAGTCGAGTGATTCCCTTAGTATTCTTTTATCTGTGGACTTTAAGGGGAAGGTAACTTTTGTTGTTTTAGTGTGGCGTTTGTCCATATCTAATGGACAGGCAGCAACATGGCTTCCGTGGTCTCTTTTACGCACAACCTCAGCCTGCTCCACCGAACACAATCACTGCTAAATGTTTTTGTGTATTTATTCCTCATGACTTTATAATCATTATCCCGGTATTTTGTCAAATGTGCATGATCTGAGATAAGCAACGTCTGACCAGCAAGCTACATTTCAATTTTTTTGGTTGTATGAATACTGGGACTGTATTTCTTACACTTTGGAAACATCCTAAGCATCATTGTAGAATTCTAAATATATTTCAGTATTTATTGACTTTGTGAGAAGATGAACCAACTATGTTATTTAAGTAGTGTTGTTTGTTTTAATGCAGTACAGTGGAACACAATACATAAGTCATAGTGTAATGCATTAAAAATCACAAATTGTCCTTTATATCATATGCATTCTGTATACTGTTGTACATCCACACCATTCCTCTAGTCTAAAATGCCTAATTTTACGGCATTTCCAGTCTCCAATAGTATCACTGTGTTTCTGCAGTGGGAAATAATACATAATTCATACTGTGATTTACAGTCACAATTACAAAATTGTCTGATTTAGCACAGTCTGCTCTGATTGGTTAGCCGGCCAGCTCTGTTGCTATTGGCCCACAAGGATGTAACTTTGGTTTGAGAAGTGGGGGACACACAAAACAGGGGGTCCTTGCATTTTTTACAACTATATTAAATAGATGGAAATATTTGTTTACATAGATGACCAAACCGTTTGAGACCCACTGAGATAACTTAGACTAAAGTTTACAATCTAATCCCTCAGTGAGCCCTTTACCTCACCTAAACTGACGTTATCTCTCTCAGTCCGACAGGAGAGAACTCTCCCTCTCCTTATTGTTGAAACAGCTTCTAATCTCTGTTAGCTCTAGCACCAGAGTCTACAACAACAACCGTAACTGGTGTGCTCGCTCTCTCTCTCTCTCTCTCTCTCTCTCTCTCTCTCTCTCTCTCTCTCTCTCTCTCTCTCTCTCTCTCTCCCTCTCTCTCTCTTTCTTTCTTGCTCTCTCTCTCTCTCTTTCTTGCTCTCTCTTGCTCGCACACTCACACAAAATACGCTCGTGCCATACAAACGGGATTTTGAAAAGTGGGGGGACATGCCCCTATCCCCAGTGGAAATTACACCCATGGGTCCACAGCTTAGAGATGCCCCGCCCCTTAGCCTATCACGTACAATGTGTTGGTGCGCTAACCAATGGAAGCACGAGTGTTACATTGTGACGTCACTTTGTTCCAGAAGTAAAAAAAGGAGTCCAATGGAGGGGTTTCTAGCAGGGGGAGGCACTAAAACCTATATTACACACTTACAGAAAAGGAAAACCCCAAAAGCAGAATAGGCCCTCTTTAAGTAAAGGGTGTGTACTTCTTCTAACTCCCATATTGTAATATACATGTGTGTGTTTGTATTGTGTGTGTTCTACCAGGACTGGATCGTTTTGTGTGTCCGGCGTTATGAGGCAGGGTTCAGTGGTCAGAGAGTTGTGAGGTTGGTGTTGTGATTCCAACATGGAGGCGAAGAAGGATGCTTCCTCCAGCCCTGCTTGCTACAGGAGCACCGTCATCGCCTTCCTCCTCTTCTTCCTCCTCATCGGGGTGTTTGTAGGCCTGTTCATTGGTGAGTCGTTTGATGGATCCTCTCGTGATCATAACCAGAGGTGGACAAAGTATTCAGATTTACACTAAACCTGTCTATTCGGCACAAAATGTCTCAATGTGTAGGTTTGCTTTTTTCAACGAGGAAACCATTTTTTATAGCCGAATACAAAATGGCTATTTTCAGTGATTCTCTTTTGCTTTGAGAATCACTGAATTAGACTTTTCTATGATAAGCTATTTCTAAACTTCAGAATTGTGTTTATTACCAAGTAAGTTTACGCATAAGAATAATTTGCTTTGGTGTAAATGGTGCATACAAAGACAGAAAGAAGAGTACAGCTACAGTACAGTCAAATAGAAAAATACTATATTCAAAGGAGAGAGCTGTGCAGATTTAAAAAGAGGTCGTTTGGAGTAGGAATGTGCAACATAAGAGTCATAATATCTTACTTAACTTTATTTAAAAAAAATGTAAACTTTATTTTCATTTTTCTTAAACAACACTACAGTGTCAAAGACAAAAAAAACAGGTGTGCAGGTTGTCCATTTTATTTAAGAACAGATAAAACACAGACAATACAGGTAGATAAATACAGCTGTAAAACATGAATAAAATGGCACATTAGCCCGTCAATATGCAAAATTAAAGAAACTATTAAAAATCATTAAACATTACATTACATTCCAAAGCGACTTACATACTCAATACTGTGGGCAATCCCCACAGGAGCAATTTGGGGTGAAGTGTCTCAGGGACACAACGACATGCTCACTGCAGTGGGGTTTGAACCTGTGACCCCCTGATCCAAACACCAACACACAACCCACACAACCCACCAACCCACCAACACACCACCAACCAACACACAACCCCCCAACACAACCCACCAACACACAACCCACCGCCCACCAACACACAGCCCACCAACACAACCCACCAACACACAACCCACCGCCCACCAACACACAGCCCACCAACACAACCCACCAACACACAACCCACCAACACACAACCCACCGCCCACCAACACACAGCCCACCAACACACAACCCACCAACACAACCCACCGCCCACCAACACACGACCCACCAACACAACCCCCCAACACACGACCCCCCAACACACAACCCACCAACACACAACCCACCAACCACCAACACACAACCCACCAACACACAACCCACCAACCACCAAAACACAACCAACCAACACACAACCCCCCAACACACAACCCCCCAACACACAACCCACCAACAAAACCCACCACCCACCAACACACAACCTACCAACACACAACCCACCACCCACCAACACACAACCAACCAACACACAACCCCCCAACACACAACCCCCCAACACACAACCCACCAACAAAACCCACCACCCACCAACACACAACCCACCAACACACAGCCCACCAACACAACCCACCAACACACAACCCACCAACACACAACCCACCGCCCACCAACACACAGCCCACCAACACACAACCCACCAACACAACCCACCGCCCACCAACACAACCCCCCAACACACGACCCCCCAACACACAACCCACCAACACACAACCCACCAACCACCAACACACAACCCACCAACACACAACCCACCAACACACAACCCACCAACACACAACCCACCAACACACAACACACAACCCACCAACACACAACCCACCAACACACAACCCCCCAACACACAACCCCCCAACACAAAACCCACCAACACACAACCCACCAACACAACCCACCAACACACAACCCACCAACACACGACCCACCAACACAACCCACCAACACACAACCCACCAACACACAACCCACCAACACACGACCCACCAACACACGTCCCACCAACACACAACCCACCAACACACAACCCACCAATACACAACCCCCCAACACAACCCACCAACACAACCCACCAACACAACCCACCAACACACGACCCACCAACACACGACCCCCCAACACACAACTCACCACCCACCAACACACGACCCACCAACACACAACCCACCAACACACAACCCACCAACACACAACCCACCAACACACAACCCACCAACACACGACCCACCAACACACAACCCACCAACACACAACCCACCACCCACCAACACACAACCCACCAACACACAACCCCCCAACACACAACCCACCAACACACAACCCCCCAACACACAACCCACCAACACACAACCCACCAACACAACCCACCAACAAACAACCCACCAACACACGACCCACCAACACACGACCCACCAACACACGTCCTACCAACACACAACCCCCCAACACAACCCCTCAACGCAACCCCCCAACGCAACCCACCAACGCAACCCACCAACACACGACCCACCAACACACGACCCACCAACACACGTCCTACCAACACACAACCCACCAACACACAACCCCCCAACACACAACCCACCACCCACCAACACACAACCCACCAACACACAACCCACCAACACACGCCTCCATTAAAAACTAGCAAACGACCAACGACTTCAATTTGGGGATGTACGAACACTCCCATCTACCAATCATTTCTTGTTCTCTGTCCTTTAAGATAAACTTGAATACTTGAATATACATAGGGTTGAAATCACAGCACAAAAAACTACACAAAACATAACATCTTACTTATGATGTGAAGGATTGATTGTTTCCTCTTGCAGGCTACATGGTGCAGGAGCAGCATTACTTCATGGAGACGGTGGAGCTGAAGGGTCTGAAGTACAACCAGTCTCTTCAGCACGAGAACTCTGCGTTCTCCATCATTCTGACCTCAGTCTTAAAGTCAAAGGTCAGTGCAACCTGTCACCGCGTCTAGAGCCCACGCGTGCATTTAAAACTGTTGTTAATCGTACTTTTTGACTTTCTTCCAGGTTAGAAAGGTCTTCACTGCCTCGTCCATATCAAATCACTACGTTGATTGGAGTATTGTTGCCTATGGGTGAGTGAGAGCTGAACTATGGTAGAAAACATTAAAGTGGAAATCGTTTTTTGATTTAATGATGTATTAATAGTTGTAGATTAAAGACATAATCTACATTTTTTCATTCTGGTTCCAGCTCCCCCTTTTAAGCTCAAGACATAAACATACGTACGACACACGTATCCTACTACTTGATAAAACACCAAAAAAAAAGAAAAATAATTATTCTTACCTGTACCTCGTCCTAAAAGAAGCAGTTATCAAACACATTACAAGAAATTGGTTAAAAGTTAATAACTTAATAAACTCGAAATGGAAAGGTTTTGTAAAATGTATGGAAATAGATAGAAAATAAATAACCATGAAATTAGAATGAATGATGTATCCATTATTAGATTAGATTCAACTTTATAGTAAATGTATTGGAATAAGAAAACGTACTTAGCATCAGATCAGAAGTTAGCAAAAAGAAGCAGTGCATTGTAGTATAGATATAATGTACGAATATAAATATGACAGATATGAAAACTAAAAACTAGATGCAGTATGAACTATCGATGGGTATAAAAACACTTTTAACGGTATTTTGAAAACACAAGGTAGGTAGTAGTAAAAATGTATACGGTGTAAAAACGTCATACTTTGAATTATTGTTCATCAGTTTAGTTTTCTTCATCTCTTTTTCTTTTCTGATGTATTTTAGTTTTTGCTGTGTTTCATTTCGTAACGTAATGTATGCCCATATCATGTGTTAAAAGGCAAATTGTTTTCTGATTAAACAAACGACTACGTCTGTGTCTCTGCAGCAGAGATGGCAAAAGTACTCACATCCTTTACTCAAGTAGAAGTACAGATACTTGTGTTTAACAATACTCTGGTAAAAGTAGAAGTACTGACTAAACTTCTTTACTCAAGTCAAAGTAAAGAGGCTTTGAAATGTACTTCAGTAAAAAGTACCCATAACTAGCAGCTGTTTTAAAGAGTACCTGACCTCCCTTTATATTAATAGAACAATAATGTCATTGTTAGCTAATGAATGTTTCCATGCTGAACAACGGCAACATGACAACGTTTTCATTGGTCCCTCTTCTTTAGAGAAGACCAGGAAATGATGGATACACGGATCGTGTTCAAATCAATAGGCACGCAATGACTCTAAATAATAATGATCACGCCACCAAACACACATTCAAACTAAAGGAACCAGCCTGTTTGGAAAATGAGAGAAGTAGAAAGTACAGGTATTTGTGTTCAACTTGTAAGAAGTAGAAAGTACAGGTATTTGTGTTCAACATGTAAGAAGTAGAAAGTACAGGTAGTTGTGTTCAAATTGTAAGAAGTAGAAAGTACAGGTATTTGTGTTCAACATGTGAGAAGTAGAAAGTACAGGTATTTGTGTTCAACATGTAAGAAGTAGAAAGTACAGGTATTTGTGTTCAACATGTAAGAAGTAGAAAGTACAGGTATTTGTGTTCAACATGTAAGAAGTAGAAAGTACAGGTATTTGTGTTCAACATGTAAGAAGTAGAAAGTACAGGTATTTGTGTTCAACATGTAAGAAGTAGAAAGTACAGGTATTTGTGTTCTAAATGTAAGAAGTAGAAAGTACAGGTATTTGTGTTCAACATGTAAGAAGTAGAAAGTACAGGGAGTTGTGTTCTAAATGTAAGAAGTAGAAAGTACAGGTATTTGGGTTCAACTTGTAAGAAGTAGAAAGTACAGGTATTTGTGTTCAACATGTGAGAAGTAGAAAGTACAGGTATTTGTGTTCAACATGTAAGAAGTAGAAAGTACAGGTATTTGTGTTCAACATGTAAGAAGT
>NC_136912.1:91881708-92034208 GCF_949606895.1 Notothenia rossii
GTCTCTGGTGGTGTCTCCGGACTACGACCCCATGACCACGGACAACGATGTGACGGTGCTGGAGCTGGAGACCCCCCTCACCTTCAGCTCCTACGTGCAGCCCGTCTGTCTGCCCTCCCTGTCTCACGTGTTCTCCCCCGGGCAGAGATGCATGGTGTCCGGCTGGGGGGCCCTGCACATGTACAACAGTGAGTTTCTGCATATCATCACATTTCTCTCCACATGTCCCAATCCTAACCTAGCCCAGATTACAATACAACCAATCTAAATACTGATTCTGATTTGATCTCAATTGGAATTGGGATAAAATATATTTTGCAATGATTATCTGTCCAAGAAAGCAGTCATATGTCATACCTGCAGGAGTACATCCAACACATTTAGAGTGAATTTAGAACTCTTTCTGAAATGTTTGGTACCAAATATTACGAAATCAATACATATTTTGTGATAGACTGTTTTAGCTGTCGTGAGTTTTTGTTCCTCGCGGTTAAAAAATAAGAATTATACAAATGGATTAGGTGCTTCAATCTACTATTATTTTTGATAACTATTAGGCTTTAAAATGTCAGAAAATAAATAATTGTGTCCATTCCAGTTGGTCCAGTCCAAAACAATGTCTTTTAATATCTAAAATCCTAATATTTTCTTTTTATTGTGATATAAAACAGCGAAAGGAAGGAAATCTTCATATTTTAGAGGCAAAAAATTACCAACAATTAATTGATGATCAAAATAATTGGCTGATTTTTAAAGCTCTAATGCGAATACCGAAACTAATCAAGGCATTCAATGTAGAGAAAATGAATGGAGACCGAATTCTGGAATAAATGAGAGTTATTCCCAGGTTCCTCCAACATACAGAAAGAAACAAAAATTCTGCATAAGACATAATAATGCATGTTATTATAATCAGTACGAGTAATTGTATATGTCGTGTCTCTTCTGTATTTTAGTGGATGTTCCCCCCGTGCTGCAGAAGGCGGTGGTGAAGATTATCGACTCCAAGGTGTGCAATAAGTCTGCGGTGTACAGAGGAGCAGTGTCTCAGAACATGATGTGTGCCGGCTTCCTGCAGGGCAAGGTGGACTCCTGTCAGGTCAGTGCTGCTCCACCTGGGTCACGTGAGGCCGAGAGGTATCATCTCACATCCTCTGACAATGCTTTATTACCTCAGGGCTAAGTGTGTGTACGTACACAGTACTGATGATTTTTTAAGTAGGGCAAACACAATAGCCTCGTCCCAATACCCCTCCTCGACTCCTCCTTTCCCTCACTCGCGTCCTTTCCTTGCATCTTAGCTCCACCTCCGTAAGATGCGAGCGAGAGACACGAGGAGGTGACGCGAGGACAGAGGAGTCCTCAGGTATTAATTGGGATGTCCTCGTTCACTCAAACGTCACTCTTAAACGACGTCTGTTAATGATGACATGTGCACAGCTGTATCCCCTCTCATCGGGCTTAACTGAAGAACCCCTTAGAACCGGCCCATGTGTTGTTAAATATTTATTTAAATGAATTAATCTTTCTCTTGTTAGTCAAATAATTCAATGTATGATGGTTGGTCCTGCTTTTGTGTTCCGTTTTGGTGTAAAATGTAGCCTACATTTAAATACAAATATAATTATAGGAATGTGAAAGCCTTTTAGAAATGAACATAATAATTCCCACGGAGCTGTGAGCACTTATACATTTATGTGATGCTTTTCCACTCATCTTCCAGTTGTGGGTTTTCCTCTGTTGAAATGGACCAGCTGTGAAGGTGGGGGCGGGGCTTATATACGCGAGTAGTGAAAACACTTCCGCGTAATCTGCTCGCGTGCATACTTGCCAACCTTTAGACCTCAGAAATCGGGAGCATTTCAAAATGCAAAATTGGGGGGGGTGGGGTGCTAGTGGATCGCCGGAGCTGTTAGATTAACATTAACATGCTTATTGTAGTTGTAAGTGCACTGCCTTGCGGCCTGTAGCACCTTCCTTGATGGAGCATATGTGTGGGCTGGACCTGTATTTTACAGGAAAGGAGTGAGCAGAGAGTAGAGTAGTTGTTGATTCTTGTTCTGTTTTCTGTGAATATCTGCCGCACCCTCTCAGACTTTGAGTTGCGCACGCTACTAAAGAGACGTGTTACCATGGAAACCAAACAATGGTGTAGGTGTATTAAAGTCCGAGTGGAAACAGTCGTGTGTAAATCTGATTTTGTCAGAAATCGGGAGAAATGCGGGAGAAATATGACCCCGGGAGGAAACCGGGAGAGGGCAAGGAAATCGGGAGTCTCCCGCGAAAATCGGGAGGGTTGACAAGTATGCTCGCGTGTATCCTCCCTTTCGTCTCCTCCCGCACCCTTCCTCCCTCACCCCTCCTCGACTCCCCCGTGTGCATTTCAGCTATTGGGACGTCCTTCAAAATGGCGTGTCTTGATCGATTTCCGGGTCAAGTCCCGGAGGAGGGGAAGAGAGGAGTCGAGCAGGGGTATTGGGATGAGGCTAGTGTATTTACACTGGTCCTGTCCTAGAAATAGAGAACTGTAGGCTGTCATTGTATCTTAGCACAACAATATGAGAGCTGTTAACAGTGAGAAAACATGACGTCCTTCACCAGTAAAGATCCAGCTCCCATGAAATCTTGTTGAGTCATCTGAACACGATACGGATTCAATTGTTGACATATTTTACGGGAAAATCAACCAAAGTATACAGAATTAGAAAAAATGACAATCTCTTTGAATTGTGTCTTTTTATTTGTTACTACAAATATTTTGCTTTTCACAAATGTTCTCATGAACATCTCTTGATCGAGCCAGAAAGAGTTACCTTTTCAGATTTGAGATAATGATGTAGGTGTCACGGTCTGTCTGTGTTCTGTTTTGTCTTGTTTAGATCTGTCCTTGGTTTCCTGTCTGTGTGTGTTCCCTCCTACCTGTTTACTTGATTGTGTTCACCTGGTGCCCCTGTGTTTTCTCCTCCCTCCTCACCTGTCTCTTGTTTCGTTGATTAGTCTTGTGTGTATTTAAGTTCTGTTTTTCCTGTCTGTCTTTGTTGGTTCCTCGTTTGCCTGAGACTGTTCTCAGGGTAGTGTTCTGTTTTTTGTCACCTACAACCTTGAAATAAAGGTATTTTTCTCGTTTCAATCTGCATTTGGGTCCTGCCTGTTTCACTAACCCTAACAGTAGGTTCCTTGCAGTGACTAGGGTTGATATATATATTTTTTAAATCATATCTTCTGAACGCTTTGTGCTATTACAACCACACTTGGAAGAAAGTGGTACGAAGTACAAAAAACCCGACTTAGTCACTACTTGTGTTTTTGTAGCTAAACAACCCCCAGGCTGGTGGAAATGTATTGCCCTGTTTATGAAAATGTTATATGCACATGGGGACTTGAAACATTGTCTTACTTGTTGGCAAGATGTCCAATACGTTTCAATAAGGTTCAATTTACTTATAATGTACATGAAACCCTGGAAATCTACTAAAATCAGAACCTTCATAAAAACACTTACTCACACATTTTTCACAGGACAACAGTTTCACATTGGAAAATCACAGATATGTTGTGTTTCCCCCACAGGGTGACTCTGGGGGGCCTCTGGTGTGTGAGGGGGCCCCGGGGCGGTTCTTCCTGGCTGGGGTGGTGAGTTGGGGAGTGGGCTGTGCTCAGATCAACCGGCCGGGGGTCTACTCTCGCATCACAAAGCTCCGCAACTGGATCCTGAGTCACACCAACCCCAGCCTGGTGCCTGACTTCCCTCAGTCTGTTCCCACTGTGACTGAGGGGGGCTTTAATCACCCACCAGTACCCCGGACTGCCGCTGTGGAAGATACCCCTGCACCAACACTCAATGGTAATGTCACACTGAAAGCAGCCTAATCTATTGTTCAGATATCTCAGGGGAGATATTTCAAATGTCTGTCTCGCTAGGACACTTTCCACGATGGCATTTTCCAAAAATAACTTGAAAAACGAATTGTGCTATAAAGTTACTTGCATGTGAATGATGTGTAATGGGCCAAAGAAATGGGGGACAGCATTTCAACTCCACTACCGGGACCATACAGTCTAAGTTTACAGTCATCAGTTAGTACAAATTGCCACTACTAACTAACAGCAAGGAGCAAATAAGCAAAATGAAACTAAACTTCTCCAATCATCTTCACGTGTGGTTAGTTAACTATTGGTCACTCATTCATCAGTTACCAAGAGGAATGTGATGAAGTTAAATGATACTACTGAATGCAATCAAGGTAAACCGTAGCCACGTTTAGCTTAGCGGTGGTGACGAGATTTACGCCTCGAAAAAAGTGTTGTTAATTTACGGGAATATTTTGTTTTTGATTCCAGGAGAAATTGGGTTTTGGGACAGTTTCTACGTTTTAGAACGAAAAAAACCATAAATGTCATAAATATTAAGTTAAAATGAAAACGAATAGAAACAATTAAAAATGTAATTAAAATAACAATAGAAAATAACTTCAAAAATGATCATAACCTTTTTCCAGCCACAGAGTTTGTTTTCTGGACATTTTCTGGAAAAATCGAATTTGTGTTTTGTGGAGGGAACCAGTACGATGCTAACTTCCTGATTAGCCTATAAATGTTGTCATTCATGCAGTACTCATTACTTTTTATGTGTAAATCTCATGCTTTATGATCTGTCCATCACGTGTTGCAGTCATGAACTGCAGTGGAAACTTCCAGTGCAGCGCCACCGCCTGCATCAGCAAAGTCAACGCAGAGTGTGACGGCGTCTCAGACTGTGCTAACGAGGCGGACGAGAGAAACTGTGGTAAGGAGTTCATTTTAAAGAAGAAAGCTACTGAAGCTGGACATGGGTATAGCAGGAAGCCCACACATCCTCCGTTATAAACCAATAACCCACCTGTGTCCAATGTAACTTCGCCAATTAAAAATAAATGAAACGGTTACGAGGTTTTGGCTTTTCCAAAAATGATATATTACAGGATTCAGGAGTCTGTATCTGCATGGCTGATTGCATGTTCTCTAAGTTGCATTGGATGAAAGGTCAGTTAATGAAACGTAATGTAATGAGAGTTTTTTTTTCAGACTGCGGCCTACGTCCTGCGTTGGGCTCCCAAAGGATTGTGGGAGGAGTGACAGCTCGTAGGGGGGAGTGGCCGTGGATCGGCAGCCTGCAGTACAAGAGACTGCACCGCTGTGGCGCCACTCTCATTCACAACAAATGGTTAATCACTGCAGCACACTGCTTCAAAAGGTAGAATAGCCCACAAAAGTATTACGGCCCGTCCACACTACAGCTTCAAAAAAAGCTCGCCGGCGGGCGTGTCTGAAGCTCGACCAACAACCAATCACATGAATCTCCCGCCCCTGACACACAAGCAGCGGTTTGATTGGCTAGAGTTTGTACTGGCATATGATTTGATTGGCTGACGCTTCCACCGAAAGCTTCAGAAGCTTCAAAAGTTGAACATTGTTCAACTTTTGCAGCCTGAAACGCCAGGAAAGCTCCGCTCTGCTACCCACAATTCAGTTCGGCGAAAAGTGAGGCAACGTGACGTCACCCCATTCAAAGTGAATGGGCAGACGCGTTGGAAACCGTTTTTGAAGCTGTCGGAGCTGTAGTGTGGACGGGCCGTTAGTGTTTATGGAAAACATGTCTACCATAGAGTGTTGCAGGAACGAGTCCTAAAACCCGGAAGTGAGTTAGCATTTTACCACTTCCTGTTCCCTCGTCTCAGAGCCAATGGGATTTCTCCATAGGATTTTGGAAAAAATCTGGAACTAAGGTCTGTGGTTGACACAAATTTAAGAGACGGATCACGTTTTGGTCTACGACATTAAATCCATCAGCAGTGACCCCAGTGATGATTTCTGAAGAGTTGACGTGTCTGAAAAACGATGGTTGTTACCAAGTGGCTGAATAGGACTACAGAAGTTGTCGAGGGCGTTGTACGTCATTACGCCGAACACGTAAACACTCTAAGTTTGTTTGCCCTGTTCTGCTTGAAAGCAAGAACCTGCCTCCTGCAGACTGTTCAAACAAACGCTTCAACTTGTACAATTTTTAATGTGTATGTTTGAATATGGATCTTAAGTTGCCGTGGCGTTGAAGTCGTGCGACCCTGCTGTACTCGGCTGTAGTTCCTTTATAGCATAACGTTAGCATTTTGCTTCTGGCGATTAGATTTATGATTCAAAAATGATAAAAGTAGGGTAGACATGTGGAGATGATCCGACTGAACAAAACGTGCATTTATCAAACATGTTTGTTTTCCACAGTTCTTATTTTTTACAATATTCCAAAATCCTATGTAGAAATCCCGTTGCTTTTTGTCGAGGGAACCAGCAGCTTACTTCCGGGTAAATACGTCACCCCCACTCTATTACATCCAGATCTGTAATGAGTCTTTATCTTTCCCCTCCGCAGTGACGCCAGCCCCTCTAACTGGGCCGTGAGTCTGGGGTCTGTGCTGCGCTCGGGGATCGGAGCGCTGGTGATCCCCATCCAGAGGGTCGTCATCCACCCGGCCTTCAACGGCTCCACCATGGACCACGACGTGGCTCTGTTGGAGCTGGCGGTCCCAGCCCCCATGTCCTACACCATCCAGTCCGCCTGCCTCCCCTCCCCCGTGCATCGCTTCCCCAAAGAGGCAGAGTGCTACGTCACAGGCTGGGGGTCCATGAGGGAGGGAGGTGAGAAAGTCAAAATCCAATTATTGTTATAGAAAGCATTTAATGATTGCATCAAAATGTTACAAAAACTGGAGAATTGGACATCATTGTCAGGAGGGAATGTTAACAACGGAGCAAAAGCTCTCACATTATTTATGTAATAATGGTAAGACTTAATAAAAGACACTTGAGGCTACAAACATTTTGTTAAATTGTAATAAGGATGTTTTGTACTGAGGAACTCCCTGACAGCCTCATCATACCTTCCACTAGACAATAAATGAAAACACAAGAATTGTTCTGTTCAAACTATATTTATAACTAACCCTTCAGAAACCGTAGATATGTTATATTAGAGGTAGATATATTGACTTTAATGATTACCATTGTAAAGCCTTGAGTTTGGCATATTGGCCATTGCTCTCTTGATTAACTGTTATGATCTGAAAACTCAGTGTGAAATTGTTAAAGTCGTGAGGCCAAGTTGGACGACAATGTGTTTTAGCGACCTGTCCATCAAGGCAGCCATACCATAAAGAAATACCCCCTTTATTGTCTATTTTAATTCCAAATAGACATCCTGTTGTATGTGTAACCCTAACAACTAAGACCATAAACTCATCAGAAAAGTGTTTACTGCATTTTCCACATTGGCTTCACTTGTTAAACCCGGAGGTTGCCACGTGTTATGATCAGATTTAAAGTATTTGTGGAAATGCGTTTACCACTCATATCATCTTTATTTTTCTGCCAGGCTCGTTGACCAACATGCTGCAGAAGGCTGCAGTGAGCATCATCGAGCAGGCAGACTGCAAACAGCCGTACAGAGACGCTCTGACTCCTAACATGATGTGTGCCGGATACATGGAGGGAGGAAGGGACACCTGCTGGGTGAGAACTGGACTCTTTAGTGTGACACAATATCTCATGTTGGCACACTGGAAAAAATGCTGCTCCAAAAAAAAGTTTAAAAAATAATGAAACAGAACAAATGAAAATGTGCTTGGTAAGATTCCTTGAAGATAAGAAGGGATATTCAGATAAATCAGATCTTGTAATTAGCTGCGGGAACTCATTTTGAACTATATTTCACCAGAACCAGGAGATGTTGTTTTACAATATAAGCCACAAATACTCCAAAGTTTTCTGTTTTCTGATGTTAGTTGGTGATTTTCCAATATAAAAAAGTTGAATCTGAGATACAACTCAAAATAAAAAAATGTAACTTACTAAAAACAAGACCCTATATCTCACTGCAGTGTTACTTCTGAAGTTATTATGTCTTGTATCAGCTGTAGAGACATATTCTTACTAGATATTAGACAAATATACTTGGCAAGATTTCAAGTTTTTGTAGTACAGAATCTGAGCAGTGCGATTATCAAACAAAAATAAACATAAAAACAATGATTTAAAAACGGCAAATACATTGCACACTTTATAATGTATTTATCCTATGATTATATATGTTTTAGTAGTAGGTTATAGTGTATTTTAACTTAGTCTGTATATATCTATATAGTGTGCAGTATCTTCTATTGTGAATATGTTTACTTATTTTACTGTGTATGGTTTCAATTCATCTGCAATGCCTTTTTTATATGCTGCTGTAACAAAACATATGTCCAATTTGTGATAAATTGAGTATATCTAATCTGAAAAAGTGCTGAGAGGAAATAGAAAATAGGGTTATGGCTCCAATAAATATGTTTTTATCGTGGATTCTTAACCCAGTCAGAGCAAAAGTAAATGTTTCATATAACTTCTTAGATGTTCCAAGCATTCATCAGCATATTTCTAATTCATAATTTGGAAATACGTGATGCATTTGATGTTTTGCACTTTCAGTACTTTTGCGGAGAGTAGACTATGTTCCCAAATAAAATACACAGCCCCCTTTCCCCTCGCTTTAATCTTCTCATGTAAGGAAACCCTCGTGCATTCCTGTCTCGGTCAAAGCACCTGGCATCCCATCAGCGAGCCAAATGACATTCTCTCTGAAGCTCACTCTTCTGCTCCCCTGCTCATCCTTAATTAATCATTTTATTCATCCTTACAAGCCGGAGACCTCTGTGCAAGGAGGTTATTTAAAGGGGACCTATCATGCAAAATGCACTTGTCTTTTCTCTCTTTTCCTCCGTACCCAAATCTCTAAAAAGGGGAATACAACGGAGCTGATCCAGATTTGCGTCCGATATGACTTAATATCGGAAATGTGGACCCACGGCACTATCAGAAAGTTGCTATCAGAAACAATGCCTGACGTGTTTTGGACGTAATATGGTCTTTGTTTAAATTAGCATCGCTAACACTCAGAGCTAACCTGGAGAGAGTGGGTGTTTCTCAATGTCGAGGAGGCTTGCTTGGTAGCACATGTACCTCCGAGTGAGTTCCTTAAGAAGCGAGGCAAGAATACCTCCTAGCCTCGGGAAGCGAACAGGCTATCAAGTGCGCCTTACATTTTCCGCCAAAAATTTCGGAAATTGTTCCGTGCGCAAAGCATTGTGGGGATTTTAAGACCGAAATCTACACATGTGCAGCCTCAAAATTTCCCGCAACGAAGTACGCCGGCCTCGATAGAAGTATCCTGGACATTGGAACAGTCCTTTGGCGGGACTCGATGACGTAGTATCCTCGAAATAGTGGCTCAGCTTTACTCGAGATTGAGAAACACCCACAATGTGTAAAAAAGCAGGAAATAAAAAAAGGATTTCAGCTCGATACTGTTTCAGAAATATATATATATATCCTTTATTTAAACCAGGTAAAAGAATAATAATCCTTGATGTGGTTTGGAACATGATATGGCATTTAATCACGGCAGAATTGAACTGTATCTGCCGGTAGAATTCTGAGCAGGCATTAGCTCCCACTCTTCTTCTTTTTCAAGCTAAGGACCCAGAATCAGCGTTTCTCTAACAGGGCTGAAACATAGGGATATGAGGGATTTCTAAAATGCATGATCTGTTTGGTATCTTGAACAAAACACATCATAGACATGTTTTTATATATGTATATATCTGAGACCTATAATATATGCCTAACAATAGCATGATAGGAGACCTTTAACACTTTCACTCTCTCCCGTTCTCCAGGGTGACTCTGGAGGCCCTCTGACTTGCCGGGAGCCGTCCGGTCACTGGTTTGTTGCCGGAGTCACCAGCTGGGGACATGGCTGTGGACGAATTGGTTTCCCGGGGGTTTACACTCGTACGACGTCGGTCCGGAAATGGATTTCTACATACCTGCCTTTCTGAAGAAGGTGAAAAAAAGGTGCTGAAAATATGACACGGATACAGAGGATTTTCCTTCAATATCTCCTTAAAATATGTACTGTATGAGGGACTAAAGTCATGCTAATAAGCCACTCATTGATAGTTTCCTCGGTGTTGACCCACGTGACCTTCTGGTGCTGTTTGTAATACTGTGCGGTCATCTGAACTGGGACTATCATCGTCTTTAAGGAGAACACTGAGTCGTGGCTTATGGACATTTTGCTAGCACATGCATTCAAAATATTTATTTCAGTTATTTATTATTTTTCCGATTGGTAAACTTGATTTTCATGGTGAATTTTTATTTTCATTTTGTGTGGGGTTCAGAATATAATGTGGTTCATTTATGGGTTGTCTTTTTTTGTATATTCTCAGAAAAAAAGACTAAGATGTAAATGTAAGATTTGTGAGTGAAAAGTGGGTTTCTGGGAAAAATATATTTCTTTTTTTTAAAAGTGGAATCGGATTTGAAGTTTGTTTGGTAAATCCCTAGTTTATTTGTTGACGTAGATACACTTGGACTCAAGAGAGGATTTTGGTTGATGAGATTTATTGATTACTTCTTGAAAATGGTTCCTTTTTCTCACAGTCACACTGAAAGTAGCTGTAGTGGCTCTCTACATAAAAGAAGGAAGATTGTGGTTCCGAGACATCTGACAAGCCGCACACACACACACACTCCTGAAACAAGCCCACCTCTGTGGAGGGGGCAGATAGAGTGACAACTAGAAAACAGGTCAGACAAAACAGTTTTGTTCTCCAGGCGTACTTTGATATCCGTCTGTTTGGAGGCTTGTGAATGTCAGGTTCACGGTTGTGAAAACACCAAGTTGCTCTACAAGTCTTCCTTTTTCATTTTAAGTAGATCTTTTAAAGAAAAGGAATGTCAAGGAAAGCCTGGGGGGGTTATTACTGCCGTGCTGCTTGTTCTCCCGGCACAATTGTTTAGTCTCTCCGGGCATAAACACAATGAAATAATGGGCACACTGAGCAGCTTTATGGAGCCATTGAAAGTCCTGTTTATAGTTATCATGTGCCCCAATTTGACAGACTCTTGCACACAAAGATTTCACCTCAATTGGAAGGCAGCAGGGTGTCAGTGTTTCCATTGAAGCCCCACTCTAGTTAAAACATGTTGCTCCAAAAAGCCATCGTGCTGCTGTTGACTGATTTTAAAGGGAATCACAATCTAACTACAGCTGGAACAATTAGTCGACTACTTTGTTAGTCTATCCAAAGGAAAATAACCGCCTCAAAACGTTGATAATTGTTCCTTTTTAATGAAAAGTGGCAACAATTATGTTTTACTACCCGTCAAATATGGAGCTTTTATCTTTACTGTGTACTTTCATACTATCGTAAATATATTTGGGTTTTAGAAAAAAGAAGACATTAAAAAAAAAAAGGGATGGCACTTTTTCAATATTTTGACATTTTAAAGACCAAGTGATTAATCTAGAAAAAAACATGTGAGTTTCAGCCCTGATTGCAAAACAGTACATTTATTTTTTTAATCTGCATACATTATTGGAACATATCCCAGCATGCACTGCTCGAGATATGGGGTACACTTGGACAGTGGTCAGACAATTACAGGTTTTAGTTGTAGACACATTCACACTTATGTTCACTCCAACGGGAAATGTAGAGGGTCTGATTCTCATCAATTACATAAAGTATGCAGGTGCATGTTTTTAACAATGTATGTTTACGTATTAACCAGAGGATGAATTACTCACAACATAAAAACACTTAATCAAACTTTATAACAGTTCCTCGGAGCAAAAGGAAAATGTCCATAGAGACTTTGTTATGGCTCGAGTCCACCGGCTCTGCTGCCTGTCTGTGAGGTATTGTGATGATGATGAAGATGAGGACGTTCTGCTGCAGCCACACACACACACCTGTGAGTGCACAGCTCCAGCCTCCAGTGGAAACACACCTGCTGCTCCTCACTGAGCAACGCAGGGAGGAAGGGACGGGTGCAGAGAGAGGCGTTCACATGCGAGCTCTTTCCTTCTGTAGTCTGGAGTTGTATGTTCGGGACACCGTGTTCCAGGCGTCCATATACCGGTCCATACACATGGCGATGCATTTCTGTGAGGAAGAGCAGACACATTACAAATACATTCTGATCATTTTTAAAAGAATGCAACAAACCATCCTGGTTTTTACAAATCATTCAGCCCAGTATTTCCTTGAGAAACAATTGGGTCTATAATGTTGTGCTGGGCAATGTATCAGTACAACATCAATACCATGTTATAAGACTTGGTGTCGTCTTATATTTTGATATTGCATTAATTTCAAGGTATGAAGTGTTCATTACAGTAGAGAGATGTCATTTTCTGAATTGACAGACTATTCTAGCTCTTCTATTATTTGCCTTTAGGCATTGTATCCACATTACTAATGATTATTTATCATTTGTCTAATTTTCTGTAAGCACCAATAGTCAATCCTACAATATCGATGTTTAAAGGTTCCATGTCATGGCCATTTGTACTGATCATAATTCCATTGTTGAGGTCTACTAAAATATATTTATATTTTCCAAACTCACGTTGGTTTCTCATACAGCATCTCTGTATAGTATATATACAAAATTCTGTGGATTCCTTTCACTATCATGACAAGTAAAGCAGTGGATCCTGTTTTGAGATGATCAAAGCTGAGAGAAATGAATACTGGTTTCAGTCAATTCCTAGATATCTTTTTGACATCTTAAAGCATTACACACCTGCTCAGAGTTGTCCAGCGAGCTCCCAGGTTTCCCTATGCACTTCTTGAAGCATTTGTCTGTCATTCTCTGAAACACAAACACATTGTTTATTATCATGTCTTACTAATAGCTGACAGTTCCCATCATCTGTTGGTGGGTAGTTGACCTTCTGTAGGTGAAATGGTAAAATCCCTACACACATGTATACTGCTTTAGGTCTTAGTCGACTTATTGTTTGTTTAGGTTTTAGTCTAGTTTTTTTTTAATATTCCAAGAAACTCATCCTCAAAGTTTTGCTTTTGGAAAAGTCTTACAAATGTTTCAATTGAACAAAGTCATCGATAAGTCTACAAAATGTGCTAGTTTACTAGGAAATGATTTGGTCGAGGTCAGCTCTAGGTTAAAGAGATTAAAGGTTAAATGTTTTTGCACATTGATGTTACATTATGTCAAAGCAATTCCATTCATACTGCTGTTTCTATCAAGCTTACTTCATTAACATATACATTACAATATCTTCATGAAACGTTGTGACTTGACTCATAATGGTGCTCATAACGCCCCAAATAAATATATCTACATAACGTAACTCTACTAAGTGAAGTGCTAGCTTGTTAGCTTAGCATGTTTCTCCATTGGTTTACCTGCAGCAGCTCCTGAGCGTTAGCCACCGCGATCTGCACTTTAACTTGTTCCATGATGGTCCCGGTGTCCACTTTTCCACCAGCCCCACCGGCAGAGAAGTCTGAACCATAGCCTTCCATTTCTACCGTAAACGTTACCGAAAACTGTAGCTTTATCGGTGTTTTTAGACACACGTGTGTACAGCTACCTTTAGGTTCGGCTAACGTTAGTTTTCAGTGCCCTTGACAGCGGCGGAAGTCTGCACACGTCACTTCCGCATAAGGGGATTCCGATTTTGGGAAATGTAGTTTTTTGACAGCTGGTACGATTGAGGTACAGTTCTTATTATACATCCATGTTGGCCACGCGGTGGTGATATACTCTAATAATGGATAACACACTATTCAACTTGAATGAAAGGAATTAGAGTCCTTTGTGTGCTACCAATACATGATATAGATTTTCTTTCCATATCATTCAATAGTTTACCGCACAAATTGTTTGATTATGAGATGTAATACAAAATCAAGCATCTGTTAGAAAGATAATTCACTGATTGCAACGTTATATTATGTCACTGCATTGTAAATCAAAAATGTGAAATACAGCAAGGCAGACAGGCCATTTTAGGACTGTCTGCCTTGACTCTTACGAAAATAATTGTATTGTAATTATTAACAAACCAATATGTAATGCCAAAAGAAAGTGATTTGTTGCCATGTGCATAACAATTACAGAGAAGCAATCTGCAATGAATTCTCTGCAAAGACCCCAGGCTCTCTTCAATCATGTTATAAAAAATAAATATAAATAAATGAGTGAACTTGAATGTATATGTTTATGCTGTGCAGTGATAAATAAATGCAAAATGTGTACATTTTTTGTATATTTAGAGGTAGTAAAACACTCATATATGTGTGACAAATTATTTGTTTATGTTTGTCTTGGCTATTGTCTTGTGGGTGGATTTGTATTTACTTGTGAAAAAACAAACGTTTATCATACTGATCTTCCACAGCAGGCTTTATTGGAAAATAAATTCAATATAAACATGAATAACATACATCCAAGCTGTATAATGTCAACCTTTTTATTCCCCTTTATCCATTGCATAATTGCAGAGATTCATTCATCATACCAATGTAGTTACTGTGACAACTTGTGTCAGCAATAGATGAAGCATTTACCCATATGTGGAAAGCAGGAGGCTGTAAGACGTAAATAGAAGGTCATAAGAGGCTCTGCATTGTTTGGCGTTGAGTCGGGGGCCCAAGGATGACCCCTTCTCCTTATGTTTCAGACGGGATGACCTCACTGAGAGGACCACCTGCCTTGAGTGAACAAATCTGTAGTACAGTGAGTCTGCAGGCAAACAATGGAGCGACGGTTACTGTCACTGTCAACCGACACTGTGTGACTGGCTTGATGCAACGCTGGGGGCATTGAGGAATAATTACGGGGGGTCTGATTAGTGGCGTGCCCGCCTCGCAGTAATTAATGACCGGTTACACACCCAAGCCCATGCAAAAACACACATACATTAATCCTTTGGGCTCAAAGCCATGAACTGAATGGGGGGTTGTGTTAAAGTGCAGCAAAATGAATTAACCCTAGATTACAATCATGAGTTCATTATTCTAATCTGCTTAAATTCTTAATCTCCTTAAGGCACACTTGTGTGTATGAAAGCATTTTGAACCCAGTCTGCAACAAGGGAGGCTTCAACGAGCAGCGGCAACAATGAGAATGTGAAGCACCATGAGTGTGTTTATGGCTTCAAACTTTGAGGTTACACAACGCTGCAGGTGATTACTCCAAGGCTTTCAAGTGTAAAAAAAGATGTGAGTGGCTTGAGATATAAGTAGGAGTCAAGTTTGAATCCCTAGGGAGGAACAAGAGACTCAACAGAAGCCATATAAGGACATGTGTTTACACCCTCATATATTTTCTTTAGGTATCCTATGACAACTAGTTTTTTTCTGGAGATCACAAGTTATTTATGGCATTAACTTGAAATAACCAATGTTGTTCAGCCGAGATAACAGGAGAATGGTCATGGCTCAAAAACATTTTTCATCCGGCGGTGACAGCGAGTTAAAACTTGGTATCACGAAAAAACAATTTGGTAGACTGTGGTTTTACTTTTACTTAAAGGGGCCCTATTATGCTTTTATGGGTTTGTCTTTCCTGTAGTGTGTTAGACAGTATAGGTTTTAGTACATGTAAATGGTTTGCAAAGGCTAAAATCCCTTATCCCCCCTGCCCTGAAACGCCTCCATTGGACTCCTTTGTTTACTTCCTGAACATAGTTACATCTCTATGAAACACTAGCGCTTCTATTGGCTAACGCTCCAACACATTGTACGTGATAGGCTAAGGGGCGGAACATTTCTAGGCGGTTGACCAATCACAACAGAGCCGGCCAGCTAACCAATCAGACTGGCCTGAGTTTCCATATGGTGTTTTTTTATGCAGTCAATGTTTTTCCTGAAAAGAACAGGTGCAGCATTTAACATAAACTCTTTCCCATTTAAGTGTCCCAAGAAGGCAAAGAGCCAGACTGCACCAGGTCCGTCCCTCCCTACAGGCCGATCATGCAGACTGCATGGGGCCTCACATTGCGCAGGGGGCCTCGCGCAGGGGGCCTTGGCGTATGAGCTCGACTTGTGCGCAGTTCTCAGCGCAGTTCTCCCCGCACCGATTATGATTATGATTATTATTATTAGTAGAAGTAGTTTATTTGCATTCATTATATTTTAATCTTTTTGAGGCTAGTATTTGGCAGGAAATGCAGACGTATTCACCTGTAAACGCATACTGAACGACATACATGCACATTTACCATTTACCTCACTGTATAAAAAAGTAACTGTTTTGATAATAATAATAAAAAGGAATTATATTTGCAAAGTACTTTGTTTCCAACATTTATTTTTTCACTCCTGTCGGTTGGGGGGAGGGGGGGCCTCATCTCATAATGTGCTTGGGGCCCAAGTTGGCAAGGGACGGCCCTGGACTGCACAACAACATGCCTCTGGACCTGGCACACCTAAATGGAGTCAAGCCATTATTAGTGGTTGTTAATTACACATGAAGGCATGTTGGGACATATCTCAGCCAAGAGACTGGCACAGAAACAAAGCTTAATTCTCCTATTGGCTCTGTATCTCTTGGAATTCTTATAACCTAATTTATTTATTTTAAGTATAAGTTGATTCTTGTTTTGTTCTGTTACAGAAATTAATAGAAAATGCAAGTGAAGTAAAAAGTACTCTGAGCCTTTAGTCAAGTAAAAGAAGAATTACTATGGTCTTAAAATACTTCAATACAAGTAAAAGTAGAAGTACAGGAGTATTATCAGAAACATGTACTTTAAGTTTCAAAAACAAAAGACTTGGCCCTTTTCACAGTATTAGGGTATTTTAGAATATTATAATAATCGTTCTAATTAAATTTCATTCCATGTTAAAGTTGAAGTTTGTCACTGTAGAGACCATTATCTTTTAAATAGTCAAATATCAAACATTTATTTTTTAAATACTGGGTAGATAACAGCAGTGCATCATATCGTATGAGCATAAAATGAGTATTTAAATGTAAAAAGGAGATGGAGGGTAAAATAAATATAGTTGAGTGAAAAGTACAATATTTGCCTCTAAAATATAATGCATTGGAAGTAGCAAAAAAATTGACACTTTCAACTAACTCCATAGTTGTACTTAAAATACAGTTATGAATAAATATACTTAATTTCATTAGTCAATCTTGGGATTTGGGAAACACTGATCAACAGTTTTCAGCATCTAAAGTTAAAGTAAGGGAACGTGAAATGCTATACTTTCAACCAACTTTTACTTACAGTATATACTTAATATTGACCACGTTTCATAACTTCTACCTGTATGTGCAGGCTGTCTCCGGCTGGCCCAATTCTCGTCCCAATAACCCACGAGTACTTAAATCCTTCAGAAAATGTGAGGAATTCAGCCGGAGAAACAATCTCATGGTCCTCAGAGGGACTTTACCCTGCCATCATATGATCATTAAGACTGCTGGTTATGTGGAGCTGGCAACATATGCCAAGCTGTGCCTGGTGCTAAATCAATGTGTCTTAGGTATTAATATCTGGGTAAACACAGTGTTGGTGGTCGTGATGTTAATCTAATTTTCTTTAATTCTAGCAACCAGGGGAGGTCTCTTATTCATCAAAAGCTTGTAGACGGTGGATATTTTCCAGTCTTTTTAGATTCAGCATGTTTCAATTGAACTACTTTTAGGCCAACAGGATAAGGCTTCAGTATTTCTCCCTCAAAATGTAATTGATGGCCACATGGAGGTGGTATTTAGATCTTCATGTCTCGCAATAACATTTAATTACAGACAGCGTTACCTAACTATACAATACATTTTTAAAAAGTAGTTATTTTAAAAATAATTCATACACATTTTTCTGGATTTCTGGCAAAAACAATGCTCCACATTTCAATATAAAAATGAGGATACAAAATATTAGGCACGAATGTTAATATTGTTTTTTGCAACTGCTGCTTAATATTTCATAATAATAATAATAATGAAATACATATATTTTTTAAATATTTTCAATCATTTTTTTATTCTAATAAAGAGCAAGTGTCACCAAACCTAATTTCCTCTCAAGATAACACAAATATTCAGAATCAAATCTGGTTGTATTCATTGAAATCTCTCATTGCACTATATGCTGGTATTTTATTATTTTATAATCCTGTCTTTTTTATCACCTTGCATTACTTTTAGAAAATAAAATAGTTTTCTATCTGTGTTTTTAAATGTTGCTTTACTTTTATGTATGCACCACAACACCAAGTCAAATTCCTCGTAGCCTAGGCTACGTGTCAACCTAACTGGTAATAAACCTGTTTCTAATTCTGATAATACATTTACAAAAATAAACTTTCCTTTCCTTTAATACTCGAGGCAAACTTTCCTCTAAGTGAACGTTTTAAACATCAGGCAGGTGAAGCACACAGAGACTGGTATTCTTCATTGTTCAGTGCAATGCTATTCTCCAATGATGCAGTGCATTGACCCTGAAGTTGCATAGAGAATAAAGGGCTTCAGAATGATATCCCATTGGACGGTGAGGAAAAGGGGGCGGGGCCAGTGGAAGAGAGGGGGGAGCCTCTGAGGACACCACGGCTGCTTGGCTCTTTCTCTCTGTTCGCTCTTTGCTCTCCTGCAAGCTGCGTGGCTTCCCGACAACAAAACCTCAACTTTAAACAGTGTTTTCTTCTTTTTGAATGCATATGTAATCCCGAAACTCGCACCGCAGACACATGGATCAACCATTCCCCGACACTTCAGGAAATTATGCAGTTTTAAACCCGGAATGTGTCTAAATTAACTTCAAACAACTCAACAACGGAACAAGTCAACATACCCGGATCAACCGTGCTCAGTGCGCCTATCAAGGTAAGAGAGATTTAAAAATAAGTATCGGTTCCTGCTTATTTCCAGAGGTGAAAGTGCTTAGATATTGTACTTGAATACAAGTAGAAGTATTCCAGATTGTAGAAATACTCTGTTACACTAAAAGTCCTGCAATCAAGATGTTACTCAAGTAAAAATACAAAAGTATTGGCATCAAAATATAGTTAAAGTATCAAAAGTAATCATTCTGCAGATTGGTCCATTTCAGAATAATATATATGATGTGTTTTATAATGATTGCTCATTAAAGTGTTATCAAAGCTGGTAAAGGTGCAGCTAGTTTGAATGGTTTTGTATACTGCAGGGTAGCTTGTGAATTTACTCCAGGTGGAACTAAAGTCTGATTTAACACTGACTTGATTATATTTCACATCATTAATCCAGATCTGTAAAGTTACTAAATGTAGTGGAGTACAGGTACACCATTTAACTCTGGATTGTGGAGGAGTAGAAGTACAAGGCAGCATAACCTTTAAATACTATTAAACTTGTACTTCAGTTGAGCAAATGTACTTGGTTACTTCCCTCCTCTGCTTGTTCTACATTTATCAAACTTCCGAAATGTGAGCCTGTGTGAGTCTCGGTGGTGAAGCGGCTCCTGTGATGTGAGCAGGCTGACTGGAGGAGAGCATGCGGACCGCAGTCTCACATTTACTGCACACATACGATTGGATTTCACGCTGAGTCCCTCCACGGAAGCCCTCAGTCTCCCTTTCAGTAGGATTGAATAGCCGACTTAAATTTATCTGGTGGGAAACAAAGGAGGCTTTAAAGCGGAAGATATTTATTTGGTCGGCTTTAAAGCGGAAGATATTTATTTGGTCGGCTTCAAGTTGTGGACAGTCATTATTAGCCCGTACTGTGCATTATACACTGGTGGTTATATTGGTGTAAAATCCAATTTATATTTAGCATGAAGATAACTAGCGATGCAATCATAATGGCCATCAATCGTAAAGTAGATTTTCATGCAAAAATGTATCAAATGTGGATATAATCTGTTTTTTTCTGTAAAAAATCAGTCTACCTTACAATATCAAAAGCAATATTGATGATATTTGATTTTCTCAATATCACTTACCCCTCGTTTGAGCCCTAAAGCCAACTGTATTGACTATCATTGAATTTAATTATTTTATTGTCACTGTCACAGGTCCAACAACATTTAAAAATAATTGTAGTAGCAATTTTGATAATACAGATGGCTTGATATCAAAGATGACATTGTATAAATATTGTGTGAAAGGACTTCAAGTCAACCCCACAATATCGCCGCAATATAGTTATCAACGTGTTATGAAATGTAATTTTCTCTATATCGTCTAGCTGTAATTTCAGCCTTAAAGTTAAATACATATTCAATTCAGCATCACCATCCTCCTCCCACTTAATGAAGAACGGCTGCAGGCCTGTCTAACCACTGCGCTTGAGATCAAAAGATGGATTGGTCTTTTTCATCTGTTGCACTGTGGTTACATAATTCCATCCCGAAGGAGCTGGACTGGAGGTGTCACATCGTATATGAGCCTGAACGCTTTGACACCTTCTTGCATTCGAGCCAGCCGAGGAACAGCTCAGGCTGCAGGGAGCGATCCACTCTCTGCGCCACGACGTGACTCACTGCCATGAAATGTTTATAGGGGTGGAACGATGTGATGTAGGGCAACACACCCAAGGTGTTGTTACTTTGCCTGACACTTCGCACCACAGAAGGAAAGTAGAATTAATTAAAAAGCCAGTTGAGAATTCAGATTTTAGAAGTAGACACATGCAGGTTTCTGAAGTTATCCTTTTAGTTGATTTGGAAGTGTAAACATACAGGTCGTGTGTGGGAGTGCTCCTTATCTGATCTCCTTTCATGTCTGAAGGCTGAAGTTTATATCCGTTGTTACCTAAGCCTACTGATATGAGCGCTTTTATTCCTGAACAGCCCATTCATCAGCTGTGTATAATCATAAAAAGGGAGGAGTGTTTATAGCGGCGCTCACATCAACAGGACGGCTCATGACATGACCTGATAAGATCTCTTCCTCCTGTCCATTTGTTATAAACGGCCGGTTCAAACAAACACAAAGGTGCGGCTGTTTTTAAAAAAATGTTCTTATATAAGTTGTCAACCTCTGTTTCTCCTCTAGGTCCAAGTCAAGATGTCTGTCAGTAATCATGAAAACAGGAAGTCTCGCTCTAGTTCCGGCTCCATGAATATCCACCTCTTCCACAAAACATCCCACGCCGACAGCCTGTTGACTCAGCTCAACCTGCTGCGCAAACGAAAAGTCTTCACAGATGTTATCCTGAAAGCAGGGAACAAATCCTTCCCGTGCCACCGGGCCGTCCTCGCCTCCTGCAGCCGATACTTCGAGGCGATGTTCAGCGGCGGGCTCAGAGAAAGTCGCGACGCCGAGGTCGACTTCCACGACTCCCTCCACCCAGAGGTGCTGGAGCTCCTGCTCGACTACGCCTACTCCGCTCGGATCCTCATCAACGAGGAAAACGCCGAGTCGCTCCTGGAGGCCGGCGACATGCTTCAGTTTCACGACATCCGGGACGCGGCGTCTGAGTTTCTGGAGAAGAACCTGGATCAGTCGAACTGTTTTGGGATGATGCTGCTGTCGGACGCGCATCAATGCATGAGACTTTACGAGCTCTCGTGGAGGATGTGCCTGGCCAACTTTGCTACGCTTTTCAAAACAGAGGACTTTCTCAGCCTGCCCAGAGACAAAGTCCAGGAGCTGATCTTGAGCGAGGAGCTGGAGGTGGAGGACGAGTGCCTGGTGTACGAGGCTGTGATCGACTGGGTCAAAGCGGACATGGAGCACCGGCACAGTGAACTCCCCGAACTGCTGCGATGCGTCCGCTTGGCTTTGCTCCCCGAGACGTATCTGCTGAAGAACGTGGCCTCGGAGGAGCTGGTGATGTGCCACAAAGTGGGCCGGGAGATCGTGGAAGATGCTGTACGGTGCAAAATGAGGATCCTGCAGAACGATGGCATTGTGACGGGATTCTGCGCCCGGCCGAGGAAGGTGAGCCAGGCCCTGCTGCTGCTGGGAGGACAGACGTTCATGTGTGATAAAGTCTACATGATCGACAACAAGACGAAGGAGATCACGCCCAAAACAGACATCCCCAGCCCCCGGAAGGAATGTAGCGCCTGTGCTATTGGATGCAAGGTAAATATATGATCTATACTTCCATTGTGTGCATTTGAATATCATTTTTGATAGAATGTGGTTCTGAATGTGTCTGAAATGTTTCCTGTGATAGGTCATTTCATATCGGTTCTATATGAAATATAGCCTGTTTTGACAAATGACCAATTTAATGAAGAAATGTATTAGGGGTGCACCGAATGGGAAATCTTTGGCCGAAACCGATACCGAAAATAGGAAACAGTTGGCCGAAAACCGAATGCCGAAAGACCGAAAATGATTAATAGAAATATATATATATATATATATATAATGTATACATTTTTTACCAATGTTGTTCAGCTACCTGATTATGGAAAAATAAATGATTATGGCAAAACTTAACTTCAATAATAATCACTATTATGGGTCCATAAGACATTTATTCAGCACTTTTGAATGCATACAGTACATTAATTCCAAGTCAAGTGCATTTTCTTTTCTCTCTAGGATAACTAGAACAAAGCCAAGATGCTTTAAAACTGCATAAACATCTAGGCCAGTAGACCTACAACTAAATAGTGTAAATAAAGACTGTAACAGCCAGGCCTTCAACAACAACAAATGCACCTATAAGTTTGGTAACCTAACGTGTTGTTGTGATGACGTAATCAAAACGCGGCGACAAGCACGGCGCGCGACCATGCTCGCGGCTGGCTCACAGCCAACATGTCTGCCGCTTGGAGATATTTGAAAATATCAGAGAGAGAGGCGCGGATTGCGATTTGTAAAACGTGTTCAGCTGACATTTCTCGAGGGGGTGTAACTGCAAAGACTTTCACCACTTCGGGATTACTCCACTACTTGAAATCAAAACAAAAAGCCGAAAGGGCCTTTTTAACCATTTTTAGCCGATCATTTTCGGTGGCCGAATATTCGGTGCATCCCTAACATTTAGTGTAAGATTTGATTAATTGTGCTTGACTGATCCCAATTTGGGATATTTTTTTAGCTTAAAATAAAAATAAAAATGAACATAATTGCACATTTGAGTTAGTATTTGCCAGTTTTAATGACTAAAATACATCCTTTTGTTGCACCAAAAGAGTATACAGCTTATGTCCTCTCTCTTTGTCTCAGGTTTATGTTACTGGAGGACGTGGCTCTGAGAACGGGGCCTCCAAAGACGTCTGGGTCTACGACACGTTACACGACGAGTGGTCCAAAGCCTCCCCGATGCTTGTAGCCAGATTCGGACACGGGTCGGCGGAGCTCGACCACATGCTGTACGTGGTCGGAGGACACACTTCTCTCGCAGGATCGTTCCCCGCATCTCCATCTGTGTCTCTGAAGCAGGTGGAGCAGTACGACCCTCAAACCAACAAATGGACGCTGGTGGCTCCGCTCCGAGAAGGGGTGAGCAACGCTGCCGTCGTTGGTGCCAAAAACAAACTCTTTGCCTTTGGGGGAACCAGTGTAAACAGGGACAAATACCCCAAGGTTCAGTGCTTCGACCCCTGCGAGAACCGATGGACCGTGCCCGCTTCCTGCCCACAATTGTGGCGCTACACTGCTGCAGCCGTGGTGGGAAATCACGTGGTGGTGATCGGAGGCGACACTGAGTTCTCCGCCAGTTCTGCTTACCGGTTCAACAGCGAGACGTTCCAGTGGACGAAGTTCGGAGACGTCACGGCCAAACGGATCAGCTGCCATGCGGTGGCGTCAGGAAACAGACTATATGTGGTCGGGGGGTACTTTGGGGCTCAGAGGTGTAAAACTCTAGACTGTTACGACCCCTCTTCAGACTCTTGGGACAGTGTGACCAGCGTGCCCTACTCCCTCATTCCCACCGCCTTCGTCAGCACGTGGAAGTACCTTCCAGCATAGAGACAAACTGCCTCTGAAGTTTCTACAGACTTGGTGAGTAGTTGTTTTTTCCTTAAACTGACACAAAAAGTCAATTTATATGTGCTTTTAATATTAGTGTGGGAAAAATATCATTTTTTTTTATCAACATCATGATTTGAGACTACATACCATGTTAGATTTTGGATATCATAATTAGATGAGTTGAGATTCAACTTTATTGTCATTGCACAAGTACTGGGACAAAAAAATACAGTTAGCGTCTAAACAGAACTGCAATAGAATCAGTCAAGTGCGGTTTAATGAATTAGTATGAAATACAAATATAAATAGAGTAGGGAAAAGCAAAAGTGTATATAGAGTATTTATTATAATAAAATCAGAATACCTTTATTAGTCCCACAGAGGGGACATTTGCATCGTTACAGCAGGAAAGAGCCACAGACAGCTTAGTGTTACATATGTTAAAAAAAAGTTCTAAATTATGATATAATAAAAAATATTATAAAAAAAAAAAAAAAAAAAAAAATTCAAATCCTGTAACAGTTCTTAGGAATTAGCAGCCAGGTATATATTACACAGTTATTAATGGCATATTTATATAATGTATATATTGCACATATTGCACATAGTTTGATGGTATTTAACAGCAGCAAATTACACAATTTACAAAATGCAAAAAACACACCTTGTAACGATTCTAAGGATTTTGCAGCCAGGTATAAATTACCTGTATAAAAAAAGTGGTGGTTCTTCCTGGTTGTAAAGACTGCATTACAGAGTATCGATGCCATTTTCTGAATGTACTATACTTGTAGCTGTTCTATTAATTGCCTTAACCCACTTAGACCTGATATATTCATTTCTATTATCCATCAACATTTTCATGGTTTAAGCATTTTGCCAACGGTTCAATGGCTAACCTTCAATATCAATATCAAGGTATTTGGTCAAAGATATTCTTCATATCATTCAGCCCTAATTAGTAATGTTGGATGCTATAGGAACTCCTTTTATGGTAACTAGTTACTATCTTCAGATAACTTTCACACCATGGTTCACTAGAGGAGTCAGTTTGAACCGGACGAGGCCGGTTTAAAACCCCTGACTGTTTCCAGCGTTGCTCGTGGTTACAGTTACACATTACCTCGCTGCTGCGTCTGCCGGGTGTTGGATAAACACGGAGCAGTGCTGCTTTAGAGAGCAGGAGGAATGTCAGCGGTTCTGGTAATTACAGAGCGAGAGCTACAACACAGAGCTCTGTCACTGAGGAGAGCAAGGTGGAGATTCAGGGGTCAGATCTGGGCTTGAAGTGGGCCGGGTCGGGGTTAAAGAGGCAAGGCCGGAGCCCAGGTGTCAACTGAATGCCTTTTTTTAGATGAGCCAGAACCTCAAAACAGTCGTAAGTTGTAAAAGGTGTTGTGACACACTGGGTTTAACATATGGAGGGTTTGGAGTCAAAGTAGGGTTAGGGTTAGCTTTAGATAAGAGTAGAAAGAAACACTTTTATCAGCTTATAACCTTGGGGTCTGAAAAGTGAAGCCAATGCCCACAACTTGAATTCTTTGTGTTTTCAAGTAGGGAAAATAAATCAGATTGTGTAGAAGTTTGAGAAAATGATCCTATTATTAGCCTTTGTTTGTCTCAGACACAATCGGCTACTTTGGAGTTTTAAAAGTTAAGCCAATGTGAAACTGCTTTAAAGTAGTAGTAGGGGAAGAGAAGTCTGATTGTATAGAAGTCTATGAATAAACCATACCATATATCGTACTTGATAAACCTTTTTCCTGATTATTTTCTGGTCTAAATCACATGTTTCAAGTTTTCTTCAATACAGTAAGGATGTTAGTTTTGTACATTATAGTCCCTTTAAGTGTAACATATATAACAAAGCAACGGTAGGTGTAGGTCTGAGCAATGTAATGATTGACAGGTAGCTACTGCAGTGTGGTCCAATCAGGATGAGCCTCATGTTTCTTAACTTCAACCCCTTTGAGGTGTTTTTTTTAGTTAATGAAAGTATTATTTATTTTTTGTGTCAATTTGCCAAGTCTTTATTTCTGGTTCCAAAAACCAAGATGGCACTGGTCCAAATGCAAAAACCTTAGATACAAAACCGTCTTTCTTATAATAAGTATATGCTGATACACTACTTACTTCAACATTATTAAACCCCCCCCCCCCCCCCCCCCCCCCAAAAGTCAACTGATTTAATACAAGTAATAAATAATACATTACCCACACAGCACCTTTCTCAAAGTGCTTTGAAGGACAAAAACAAAGTACCATATGTGCTGACAGACACAATCTGTTCTGCTCAAAGTAAAGTCTGAAAAGTTTCTTATGAGCAGGGGAGGTTGTTGGGATTAAAAAGGAAGGACACATCTCAAGGCTATGAAAATATGATAGAGTTAGATGTAACATATAGGTGAATAATTGCTCGGCCTGATGCAATGACAGCTGGCCGTTTTCACAGATTAATGTGTGATGACAGATTATACATCTTTCCTGAGGTGTTTTCAGGGTTTTTTGCACAAAGTGAGGATTGAGGGGATAGTAGAGGAAACAAGGTGAGGATTGAGGGGCTAGTAGATGAAACAAGGTGAGGATTGAGGGGCTAGTAGATGAAACAAGGAGAGGATTGAGGGGATGGTAGATGAAACAAGGAGAGGATTGAGGGGATAGTAGATGAAACAAGGTGAGGATTGAGGGGGTAGTAGATGAAACAAGGTGAGGATTGAGGGGGTAGTAGATGAAACGAGGAGAGGATTGAGGGGATAGTAGATGAAACAAGGAGAGGATTGAGGGGATGGTAGATGAAACAAGGAGAGGATTGAGGGGATAGTAGATGAAACAAGGTGAGGATTGAGGGGGTAGTAGATGAAACGAGGAGAGGATTGAGGGGATAGTAGATGAAACAAGGAGAGGATTGAGGGGATGGTAGATGAAACAAGGAGAGGATTGAGGGGATAGTAGATGAAACAAGGTGAGGATTGAGGGGCTAGTAGATGAAACAAGGAGAGGATTGAGGGGATAGTAGATGAAACAAGGAGAGGATTGAGGGGATAGTAGATGAAACAAGGAGAGGATTGAGGGGATGGTAGATGAAACAAGGAGAGGATTGAGGGGATAGTAGATGAAACAAGGTGAGGATTGAGGGGGTAGTAGATGAAACGAGGTGAGGATTGAGGGGATAGTAGATGAAACAAGGAGAGGATTGAGGGGCTAGTAGATGAAACAAGGAGAGGATTGAGGGGATAGTAGATGAAACAAGGAGAGGATTGAGGGGGTGGTAGATGAAACAAGGTGAGGATTGAGGGGATAGTAGATGAAACAAGGTGAGGATTGAGGGGCTAGTAGATGAAACAAGGTGAGGATTGAGGGGGTGGTAGATGAAACAAGGTGAGGATTGAGGGGGTAGTAGATGAAACAAGGTGAGGATGTACAGTGATGTTTTGACTGGGTTTTTTATTTGCTCGATGATGGAAGAGCTAGTTTTCAGTTTCGAGACATGAGGCCTGTCCTGATCTTATTTTAAAACTTAAAGGTGGGGTAGGTAAGTTTGAGAAACCAGCTCGAGATACACTCTTTGTTATATTCCATGGAATGCTCTTAACATCGATAGCAATGAATATCTAAAGTGCTTTGACAAAAAATCCATAAAGAAATGTCATCTGTGGAAGCCGTAGTGCTGTAAAAAGCACGACCAATCATCTGAGCCGGCCCGGCTAAAGTAACTGGATGGCCTACCTGCCTGTCAGTCTTCCATCTGGGCACAAATTATCTCGTGCCCTCATTGGTCATGTGTGCGTTCGTGTGCCTTCGTGTGTGTTGGAGGAGGGGCTCTGTAAGGAAGTGGCCGATTTTTTCCGGCTGTGTATTTTCAAATTCTAGCGCACTCGAGCTGGTTTCTCCAAAATTACCTACCCCACCTTTAACTATCAATGCAAAGTCATACCTCCACTGTATGATTCTATCCCACATTGAATACTGTTTGACAAACTGGTCGTTTGCTTTTGCCACAAACCTGGAACCCATGGCACAGCTGTTCAAGAGAGAAAACAGTTCTGAAAACAGTTCATGGCTGCAGTGGGCCTCGGGTTTGCTTTTTAAAAAGCCCAGACTTTGGAGCCTCTTTTTATTGTTGGTTTAGTGGTTTCATCTTTTATTGGAGGTTTTACTACGCTGACTTCATTCGCTGAGCCGTGTCGGTCATAATGTATTATTTTGTTGTATAAATTCAATGGTGTAATGCAGCCTATTGCAATAAAGCTTCAAGCTGTCATCAAGTATAACACACGCCCGCTCTTAAAGCATTACCTCAACTATGAGACGTTTACATTTCTTTATTGTTTTTGTTGCTGAGAGTTGGCTAAATAGTTTGATACCACTTTAATTTCTGTCTTTTCGTTATAAGGCTACAGCTAGTTAGCTTAGCTTAGCACAAAGACTGGAAACAGCTAGCCTGGCTCTGTTCGAAGGAAACCAAATGTAGTGGAATTGTTTAAATCTTCATGTTCTGCTAATCTACGCTAAGCTAGATTAACCAGCTTCAGGCTCCAGTTTCATATTTACTTTCACTTTATCATCAAACACTAGCCACATCTCTGTTTCAACAACTTTTACCAGAGATCAGAGTGAATACAACTCATATATAATATGCGTGTACTAATATATAATATATGATATATGACTGGTAAAAAAAGTCTTTCTAGCTTTGCCAAGAAAGATATTCCATCATAGTCCCTGAAGAAGATTTCTGAAGTAAATAGCGTGCATAGTGTTGCAGATATCTCATGTGACTGCAGTTTCAATAACTCATTCTCGTCTGTCATGCAAAACAACTTCTTTCTCTGTCCGGGAAACAAAAAAGTCTGAACATGCAGCTCCTGTTTATCGTGCCAAGATCTTCGAGCCGAAGCAAGTGAGAGGCAGAGAGCTGATGTGTGTCTGCAGAAAACAGCTGGATATGATACAGCTTAGCATTTTGAGGCTGCTGCCATGGACCACTAGTCTTTTTGTTTTGGCCAGGATTGGAGACAGACAGGCTGGCTATGAAAGATCAAGGCGCCCCATCCTTAAGAACTCTTGGAGTAACAGTAGCTAGCATCCCGCTGCCGGCTGCCTCTCTGTTTAATTACAGCAGGCGTGGAGAAAAAGCTCAGCTATCCAGCTTGTTAGGAACCCTGACGCTGGGAGACTAACAAACCGGACACACAGGGCTGGAGAGGAGACATGACAGAAGTGTAGTGACACACAGCAGGACACACACACACACACACACACACACACACACACACACACACACACACACACATGGAGAGGGAAGTTGAGATCGAGTAAGACCAGGAGCTATATTTTGCACCGTTTGGCAGCCGACACTAACGCCGACTAAAAATACTTTCCTCCCGAGGTTGTCAACTTTCAGCTGGGGCACAGAGAGAAAAATAAGTGTGTGTGTGTTTGCTCAAGTGTGTGTATGCATGTTCCTTTCATGTTTACAATGTTCCAGAAAACCAGCAGTCAGCTGTTCAAGCATTCACTGGTAGTATTGTGAGTTTTTTACGCAGTTGTGAAACCACTCATTTTCCACTCGTACTACTTTCTCTCACACACACAAACACACACACATTGCTAGCATTGCCTATCCTTTCTAATTTGGGAGGAATGAAGGTGTGGCCTGCGTCCCCATTAGTAAAGATTTGTTAGTGTCTCCTGTGGTCGGGGGCCCTTCAGTTTGCGGGGTCTCTACGGGATTACCAGCCTCTTTGTCACCAACTACTGCACTTTGTGGCCCCGTGTATTTTCACCAGATGTTAGGAACCACAGACTCCAGCGCCAAACCAGAAGCCACTGTTGATGGAAAACTATTTGTAAATGTTAAAGCATTATGGTCGGTATTTGTTATGGTCGTGGCTGGAGGGGAAAATAACTTTTTAGGTTAAAAAAACAAAGATGGTAAATCAGTTTTATTGTTATATTTTGACTATTGCCTGTACTGAAATAAAAATCTTCATTTACATAAAGATAGCACTGCATTTACTTCCATGTTGTGCTACAGTCCTGTTAAAGATACAATAGTTGCATCAAAAAGGATCCTTTTTCACAGTGCATCTCCAAAAAGGAAATGAATATTGTACAAAAAACTGTTAATCCATCTTGAATTTAACTTGCTTTCTCTTTCAAAATGGGCAATTTCCTGCTAATTCTGTTAGCAGAGCAGACATTTGAAATGTCAATGATCAATGATGAATGTGGCGTTTACAATGTTGCTTGGATTTTGATGAAAGTGGATGAAATGTCACCCTAACGCAGCGTCCACACGGCGGCGTGCGTTGAAGCTTGCCGGTGGGCGTGTCTGAAACTCGACCAACAACCAATCACATGAATCTCCCGCCCCGGACACACAAGCACGCGGTTTGATTGGCTATAGCTTGTACTGGCATATGATTTGATTGGCTGACGCTTCCTTCGAAGCTTCAAAAGTTGAACATTGCTCAACTTTTGAAGCGAGCAAAGCAACCACAATGCAGTTGGGCAAAGCGTGACGTTACCCCTCTTCACTGTATGTGCTGTAAGTTACCACAGCTATATGGTGCTGGATAATCATGAAAAATCCCCATTTAAAAAGTGTTTAGGATTGACTCTAGAAAAGGTGTAGGAACCCTGAATTTAATATCGGAGGCCAAAATTGGATTTATAAATATATAATTCTGCAGACCTGAATACAATATAGGCTTTAATTGCATCACAGTTTGTTCAGTGTGTGTTATGGAGACGGTAAGCAGAGTATCATGGTGTAATCGGCTCAGTAGTACCAGACAGGAAGTAACTAGATATCCTGCTCCAAATGTCAGGACAATATTCTCCTTTTAACCACTGAACTATACTGACCCCTGAGAGGACTGCTTCTACACTTTGTTATCTCACCCCCCCCCCCCTCTATCCCTCCTCATCACCTCCCTAAACATCACAGTCGGGAGCATTATTCTCTTTTAACTGCAGCTCTTATGAGGTGGGCATGGCTCTGTTTGTGATGGGGTACACCTGGAGAGGTCAGGGGCCACAGAGGGGTCCTATCTGCACCCCACCCTCCACACACAGCTGCTGTAAAATGGAAAAGGTCACGCTGGGATCAGGGAAGAGGAGAGCAGGGGCCCCTGTCACTCAATACTAATGTTTTATTAATGCCTCGCTGTGAGGGCCACCAGGAACACACGCTGAATGAGGCTTTTATTGTGGCATCTGTGTACAACAACCACCTCCTCCTCACACTCACACACACACACACACACACACGCACACGCACACGCACGGTCAGTCAGCACGTGCACACACACTTCCACTTCAGTCCCCTGAGTAATCAATCTGCCACATTACAGCCCTCGGCACGGCTGCTTAAATTTGCATAAAAGTAATGGATGTTTTATTGGTCTTTCCTCCACGCTGCGAGTTACAGAAAGGAAAAGGGAAGAAGACGCTTAAAACGGACGCATAATCATCCAGACTGATTCGATTACGCTATTTCCAAAAGCGACGAGCTGTCGTACAGTTCCAGGGACCCTCAGCAGAGAGCCAGCTGGGATGACTGTGTGTCTGCCTGGTAATTAATCACAATTACGTAATATTTCCACGTCTCAAGTTGTCCTGAAGCGGCGTGATTTCAGTCCCAGAGACGCTCTTTGTTTTGAGGATACTTCAAGACGTTAAAGACCTTGTGTGAGGATGCTCTCGTGTTCGAGTCCTTCCTCTTCTGTTCCGGGACACAAAGAAAACTCATGTAAATGAAGTGGCTGTGATTCATACGTTAGTCAATACTCTGCTACTCTTTGTGGTCATTAGTAAACACGGCACAGGCCTCGTTGGACACTAGGGACACATAAAGACAGAGGACTCGGCTTTGGTGTGGTGCATCGTGGGTAATTGGGCCTCTTGAAGATGCAGATTGGGTCGAAAGATCATTCAACCTAAAAGAGGAAATGTACATGAAGGAAATGCTTACGGATAATTAGGTAGTTGGGTGCACATCTCAGGATCTACTCCAGGTTACAGAGGTTGTGTAGCAAAGGATGGCATGAGAGCAGATGTTAGAGGTACATTTGAAAAGTTATATCGACTAATTGCAATAATGTAAACACACAAAGGTAAAACCAAGGAGTAACAACAGTTCATGCTAAACCCGAGACATTTTTATTATGTATCTAAAGTTATGCAAATAATACAAATGTTGATTGTTGCGTTAATAGAACATTCTCTGCTTAAGATCGCTCTCTATTTATCCGCGACAAACTGCCAATTAAAACAATTAATTACTCACAAAATAACAAGGTGTATTTTGTGTCATATTCAACAAATAATAATGCTTTACAAAGCGTTATCTTGCATGTATGGTAACTGTCCATCAGTAGACATATTTGGCCTTTTCCGTAGATAACAAACCCTTTTTAAATATCAATTTTTGGAAGTTAAGAATACATTCTTACTTGTAATCAATATTTAGATCCTCCATGTCCCTTGTGTAGGAGGAGGAGAAGTGATGACAGAGTGAGGGCTGTTAAACCTCAGAGTGCCTCATCCAATCATCTTCATATCAGCAGCCCATCTGTTGGTGTGCAAGAGGACGCCCTCACAGCTTCACACACACACACACACACACACACACACACACACACACACACACACACACACACACACACACACACACACACACTAGGGCTGCTCGATTATGGCAAAAATCATAATCTCGATTATTTGTGTCAATAATTGTAATTGCGATTATTAAATGCGATTATTCATAACATTCAAAACATCCATTTATTGGAGAAAATGTGAACAGTATGTTTTTAACAGTTGATTACCCTGAACTTTAAGTATAATTGAAACTGAAAAACCAAAAAAAAAAAATATTATAAAAAAAAAAAGTAATAATAATAATAAAAGAATAATCGTTTTATTTCGATTACGTTATTTTTGTAATCGTTGCAAGCCATAATCGTAATCGCGATTAAAATATGATTAATGGAGCAGCCCTAACACACACACACACACACACACACACACACACACACACACACACACACACACACACACATACACGGGGGGGGGGGGTCGGAGGGCTCTGTGTGTTTACAGTCATTAACCTCCTGTTGTTCTGCAGACATCTCACTCCCTTGTTGGCAGAGGAGTCAGGTTTGTGAAGGTCGGTGAGGTTTTGGTGCAGTGAGAGTTTGGAAACTAAGTTTGGATGCAGGTCAGGATGTCCCCGCTCAGCGCTGAGTGTGAACGAGCCTGACAGGAGAGGACAGGAGAGGACAGGTGATAAGGAGAGAGAGGAGCTCTGGCAGCAGGAGGCTGGGTCTGTCTAAGGGGGGACGGGGAGGGTCTTCTTTATGAATATTCGGATGATGACAGACACATAACCTTTGTGGCTCAGAGTGTATCTCTACGGAGTACAAGGCAACCTTTTATTCCTTTCTGGGCTTTTATGGCCAGGAGGTACAATAAACAATTGTTTTTCAAGCATGTTGGACTATTTTGCTTCTATTACAAGTCTCCTTTCAAACTAGTGGAACGAAAAAAGAAATCCATCATCTGTTTATTTGACTATTCGCGTCTGTAGACTAATTTTCCAATACGTATCTTAAAAAGCCGCTGTCCTAAACTGATTGATGGACCAATGCAAAGAAATATATAAAATCTTCTTGTGATTTGGAATTTTGAACCTGGCTTTATCCAGTTTTCAGTATCCTTCAGTAATCATTTGTAATTAGGACATGTTTCATGAGATAATGCACAACATTATATACAACTCAAAACATTTTGTGTTAAACTAAGGAATGTATGCTGTTTCTACAGTTTCCTTCCTAACAAATGTAAATCCAAGAAACAGTTTTTGAACTGTCGAGTATTATTTGTAATCCAATAAGCACCTTTCTGACATGTTTGGCTTTAGTCGGGATCAAGCTGGTGACTTGTAAAGCACCCTCTCCTTGCTGTAGACAGAGGTCTAAATATAAAACTGGATATTGTTGATCCTAGTATTTAAGATTCAGAGACTCTTCATCTTGTGCTCTTGAGAGAGATTAGAGCAGCAGAACTGAAGGGGAGCATGCTGAGACTGATGCTCATGTACACACAGAGAGAGAAGCAATGGAAACTTCCATCAGGCCTGCAGACACATGTGTTGCAGTTTGAAATAAATAAGTGCTGCTGCGGCTTCACTTTGATCAGAGGGTGAGCAGAGTGTCTCGCAGCACATGTTGGTTTCAGGGCTGAGTCACAAACTGGAGTACTTTCTTTGGCACCACAACGCAAAGTTTCTGCAACACAGAGGATCATAAAACTGTCCAAGTCCTGACAGGGTGTCCGCGGGGTCTAATAAAGTATTAAAAGTTGATAAATCAATTTAGCAAAAATGAAGGCTATTAAAAAGTATTAAACCGCATTTTCCAAGGTATCACATTTTGTAGCTTGTTTTCAATAAGTATATAAATGGTCCAAAGAGGTTGTGTTCCACAGTCTGCCTGAATGTAATCATTGCGTAGCTGTGTAGTGTGATTCTGTGTACTTTATTTATGGCATCCCGTTGGATTTGACGTCATCTGAACAGGACATCGCACGCTCACTGCTTGATAGCGTGTGCCACCTCCCTCCTTGCCTGGTTCCTCCGGTTTGTATCCCGGTAAATAGTTACTGGTCGTAAAGAACCGGGTGATTTGCTACCGTCATTTCTCGTTTGGAATATTTGAACATTGCTCAACTTTTGAATCCTGAAAATCCTGGAAATCTTCGCTTTGCTTCCCACAATGCAGTTCGGCGAAAAGCGAGGCAACGTGACGTCACCCCATTCAAAGTGAATGGGCAGAAGCGTTGGAAGATTTTTTTAACGCTGCTGTGTGGGCGAGCCGTTAAAATGTATGGAAAGGGTCTTAAAAAAGGTCCTAAAAGGTTTTACATTTGACTTCAGGATTCCTGCATACACTCTGGTGAGGCTAGATTTGTATTCTTGTTTATGCTATTGTGTGAGCACCAGGTTCCGACGATCATTTTGCCAACTTTAGACACCAGTCCTGGTTCATTTACCATTGAGAAGTGTTGCCTCTTGTGTTAAATTAAAGGGATTCCTCACAGGTTGCCAAGCAATCTCACAGTAAGGATAATACACCAGGAAGCTACCGTTCAGAGCCAAGGAGTAGACCAGTACATACACAAGAAGTAAAAACCACAGCTTGTCCTATTTACACTTACTATCAATCTAAAACAGCTAAACGCAGAGTTCCTCTTACTCGACAGGTGTTGACTTTGGTCTGTTTTGACTTTCTATCTATCTATTGTTCGATCCCAATGTTCCACATTTCTATCATTGAATTCATTGATTCAAACCATGACCACCACAGTATTTCATTCAGATGTCCTGGCATGGTAAACATTAGATAAAAGTCAGTTTCTCCCAATTTCCCCCCTCTCCATTTTCAGTATGACTAACGGGAACGTTGCTGCTGGCCAGTTGAGTTTAAAGAGGATACAAAGGAGAGGGATTTTGGAAAGTAAGACGGTATTTCCCATCTTTGCTTAGACATCAAACAGACCAGACCCAAATATGCACTGGTTATGCAGTTCAGTTGTTGATGGGGTTAAACGAAGCAGATATATGTTGATTAGATCAGAAAGGTGCTTAAAGGATTTTTTCCAGGGGTGTCAAACTCAATTTCATCACGGGCCACATTAGCATTATGGTTGCACTCAAAGGGCCGGTTGTAACTTTAAGACTATATAAATATTTAATATAAAATAATGTTATTGCCTCTGCATTGGATTGTTATGGGATAGGGTAATAACTTCATAATTAACTACGTCTGAAAGCAGAAGTCTAGGGCAAATAACTGCAAGTCTCTTCAGTGAGAATGTCACAAAATCTTTTAAAAAGAAAAGCCAAATTCTGAAGAAAAAAATTCACAAAATAACGTGAAATTATGGGGTGGAAAAGTGAAAAATAAGTCAAATTCTGAGAAAAAGGCAAATTGTAAGATAAAAAGCATATTTTGAAAGAAAAAAAAGTCAAATTCTGAGAAAAAAAGTCAAATTTGAGATGCATTGTGGGACATGTAGTTTATGGGCAACGTGCTTCTGTAAATCAGCATGTAACTGTATAATAAATATATTATATTCTTTCAGAGCTGTTGTGGGCCACATAAAATGAAGTCACGGGCTGGATTTGGCCCCCGGGCCTTGAGTTTGACACCCCTGCTTTAGACAAACTAACTCTCTTCATTACATAACCAGTCTTTGAGCTAAGCTAGGCTAAGCTAACCGGCTGCTAGCTGAAGCTTGAACTGAGAAATATGCCTATGATATCCATCTTATGTAACTATTACTTAAAGTAAGGTATTGAAATGTAGGCTCTGTTTTTGGTATTGGTAAAAAACTTACCAAAAGTGGATTTTTCTTAGTTGTCTTTTGCGTTTTTGTTGTCTATTAAGTCCATGTTAGCATTTAGGTTCATTACAAGATACTTAAGTTGGCTTAGCATCTACAGAGTAATACTTTTTGACAGTTTAAATATATTTAAAGCCAGTCTGCTCCAGGCGATGTGTTCTGTGTTGCAGAGCGTACGGATCAGTCTGGGCTTCAGAGGCTTTGTCAGCCGGGGAAATGAAAACTCATTAAGTTATCCAAACAAGTCCTCCGCAGAGCCTGTAACTGTCAGCTGGGATAAAGAGCACACAGATAACCTTCATCTGAACTGGCAGGCCTGAGATATCATCAGAAATATGCAAATCAGAGGTTTAACGCCTCTGCACAGCATCCGAAACATCCAGTGGAACATTCCTTTATAACAACAGGGGAGGGACATCAAATACCTTATTATCTGAGGGTGGAGATGAGAGATTTCTAAAGAATGTTTGTAGAAGGGCTGGGCAACTTGAACAAATCAAATATTATATTTCTGATCAGATACCATGATATATTAGCATATTGGTGCGTTCACTAAATGCTAACACAGTAATTTGGTTTAAGTTATGTGTTTAAAATGACTTAAGGCTAATAATAAAATATCTTCAATCGGTTGGGAGAGTTCACAAAATGACTTTGCTTCACTTTAAAGGGACTCCATTATGATGTTTAGTGTTATATAGGTTTGTGTGCATGTAAATGGTCTGCTAAGGCTAACATCTCAAAGTTCCCAAGTTTCAAAGGAGTTTCTCGAGCACACTCTTTGAGGAGCCTGGGACTTTAGTTTCCAAACTGTATCTATTGTGCATATGACAATAAAGCACTTAGATGTTGGAATGTGTAAATTGAATTATAACAAAGCCTCTTACAGTGCGAGTTATATCCTCGTACAGCAGATGGTTCTGGAGCAGCGGGGGGTCCGCTCCAGATATTTATTACCCCGCGACATAAATGGCCTGAGCAGCTTAATCCCACATGCCGGGGGGGGGCTTTGGTTAAATAATGCCCCATCCCCAAGCATTATTAACGCTATGTGGGTAAGCCTGATAAAATGGCATGGTGATAAGCTGACGTGAAGCCCGGAGAACCGAAATCTCAGCATTCCTGCGCGCTCCCTGAGAAAGTCATGTGATGGTGGTGCAGGGTTCACAGGATGGACATTAACCCGCCTCTCTCTCTCTCTCTCTCCCCCCCCCACAGGTCGGTGTCTGGTATGCAGCCATGTGAGGAAGAGTTTGTGTATCCCCGCTGAGGCTCCATCCAGCCTGATTTACATTATCTTCAGAGACAGGAAGTCTGCGGTCTCCCTCCACCTGATCTGTTGACTCCTTGTGTAACTTTCCCATGTAGCCCGAGCTGGACTCGTTGCCATGTGCACGGCAGGGACATCGCAGTCTCAATATAACATGTGAAGCAGAGAGAGCAGGGGTGTGTGGTTCTTCTGGTGGCAGGTTCCATTCTCTGCTTCATTTTCCACTGCAGAAATGACATCTCAGTGCGTTGGGGGAATCAGCTGATTGTTGTGATGCCACCATCTTCAAATGGACGCTCACTGAATCCTTAAAGTGCAAATTAACAACTAAACGTCTGCTTAAAGCAAATTAAAAAAAAATGTAAATAATGGTAGCTTTGCTTAAAAAAGGTCAGATTCGTGCTGAATGTCTCGTAAAAATATGCTAAAATGATCATGATGAAAGACCTGTCTCCACATAGTGCTTTTTTATGAGCGACAACACTTTTGTGTACGTGTTTCCAATAACTAGAAGGCGCATTCTGTTTCCCACGACCGCCTCAAGAGAAACCGCTGCACCTAGCGTCCTTTTCTGAGCCATTTCTTTGCAGATGCTAATATCGCTAGAAGTTATATATTCTAAATATTTTTGCATTTACCAGATATTGCACTTACTGCGATTTTGAATGATACCTGCCAGCTCATTGGGAAAAGAGAGGCAATACAAAACCAGATTGACTTGGTCCCCAATTTCGTAAAACAAAAATGGGATTTTTAATTCATTTCAATTCATTACCATCAACCAGCAACTTCTGCTAATGGAAAACAAACGAAAAGTGAGTTGTATAGAATCGTACCATGCAGTGAAAATGCTTCAATGTGAGCTCTGGGCTTCAAATCTTTCTAACTTTCCGCCTCCTGAGATGAATCTGCATAAATCCCACATCATCCTGCCGGCAGACTCTGGAAGGACTTCTGTGTCACTTTGACATTTTGTTTGACATGTTGTTTGACATCAGACTAAACTGACGTCAGCTGGAGTTTTGTTCGTGGCCTCTCTCTCTCTCTCTCTCCTCAGGTGTAATCTAATGAAACGCTGAATCAGACCTTTGGCGTGTGGGGGAAGCAGAGAGGATTTGGAGAAGCGTATGATTTTGTGCACAGAAACAATCCTCCTGTCTGTATTTTTAGGCGTTGGACTCGGGCTTCCCTCAATTTTGGTAAAGCTAAATTTGTATCTTTCCTCCTCGAGCTGAAAATACACGCTCGCTAAAGAGAGAATGAGGCGGGGGAAAAGATGCTTTTCTGTTTCAAGATGTTATTTCTAGCTATGATTTTGTCTACTTTGTGTCTCAGGGTGTGTATAGTTGTGCCTGTTTTGTTTTTTTTTAAAGGAAGGTTTTTCTGTCCTCTTCTTTTGTGAATGTACTTCTTGCGATAAACACTTTACTTATTACGGACTGAACTCTTACATTGTTTGGCCATTTGAGTGTCAAATCGTCATATTTAAAGCTTAAACGTTGCCAAAACCTGAATATCTAACCTTCGTTTCATTCTGGATTTAAGTAACAAGAAGTGTCCAAAGTATCTAGGGAATACTCTTTTAGCTATGATATTATTTCCTGTGTGTATAGTTGTACATATTTGCTCTGTAATGAACTTGTAGAAGCCTTTTGATTTGCACATTTTGTACAAAGAAGTTTCTTAACGGTCTTAATTTTATATCTTTGTCTTAACCCAGCTCGGGTAGTGTGAATAATCAAAGCATTTTTGTAGCAAATTATCAACAATCTCCATTTTCTTCTGTGTGTAAATATCAAATACACTGATATATTAAGCTATTACTGATACTCCATGTGTTACTTCCTGTTCTACAGCCCATAACTCGTCAATAAATATCTGGTTGAAAACTTATTTTCCGCCGTTTGGCCTCTTTTTCTTTCCCAGGGATTGAGTGGAATTCAGCGGCTGTGTCATTAAGCAGCCGTGTAATCACACAGGTTCCCAACGTGCCTGGAATAGTTTCCAAACGCAGGTTAAAGGAGTGGTTCGGTATTTACCGGAAACACCCGTCTCCTTCCTGCTGTCTGTGAGAAGATCCAGAGGGATGAACAGTCCACGCTCCGTCCTGATTATAATCCTCTACTTATAGAGATATCACACATCCTGGTTATTTGGTATGTGTAGAGCAAGAAGAAGTACTCAGATGTTGTACTTAATTAGAAATGAATACCACAGTGTTGTGTTGCAGGTAAAAGTAACACATTCATATCTTTACCTAAGTATATAGCATCAAATAATAGCATAAAAATATACTCTGCTTGTGCAATATATGGCTGATTTCAGAATACTGTATATTATATATTGTAATATAAGGATTTTTACATACAGTGGTTTAACACGTTATTGTTTAAGATATAGGTTTGGGCTAATTTCTACATTCTACAAATATTTATACTACATACACTGTAAAATATTACCATGATTTCACAATATCTAGCTGTAATATTTTACAATAAATTACTGTTTTACCACTTGCCAATCTTTAAAGGTAGGGTAGGTAAGAATGGAGAAACCAGCTTGAGTGCGCTAGAATTTGAAAATACACAACCGAAAAGAATCTTCCACTTCCTTCCAGAGCCCCTCCTCCAACACACACGAACACGCACATGACCAATGAGGGCACGAGATAGGTTTGTGCACAGATGGAAGGCTGACAGGCAGGTAGGCCATCCAGTTATTTTAGCCGGGCTGGCTCAGATGATTGGTCGTGCTTTTTACAGTACTACGGCTTCCACAGATGAAATATTTTTTATATATTTATTGTCAAAGCCTTTAATGTATTCATTGCTATCGGGATGTTAAGAGCATTCCTTGGAATATAACAAAAAGTGTTTCTGAAGTGAATTACCTACCCCACGTTTAATGTTCGCAATATAACACTGTAATTTAGGATTTCAAAGTGAAATCAATGCAGGCACAGTTAATTACTGTGAATGTACAGGATAAATGATTACCAGGATTTTACAACATGTTACTGTATTATTTCACAGTAAAATACTGTATTCAGACCATCCTCTGAGATCACACAACAAATTAAGGGATTTTCTTGCTTTTATCGCTCTTGCTTGGCTTTAAATACTAATTTCTTTCTTTGGTGCAGGTTTTACTTAAATTGAAAGGGGCACCGCTGCATGCCTTAAAATAAACGATGCAACATATAAACATGTAAAATTCAAATTGTTGTGTTGGCTTAGTGTTTTCAGGTGCCTCCTGGGCATTAATCCTGAGACGGGCTCGAAAGCCAAAAAGAGGCATGGCAATTTAAACCCCCTTGTCAGCACATTCTTCAGAAAAATTGTTGACTTTGAGTGGATGTCTGTGTAGACATGTGTTAAGTGCTCCCCTCCTTGTTTTATTTTCTGTCTCCCTGGCTCTGCCTCTGCCCAGGTGCACCTGGTCTGCCCCTGGCTCCGCCTCCGACCAGGTGTTCCAAATTCCACTAAGCCGTGTGTATATATAAAGAGAAACTGGAGGAGAAGGATCTCTTGCCTATCCTAACGCCGGAGACACTGTCCTTAGAATACCTCTTTGCCATTTTAAGTATTAAGAGTAATAAAAAGTTAAAATGGGCATTTTCTTTGTTTTTCTTTGTTGATTGAGCTGATTGAATTATGTAGTTATGGTACAATCCCAGTCAAATTTACAATATATTATCGTATTATTTAGATTTGTATATTTACAGTAAATGACTGGCTACTGTGTTGCATTACTTCTACAGCAATAGTGTGAACACACAGGTGATTACTGTAATTTATGTACAGCAAGGTACCATAATACCACAGCTCTGTACTGCTATATCTCAGTAATTCCATGGGCATGGCAACTGTAAAGTCACAGTTTAGTTGTACTTTTATTCTAATTTACTGTAAAATATATAAAGTAAATTACTGCGAAATATTTACAGTAAATTGCTGTGAAATCCATGCAACTAGTAGCCAGTAATTTACTGTAATTTTACAGCCAAACATTTTACAGTGTATATAATATCAAAACATTGCAATGCAGCACTTGAGTTACTCTCCACCACTGTTCATGTAAGATGTGCACACATGATGAAGGGTGTGGGGGGGTGGAGGGTGGAGGGAGGGTTGTGCGGTTGGCTCGTCTGCAGGCCTGGCAGGGAGGAGACGCTCAGAGGAATTCACCCTCTCTCTGAACGGGCTGCTGCAGGATCAGGAGATGTTCGTGACGTCTGAGATATCGAGCCGCTGCAACAACCACATGATGAGCTCCTGGGATAATTTACCTTTCAAGCCGTCCTCTTTTATTACTAAGTTAAAGATTACCTTGCAACAGATGATTTAACCCCAAGAGAAGAAAATGACCTCTGGCGACCTAAAACTAGCTTCTGTTCCCTATTGGCAGGTGAAATACCAACATTTTTGTGAATTTTATCACTGGAAAAAAACCTGCAATAGTCATTGAAATTATAGTTTGTACTGTCAAAAAGCTCCTTTCAAAGTTCCCCTTTCAATACTCTGACTACTTTGAAATGCAGGCTGAAGACTTTTCTTTTTGTCGATGCTTTTAATTTTAATTGAACTATTCATATCTTAGACTGCACTGTAACTTTTATCCATGTATTTTTTCTTTTATTGTTTATTTAATTAACTTTTCTTTTTAATGACTGATTTTAAATGCCATTTTCTTAATGTCTTTCATTTTTTGTAAAGCACTTTGAATTGCCTTGTGTTGAAAAGTGCTGTATAAATAAACTTGCCTTGCCTTGCCTTTCAATGGTAGTGTAATAATATTGTAATATGGTTTATAATATGATTCTTTCGACACTTAAGCCTGATGTTTTTCAGAGCACCATCAATCTTTCGTCGTCCTTCCTCACCACTCTCCATTTCCTCCTGTCGCTCTGCATGCAGGAGACGAGACGAGTTACCTTGAGGAAGACGGATGGATGTGTGTGTGTGTGTGTGTGTGTGTGTGTGTGTGTGTGTGTGTGTGTGTGTGTGTGTGTGTGTGTGTGTGTGTGTGTGTGTGTGTGTGTGTGTGTGTGTGTGTGTGTGTGTGTGTGTGTGTGTGTGTGTGTGTGTGTGTGTGTGTGTGTGTGAGAGAGGCAGTGAGAGTGAAATAAAACACAGAGAGATGCTCTCGAAGGGAAACAACAAACCAAATGTTTTGCAAGTTGTTTGCAAGTCGAGCTCAGAGAGATTTGAATATCACATCATCTGATATGTGGATCTGTGATCGTCCTAAATATTTAAAGCAGCATTGAAATGCTCTAAATGTCAACAAACTGGATAAACAGGAAACATTACAATGAAAAGGCTCCGCCTTAATATTCTGAAATGTTATAAATGACATGTGTGTGTTAAGCAAACAGTGGCGTCTCATAATGCAGACCCTTTGTAGAAACGTTACAAAGGCAGCAGGAACTTCCAAGCTGTGGTAATTGGATGTAAATATGAAGCGGCTCTTCTGCAGCCAGGACATCATGTAAGCGGCTATTGAGGAGTTGAGTGAAGCGTGGGGACATAATGCTCCATCATCATTTAGGAGATGATTTTACAAATGTAAGAACATTTAAGAATTGTATTTAAAACAAACAAAAAGTGGGAGGAAAAGGAGAGCACAAACTAAGAAACAGCATGTTTTGTTATATTTAAAGGTCCCCTATTGTACTGTTTTTCATCAATGTAGGTCTCAGATATATACAGAACCTGTCTCTGATTGGCTGAAACACCAAACAGATCATTGCAGCATTACCCATAATCCCCTCTGTTTCAGCCCTGTTTCCAAAGTGCTGATTCTCTGTCTGTCACTTTAGATGAAAATAGGGAGCCCCTCCCCACGCCCCTCTGAGAGACATTTGGTTACAAAGAACTCAATGGTGCTCTAGGAGGAGATTCAGGTGATAAGGTTTGGGGGGGGGGTTACCTTGGTTGCTGATTGGCTAATTGTTACACAAGCCAAAAAATCGTTATGACATCATAAAGTGGCCGAAATCTGATCAGCTCATTTTCAGACAGGTTTTTATAGAAATGGATCAGGACAAGAAGAGAGAGAATCTTTGTTCCTGAAACTTTCAGAATCTCTTTCCACAGAGGGGACACATGTTGATGTAGAAGAGACATGAAGGAGAGGGGACACATGTTGATGTAGAAGAGACATGAAGAAGAGGGGACACATGTTGATGAAGAAGAGACATGTTACGATGTGAGGTGTAGGTGAAAGAACGATACGTGGAGAGAGGGTTTTCTTGCAAAAAAGTACAGGCGTTTTATTCTTAGCCTTCCACATTATTCCACAGAACACACAAACTGCATGCCAGGTGCTGCATTCACCAGCAAGGAACAAACACAAAATGCCCCCTTCCCCTCTCTTCCCAATCACATTTATAGGAGACTGCCCGCCTTCCCAATCCAACCTGGCCAATCAGGTCATGGTTCCGAAAGCGGAGTGAAGGGTTAAATACAAAATTAAACACTGTTGTCTACACTTAATAAAACCCTAAAGGCTTAAGTAAATTCATTATTGCATCAACATAAAGATTATACCTTAAAAAACAACAAGGTCTGCTTAAAACGGATAGTTTTTAACCTAATTGACACTCAGAAAATCACACATTTCCTGACCAATCGCGTCCAAGACTCCGGCGCCTACTCATACGGCACATATAAGGAGTACTTTGGAGGCGTGCTCCCCCTTTGAGCACTGGGACAAGATGGCCTCCAGGTCTGAACAAAGGAAATGGTGATTACTTGGTGCTTGTGTATTTTACAGACTGACAAATTAATTTAGATGCATTTTATTAGTTTGTCTATGTAAACTGTTTTTATAACTTTAACTGAAATAAAGACAACTCTGAAAAAACATGTACTACCTTTCTTCACAAACAAATAGTTAAGACCAACATGTTAGTGAGGGAGTGTGTGCGCTTCCTCACACATGAAGAAGAGGATTTTGCATAATAGGTCCCCTTTAAATTGTGAATTCTTTTAATACTCTATATTCTATGTATTACTTGTCTGTTTATTTATCTGTTATGCTATTTTCAGCTCCTGTGCATGCATATTGAAATGCTCACGTTTTCATGAAACGCTCCATATACTATGACTTGGTTGGATATTCCTTTAATTACTTTTTATAACATACTTAACTAACTTTCTATGTCATTCCATATCACAATGAATATGACATGAGTACAAGTACGTACAACATACTATACTATTACTTTCTATATATTATGCCATCACCTTATTTATGACTTTTAATGTCACACCATTACTTTTCTATGACATACTCAAGTATTACATTTTATGACAGACTATACCATGACTTTTTATGATGAAATATACTTATACCTTTTATTTCCTGCATTCAAAATCGTACTCAAGTAAAAGTGCATACATTTAGCATCAACACATACATTTTTTTTTTATCTTAGTGTTTTGTATTGTTTTTACGTCATGCAGGAGAGTTTTTCAGTCTGTGGCTTCTGATCTGGTTTCATTGTCTTGTGTTTTACATTTGTTTCATGTCCTGTCTGTTTTTTTATGTATTTATGCTATGTTTTTATACAGTTGTTGATGTACAGCACTTTGTTCAACTCTGTTGTTTTTAAATGCGCTATATAAATAAAATGGATTGGATTGGAAAGTACCAAATGTAATAGTAAAATAGTGCAGAGCCATTGTAAAATATTTGATAAGATATAGTATGTTTGGCGTTTCAAGGATCATATATTAAATGACTGTATTTTGATTATTGATGCATTAATGTGTTGATTACAGCTGGTTAAAGTGGAGCTAATAATTATACTGTAGCGACACCAAAGTATTTAAATGCTCAGTTAAAGCCCTGCATTCAAAATCTTACAATGACTTTTTATGATATTATTTTGAAGGACAACATTATGAAAACTTTATGACACATTATACTATCACTTTGTATGTACTCAGTGGCCCATAGGGGCGCTAGGGGCGCCGCCCCACCTCTTCCCACATTACAAATTAAAATAAAAAAAATTAAGATAAAAAAAAATGTTTTTTAAAAATATATATTTTTAATTTAAATTTGTAATGAACAAGGTAAATATTATATAATTGGTATCAGTAAAATGCATAATCTACAATAAAATCTCGTTTAAAATGGTGTTACGATGTCTAAAGTTACTGATAAGTCACATGTTTCCTGCCTGGCCTTGCCCGTGTATCATTACCCTCTCTCGTCTGGGCGCTAAGAGAGGAGCCCTCAACCAGTGCAGCAGCAGCCACTAGCAGCTGACTGTTGCTATCTGTAAGCTATGGCTCCGAAACATAATTTCAGCCAATCAGCGTCGTCAAATCTGATGATCACTGGGCGCCAATGTCAGCGCCCGGTGCAGGGTTATGGCTAGAAAGGATCCGTCTTGTGTAAAACTCTCGCGAGAGTTTGCGAGTCACTTGGCTGAATGTTTAAATTTGACAGGCAGCCTTTCAATTACGATCGTTAACATCAGTGGGCCACAGCAAATGATGGTGAGAAGCTAAACTATCAATTCATTATGTCAATTACAGGGAGTGTGATTGTAACTGTGTGTGTGACTAGCTGGATGCAAAGAGGTAAACACTGTCTTTTGTTTCCCATGCTTGCTCTTCAAACAGCCGGGGTCAGATACTATGTGCCCGTGCTAAATAACACACACACACACACACACACACACACACACACACACACACACACACACACACACACACACACACACACACACACACACACACACACACACTATTGTAGTTGATTTTTGACAGCATCCATCAAACTAGATGTTTTGCCTTAATGGTCTGTTTTCTAATATTTCTGTGTTTCTGAACCACGTCTGTGTCTGCATATAATGTTCGTATTTAGTCTCCTCAGGGTTCCCGCGGGGTCTTAAAAAGTCTTATATTTGATTATCTGAATGTAAGCCCTTAAAAAGGTCTTAAATATGACCACAAAAATAAGAAAGGTCTTAAATATGATCGGATTTGAAAGGTACTTCTGTGTTGCGATAGCGTCTAAATGTGTTTTGGGGGAAATGTCCGGGCTGCAAAGTAACCAGTACGGTAATAGCCTTTCAGTTCCCCCCAACAATTTGTATTGAATTAAATCAACATGGAACCAGTAATCACTAACTTTGTTTCCCCCGGCCCCTTATTAGAGAACACCCAGCTAGTAACCTGGAAACCAAGCTTCAGCTTGCGGCAGTCAGAAACTCATGTATCTTCGAATGTACTTACAAATGAATATGGGGAAGTGTCAGTTCAACCGTATTTGGTTGGAAAACATCTAATTTAGTGCTTGGTTGAAACGAGTGGAGGGGAACGTGTTTGAAGCCCGCCGCACCATTTGCAAAAGAAATAAGCGTTTGTTTTGCTAATGTATCGTTAGCTAGTGGAGCGTTAGCTAGTGCAGCAGCTCCCGCAACAACACCGGGGGACCTCCGGGCGACGTTTGGGTCTACGTCAACCCTAAAAGCGGAGGTGCTGTAGACGCTAAATACCGTAGCTAAACACCAATCATACAACAGCAACGATGAAATAGTGTAGCCAATTTAATTTAAGGCGTAATTTCTCAAAATGTTCCCCGTGTGGTTTATTCACCATTACAATTGCCCCACCTAAAATAATTTCCACCAGCCGCCACTGTATGTACTGTATTCAAAATCTTACTTAGTATTGGCATTAAAATATACTTAAAGGTGGGGTAGGTAATTTTGGAGAAGACTAGAAATTGGAAATACACAACCGGAAAAATCTGCCCCTTCCTTCAGACTTCCTCACAAATCCCCTTCTCCAACACACACGAACGCGCACATGACCAATGAGGGCACGAGATAAGTTTGTGCACAGATGGAAGGCTGACAGGCAGGTAGGCCATCCAGTTATTTTAGCCGGGCCGGCTCAGATGATTGGTCGTGCTTTTTACAGCGCCACGGCTTCCACAGATGACATTTTTGTATGGATTTTTTGTCAAAGCATTTAAGATATTCATTGATATCGGGATGTTAAGATCATTCCATGGAATATAACAAAAAGTGTATCTCGAGCCGTTTTCTCAAACTTCCCTACCCCACCTAAAGTACCAGGAGTAGAAGTGACATAATGTAAAGCCATTGTCCAATCCCTCCATAGCTAACAGGGAAACTTCAAAGCTGCTAATTGGATGTAAAGAAGGAGCCATGCCATCATGCCTGTGTCTTCAGTGGAGCATGCGGACATGTGTATGCCTCTGTGGGTACGGACTCATCAAAGCGTCATTTATGGATTCTTTAAATACAAAGCAGACATGCATAACGAGATGAAACACCCCCTCTGAAAGGAGAGCTGGCACTGGACAGCAGGATGAGCCGGCCGCTCAATGGATCCTATTGTCATGCAAACTGTGCAGGGCGGGCAAATCAAACACACCCTGCCGACGACACAATCACAGCACGGAGAATAAATAGACGTTTGGAAGTCGGCTGCAGACAAAAGACCCTCAGAGGACGCCAAAACAAAAAGGAGAAGAAAGAGGACAAACTGTCACAACAATCTGGATCCTGATGGTGGGGTCTCTGCACGTGTGTGTGTGTGTGTGTGTGTGTGTGTGTGTGTGTGTGTGTGTGTGTGTGTGTGTGTGTGTGTCTGCTGGCCTGAGACGCTCAGCTGGGTCTCTGGACGGGGGGACACAGACGTCTCGAATCGACCGTCACCTTTCCCCAGGGGGCCGGTGAATATGCCCCTGCAGGTCTGCGCAGGAAAGCCCACAGCTGATGGACAGATCAATATGAACCTTCTGTCAGCAACACGTCTGGTCTCACCGATTCAGAGGCTTTAGTGTCATATGAACAAAAGCTACAGTAGTTGGCAATACATCTGAAGCATCAGTCTCCTCATGCAGTGAAACATGCAATATACTTGAGACTTAAGAAGAAACAAATATTGTGCAAGAAGAAATGGAAGTGAAATAATGCGAGAGAATGGTGCAAGGATCAAAATTAAATGCAGAAATAAGTCAATTATACACGAATAAAAAAATAGAATGTGATAAAATAATGTAAAATGAAGTAGTGTACAGAGGAACGTGGGAAGCCCTGTTTCTCCTTCAAGCTACGGCTGGAAAATGTTTCCATTTGACTTTAAAAAAGGTAATTTTGTTGCAAAGGTGTGTGTGTGTGTGTGTGTGTGTGTGTGTGTGTGTGTGTGTGTGTGTGTGTGTGTGTGTGTGTGTGTGTGTGTGTGTGTGTGTGTGTGTTTGAAATACCACCGGGAAAATTGAGGACTGAAACCCCTTCCCAGGCAGTCACTCTTACATAAGTGTCCTCCGTCGCAGCAAATCTCTGCAAGTAAAAAATCAATCTTCCTCCTCTTCCTCTTCCCCCCTCTCTCTTTCACACTCTCTCTCTCTCTCTCTCTCTCTCTCTCTCTCTCTTCCACAGCTTGTTTCATTGCACTTTATTGGCAAGTATACTAAGGGAGACACAACAAGCCTGACCTTCATGACTAAATAATTACTGAACAGTCTTGTCTCCGTTCTCTATGTCTTCACTGGTTGTGGTAATAAATAAATCTCTCTCCCCCCCCCCCCCTCTCTCTCTCTCTCTCTCTCTCTCTCTCTCTCTCTCTCTCTCTCTCGGGCTGTGGGCATCTCTGAGGTTTCAGAGCTGACTTGGTAAAGCACATGAGGAGTAAACAATGTGTGAGACAGAGACAGACACACACACACACACACACACACACACACACACACACACACACACACAGACAGACAGACAGTCTAACCACTGGAGCGAAGGCAGGGGATGTCTCGGCTCTGCTGTCTGAGGACGATGTGTGTGTGTGTGTGTGTGTGTGTGTGTGTGTGTGTGTAGGCGGGCACTCAGGATCTTGACAGGTCAGCTATATAGCACCATAAGGAAAGAGGGAGCTGAAGCAATGTCTGCACTTTATACACACACACACACACACACACATGAAATATATTCAGACTGATACATATTTCATCATTATGTAAGTCCAGCTGACAGAAGGGACAGGAGATACTAAGGAGCAATGGAGGAGAAATATAGCAGGACTGTCTTTCTGCTACAGCGACATAAATCAGATATAATGTGGTGAAGTTGCATGACATGTCACTTGTTAGACGCTTTTATCCAAAGTGACTTACATACTCAATACTGTGGGCAATCCCCACAGGACCAATTTGGGGTGAAGTGTCTCAGGGACACAACGACATGCTGACCGCAGTGGGGTTTGAACCTGTGACCCCCTGATCCCAACACCAACGCACAACCCACTGCGCCACACGCCTCCCCATAAAAACAAAAAATGTTGGACCTACTAGACTGTGTCTTTTTCTCAACATACTACACTATTACTTTTTGGAAATATTTTGCTAGGCCCACACCTTTGACACAGTTTGTCAATTTGTAATGACCTCACTGAGCTCAGGCCTGCAACCGTGCTCTCAGTGTTTTGTCTCCATATTCCTCAGCTGATAGAGGTGTTATGGTTTGATCTTAATATGGACCATGTTGATTCTTCTCTCAGAACCAGTGAAACACATGGGTCAGGGGTAGAGTTCTTCAGAATTGGTTTGGCAGCAGCTGTGTCAACTCGTGGCACAACACATGTCTTGTGAATTCTCCGGCCGAAGCTCCAAATAAACCATCAGTGTTTGCCATCAAAGTTCCAGCTCTCTCCGTGTCCCTCTGAGTTTCGTCTCCATTGCTTCAGAAGTTTCCATCACAGATTAAAAGTTTAAACTGCCTTTTTTCATAATAATTGTTCACATACTACATCTATTAAGGATGATATGACGTTTTTCAACCGACTATAATATGACTTTTTTTTTTACAAATAATGTAGTTTGAAGAAACCTCAACATTTTTAACACTTAAGAAGGCTTTTGACATATTTACATATAACATAGCATCTTACCATTGTCGTACTTTTACGATCTCTTAAGGACACGTTCTGCACACTTGTTCCACTCTGCCCACAATTTCATGCCCCTGACAAATGGCATTTTTAAGATTCCTCTCCCCTCCCATGTTTTTCTTATCCTTCCAAACAGAGGTGGGAAGGCCATCTGAAATATGCCCCCTGGTAGAAAAGCCATTGTGATGACCCATCGCGTCACAAAGACAACACGAGGACCATTTCATTCACAGAGTAAAGACACAAAGGAACCACCAACGACCCGTCCACTGACCGATCCCATGAGCAACAACTGTGGGCAGAGCAGCCAACATTCCTGGCAGGCCGGGCATACTTGGCTTCGTTTGGCACAACATGTCTCTTCCTCTTTATCACAAAGACACAGCAAAGCCCTTTGTGTATTTTTGCTGGATTTTTTTAATACATAATTGACATTTCCTCTCACTCTCATTAATAAAACAGAGATTGTATTCCCTGTTGGGTTGGAGTGGGGCTCAAGGATGGGGGTTGCGGAAGGTTGGGGTTGCATGGAGGGGTTTGATATGTTCCCTGAGGTGCCACACACACACACACACACACACTAACACACACATACACACACACACAGCTACAAAACCCCCTCGCAACCCCCTCGCTTCCCCAATCAAAAGCCCCTTTCCGCTTGAAGAGAGAAAAAACTTCAAAAGCAGCATCCACAGTCTGATGAGGAGTGTGGCAGATGTAAACCCGCCCTCTGGCACACACACGTACAGAAACACACACCAAACAGAATTACGAAGCCATGCCGTGTGTGTTTGTGTGGGTTTGAGGCGAGCCCTTCTGCTGCAGCCGGTCCGGATGACCACTCCGGATGAGATGTGACACTGAGGATGAATAATACAATGGAGAGATGCTCGGACGTGTCAGCAGCATCTGTCTCCGTCTGCAGGCTGACGTGTGTCGTCCTCCCTCCTTATACAAAACTAATGAAGCACAAACACGCTGTATTAACACACAGATTTATGCATGCACGCACAAATACAGAGAGCCACACACCGTGACCGGCATCTCTCATCTGAGATTCCACAAATTCCCCAAAGAGGGTCACTCTGCTTTCAAAAATGAGATCTCAGTGAAGAGGGAGAGGTCAGCAGAGGTGGGGCACGGCCAACACTGGAGAAAGACCCAAACTCTGAATGATTTATGATAGGGTCGAGCTGGATTGCACGGTGGGTTGTATTGTTGTAACTGAACTGAAGGGGTCTTTGTCATTTTCAAAGCAGGCAATGCCCCCAACGATGAGCTCCTATAGAGTCTAAGCTGCAGGAATGAGTCCTCAAACTCAGAAATAAGTTAGCATTTTTACCATTTACCGTTCTCCTTGTCTTGAAGATTTGTAAACGTGCTGTTAATTAGACACACTTTTTTGAAATTGTACTTTGCAATAATCACTTTTCATGTAGAAAACATACATATTTTAGAATATTCCAATATTTGTTTAATGTCTCAAAACCTAACGTGTCTATGTCAAAGGTGTTAGCTAGAGGAGACTACTAAATGACGACACACATTAGCTTAGCCTTTAGCTTTGCCTTTAGCTCAGCGGTGAAGTTGTACCACCGTGAAGTATGTTAGAAATTAAAATCAATGTTGATATGGCGTAATTTGAATTAAATATACTATTTCATTTAAATCAGTTTTATTCTGAAAAGCCGGAAGTTCACACTATTAACTTAACACTTTTATTCTGAAAATTCTTCATTTCCGGTTAGCATTAGCATGTGGCGAAATGCTACGTTTTCAAACCGTGAATCGAAGGTGAAATGACATGTGATTTTGTACACTGAGCACACTGGGATTAACACTCATTTATTGACGCTGAATAACGTTTATCAGGGAATGTTTAAATAACCACAGACACCAGAATTATTATTGGACCCGCCCCTCGACGACGCCGGCCAATAGGAGAAGACCTCAGATGACAACAGGAAGAGCAAGCCAATAATTGATCTCTTATACCCCCTGACCTGTACTGACCGGTCGCTGGATGAGGAGAGCGCCTCCACTCGCACATTTCATTTTGTACACCACCGCATCTCTTGTGTAATTAAATGCTGTTAACTTTTATAAGCTTCCCTTGACTCTTTTCAGTCTCTCCTGCATTCAGGGTTCTAGAATTGCTTTCAAGTACTTGTTTTATATCATATTGTTAGCTTCCCACTTCTTCAGATTGCATTTACGCTTCAAATATCATAAAACTGTTGTTAATATTCGAAGATATGTTGCCAATTATCTTTTTTTCTGCAAATACTCTGAACCTCTGTGCAAAAATCCATTGCTTTTCGTTAAGGTAGCCTCTGCAATGCTAACTTCCTGGTAGGCCCAAAGATATAAGTAGTCACTCCACCACTCTATTGGTTGACAACTATATTTCCCTGAGGGCCGAGGGAAAGATAATTTAAAAGACATGTGAGAGAAGAGAGCTGGATGAAGAAGAGATTAAATGTATTTGAACAATGGTGTATTCTCCCTTTGTTTGTGGAGGAACAGTTTCTTGTGTAAGTTACAGCAGATGACATAGCTTTCATTGAGCTTGTGTCATATTATGGTGTTATCCTACTTAATGCCCTTTAACACTCTGCCAAGAATGTGTAAGATGTAATAGACTGAAATAAGACCCAGGGATAAAACAAGAAAGAGCAAAACATGCACTGTGTGTGGTGTGGTGTGTGTGTGTGTTGTGTGTGTGTGTGTGTGTGTGTAGTGTTTCTGTGGGTGTGTTTAGCACTGTATGTGTAGGTGTGTGTGGGTGTGTGTGTTTACGGTGCATGTGTATACACGCCAGCAGTCATTACACTGGGTTGGTTAATCGTTTCTCCTCTGTTGCAGGAGTTTCAGAGGTGATGAGAAGCTCAGCAGACGTCTGAAGGATTTCAACTCTGAATAAAGTCAAGAGGTGAATCAGAGGCGCAGGAAAAAAGCAAATCTTTAAGCCATACAGGGACTAAAAATCAGCCCGGGCCTCTCGACCGGCCCACTTCGGTACCAGCCGGTCCACCTCTGGTACCCGGCGGGCCCACCTCGGTACAGCAAGTAAATACCGCTAGTAAATTGTCGGACGGGGGGGGGGGGGGGGGGGGGGGGGGGGGGTGCTAGTGACTTATCCGACCGGCCCACATCATCCGACCGGCCCACTTCAGTACCGGCCCATCGGGATTTGTCCTCGAACGTCCCGATGGACAGTCCGCCACTGGCCGTTTTCCGTTTTGCTCACAGTATAAATCTGTAGTTTGTGTTTCTGAGTTGCAGAAGGATGTGCAGGATTTAGTAAAGGCTATTGTTGTTGTTGTTGTTGTTGTTGTTGTTGTTGCTTATTATTGTGGTAGTTGTCCCCAGAGAGCTAAGCATGCCTTATATAAAACGTAGTCTTATTATTTATTAGTTATTTTCTCACATACTACATGAAGGTCTCAATCAAGGAAAGTCAACATGAGAATATGAAAAACAAAACGTTTTGAGAAAATCAAATCAATAATAACACTGAGAAGGTAAATAACACAGGTATAACAAAAATAAAAATAAAAGATGGTTTTATATATATAAGGTCATCCTTCAAATTACAATAATACAGTCCAATATACTTATATATATACTATAAACCAGAATATTCCAAAAAGATAATAAATGTTTTTAATTGTATGAGTCCTGATCTGTTTCTTTCCTGGAAATTGGACTTTGTACCGAGTAAATCCTAAAGGCATGTCTGTTTTTAATGGTAGTACCAATTCCAACAAAGAGGTTTTTAAATTCAAATTCTCCCTTTCCTCACGCGCTGGCACACACACCCACCAGCTTTGTTTCATTCTGGTGTTTGGTGTTGCAGCAGTTAGTGGCCTTTTGCTCTTTTTGGCAGCGTCTTTCAGTCCCCCCCCCCCCCCCCCCCCCCCCCCCCCACCCCCCCCCCCTTTCCTCCACCCCCCCTTTCCTCCACCATGCAGCGGCCAGACAGCATCCACCCTGCCAGCTCTGGTGGGCGACTGCTCTGATCCAGCTCCTAAATCAGAGAGGCTGTGTTTGGATCCCCCCCGGAGAGAAGCACTGCTCCACAGCGCTGAGCTCCGCTCTTCCCAGATGAAAGAGGGAAGTGCTGAGGAAGCTGTACGCAGTTATTATCACCGCTGTGTGTCCATTTTGTGCTGAGTGGGTCGCGCTTTACTTGAAAACATTCGGTCTTTTCTACATCATCAGCTAATACTGCATTTACTATCACCATTTACGCTGCTACGGACAATCTTGCACAAGTACATTCCCAAGATATTGAAGTGACTGTTATTTTGTTTATATTGATTGTTGTGTTTTTTTTTTTATCTTAATGTGTGCACATGTATAAATGTGTCTATTGATTTGTATTGGATATACATATTTTATAAATATTTGTATACATATTTGTATTTTTGTATTCGGGATTGTGGGATACGGTATTTCGATCTCTCTGTCTGTACACACAAACTGAAAGATTGACAATACAGTCTTTGACTTTGAAGGACAACGAGTGTTGTGGTGGTGTTTTGCAAAGAGCACATAGGCCTACAGATAGAGGACATAAAACATGTTATTCAGACACAGAAAGCATATTTCCTCTACTTTGACGATGTTGAAAGACCGCAGAGAAGTGTTCCACCTCAGGCTACATTCTTCGAAAGGGACAACAAATCCTCACAGAGAGCTTTTAATAATAATACATGGAGGTTTAAGTGCACCATCAACAAAAGTTCATCTGCTTCACCTGATATAGTGAGCCCCTACAGCTCCCTTTAACTCACTTTAGATTCACTTCACATCCCTGCCTGGCTTTAAAGGCTTCCTGCAGGCCTTTTGTTCCCTTGTACTCCACATATACATGTTTTATTCCCACTTCTTATTCCCTTTTTCTTAAAAGCAGTGCACAGATTCCCTAATGTACTTTCAGACTACTTTTATGTTGGTAAGAAACTTTTTAACAAAGCTCCAATTGGGTCTTTCCAAGGAGAAACGTAGCTACTTAATTTCCCCACATCTCCACACTCTGACATGGAGAGGGTTTTCCATGCTAGCTGCCAGGAAGCTATTTGTCTTGGCTCCAGCGTTCGACTTTAGGTATAACAAAATGTGTGTTTGTGTGGGTGAATGAGAGGGAAATTCTTTCGACTACTTTGAAAATGTCACAGAGACCTCCCACACTGGGCTTGTATCAGGACTGAAATACAGATGGAAACTGCTTAAAGCTGTAGACAATGATTGAACAATGTTAATTATTGGAAAGAGAATTACCGTAAAATGATGAGTGGGTTCTTGTTTGTGATCCAACAACAAGTATCTTAACTACAGGGTTTAAAATAAATATCCTGCCGCTGTAAACAATGACATTTTTAAAGAGTTTAAATAGTCCAACATTGTAAAAAAAAACGTTTACTTTCTTGCCAATGGTGTCATTAGACGATTGCACTATATGAAGTTACTGCTAGTTAGCTTAGCTTAGCATAAGGACTGGAAAAAGAGGTAGCACAGCTCTGTCCAAAGGCAGCTTGTCAAGAAAATAGATTAATCTAGCACATAATCCCTCTTAAACCAACTGTTGTTTTTACGCTATTCAATTAAACAAACAAGACAAAATGTGAAAATTAGTGAGCTTTCGATTTGTTTTTCTGCTGATTTTCTATTTACATTTTGGCAGGGCCAGGCTATCCGTTTCCCTCTGCATCCGCTGTATTTTTGCTATAGGCTATAGCATCAGCAAACAGTGTAAGAGACGCATACTTTCAATATAGGCTTATGTTTTTAAGATAGTTTATCATAACCTCTACAAATTATAGCCCTGGGTTACATACTACTTAAAAATGCAGTATAATAATAATATTGGGAGGGAACCCCTCTTTAATGGTCACACATGCAGAGCACACACAGTGAAATGTGTTCTCTGCTTTTAACCCATATAGTACCAGGAGTCTAGTACTAGGAACAGTGGGCAGCTATTGTACAGCGCCCGGGGAGCAATGGGAGTGGGGGGGGGAAGTGGGGTGTCCGGTGCCTTGCTCAAGGGCACCACGGCAGGGCAGGAGGTGACATGGGACCTCTCCAAGTAGCAGTCCAAACTCCATATTTAAGTCTGTTCGGGGACTTGAACCGGCGACCCTGCGGCTCACAGTCCAAGCCAGTCGGGGAGAGTGGGGTAAGTTGAGCCATTTTTTAGTTATGCTGTCCTCTAAGCAAGGAGAAATGACACATAGTAAAAATGAAAACACACACCTATAATTCAGGATGTCTCCTATCAATGGCAATGATAATAATTCATATTTGATCAAGGGCAGTGAAAATATTACTTCTTAAAAAAAAAAGTGGCTCAACTTGCCCCGGTAAGTTGATCCAGGTCAGGGGGTAAATTGAAACACTGTTCAAACCTGGGCATACCTGTTCAAACCTGGGCATACCTACAACACATCTTAAAGGTAACTATAAAAAAGAAATAACAAACCAAATACAAGCTTAGTTTTTCAAATATTTTTAATATAAATTTCGATTGAATTGATTGATTTTTTTTTAACATGTTAAAAGGAAAAGTAATCATACAAATCGTGATACAATTTCATACACAATCAAGCACAGGGTGAATTCAACTTTAAATGTAGCCTACAATGAGCTCTTATTATCAACTTGGCCTACTTTCATTCATTTCTCCATTGAAAAACTGGCTCAACTTACCCCAAGGCCCATGGTTCAATTTACCCCATAGCCACCATTTTAGAAAAAATATATTATATATATGATATATTACAATTGAGAGTCATCTTTAGCTTAATGATTCACATGGTTTAATACGCTGCCAACACATCAACATATACTGTATGTGTTTAAACCTGGATACTTTTTTTTTTTACATGACAGCCGATATAGCTGACATCTAGAAAATGTACTTTGACAAGCAAAAAACGTTTTTTTGTAAAAATGTTTACTTACCAGACCACAATGAGTATCTCTCTTTCACAGGCAATGAGAAATGGGTGGAGCTTGCATAATTTCTGGTCACTTGATTACAACTATAAGGCGTTGCCTGGTTACAGGGGGTGGTTCAATTTACCCACTGGCTCAATTTACCCCCTTCTCCCCTACCCACCATTGTAGATTAGTATACACCTAATATCTATTCTAAAACCAATCAAATCAATAATTATACTAGTTAAAGGTGGGGTATGTATGTTTGAGAAACCGGCTCGAGATACACTTTTTGTTATATTCCATGGAATGCTCTTAACATCCTGATAGCAATGAATATCTGAAGTGCTTTGACAAAAAATCCATAAAAAAATGTCATCTGTGGAAGCCGTGGCGCTGTAAAAAGCACGACCAACCATCTGAGCCGGCTCGGCTAAAATAACTGGATGGCCTACCTGCCTGTCAGCCTTCCATCTGTGTACAAACTTATCTCGTGCCCTCATTGGTCATGTGCACGTTCGTGTGTGTTGGAGGAGGGGCTCTGTAAGGAAGTGGCAGATTTTCTCCGGTCGTGTATTTTCAAATTCTAGCGATCTCGAGCCGGTTTCTCAAACTTACATACCCTACCTTTAATACATTTAAATATGTGATTTTAGTATCTTAACAACCCGAAATAGGCCTTATGAACTCTTCTAATGCCAAGTCAAAAGCAGAGAGGGCAGTTGCTGCTATTCTGCTAAACTACTCTGCTTTATTTAGTAGGCTAATGTGAATTTGTTTGTTAATTAAAATAGCTGTTTTCTATTTAATATAGCAGCTAGGTTTGAAATGACTGGATCACGAGTCTATTAGATTATTATTACTATTATGAGTTCATTCGCATTAAAGTATTTCGTTAGGCCTTCTAACATGTTTTTAAATATAACTACGGTTGTAGTTGAAGAGTTTGTAATTAACATGAACCGAAGCTGTTGCCTGGCAACTCAATCGCACAATGTCACGTCCGTTAATTCCACATCCACACCTATGATCCACACGCATGGATTGACATCGATTTAATACATTAATGTAGCCTTTGTTTCTGCTAAAAGAGGTGTCGACCAGCTGGGGAAACAAGAAAATCGGCGTAATCGGGTGTGACTATTAAAAAATAAATCATAACGTCGGGGTAGCATTTGCTTGGCATTTCCGGTTATTTCTCCACTGGTTAACATCATGGATGCAGCGCCGATGGATGTATACACAAGTTATTGAGCCGTTTCCGCTCTACATCCTGAACTCCTCCCTTCGATGCAATGCACTTCCGTTTTGGCGGACTGGGTTTGTTTTGCTAGCTAGCTCCGTTGTGCCGACAAAGCACTGATATCGCAGAGACAAAGAGGATATAACAATTACAACATGAAGAAAAGTGGTTCGGGAACTACGTGTGCGGTAGTTGGTTGCAATCACTCGAGAAAGCACCTGAACGAGTGGTTAGATAGAGAGTGCTACGACCACAAACCAGCACCCAGCACCCAGCCATGTTGTTCATTAAATACAGATAAACACAACAAATACTGCATGCATTGTATTTTTTAATATTATATATGAATATTTTCATAGTGATGTAATTGTGTGGGCTGCTTTTATATTTTAATTTGTAATACCTGTTAGGATTAAACATGTGATCTTTCTTGTTGAAGCCATTTCTTTAGTTTCCTCTCAACAATTAATTCATTCAGTGTTATTTATGTACAGCATGAGCTTAATATGAATGATGAACTGTGTTAAAAGAAATTGTAGCACTCTAAGGAACATATGAAATGCAATAATGCAATAACAGTGCAATAATGAAATTAAATTACATCAAACTTTATTTTCACTCAAACAGTACAGGCACATATGATATATTGCACAGCATAAAGAGATCATGTAAATTGTGCATTATGTAAACAACAGACAACTGTTGGCTCCTGTGGGCATGACCTAAATAAGGCAGTTTATTTTGGTTTTAAAATGCTGAGATATTTACTGCAGAACTGTAACCTTCCCTCAACAAAATCGTCAACAATTTTCGGGAGCATGTGGGCAAAGTAGAATGTGCGCAGCCTTATGATATGCCTTCAGACTGTCCATTGCTTTTCCATCTATTGCCATGGATTGAACGAAGTAGGAGCAAATTTTGCTGTACGTTATGCTGGGCCACGTCGTCATGTTATCCTCCCAGTTTTGCACTGAATTCGGGTGGGGGAGAGTAACGCCATCTCCAGTCAAAGAAGTAGAATCGTGTTCCCAAGCTAGCATCACTGTTAGCATCGAAATCGCTGTGTTTACACCAGTGCCCGTCTGACTGTTTACACCGGTTTACACCGACAGACGCTGTGCAAAAGACTTCCGGCGGAAATGAAGTGCATTTGTGTAGGGTTATGGCGCTACCCGTGGTTTGGCGCGTAAACTTGTCTATAATAAGAACTGGATACAGCGTGGGAGGCGGGGCCTCATTTGGCGCATGATGATAAAATGGCCCATTTTTTGAGAGAGCGAAACGTCACAGATTACCCGGCATGCCTGAGAAGTACCCGTATGTGCACTCATAGCGCATGCGAAACTTTAAACAAAATGCTCGTTCACATCAAGCACGTCAATTTGCGTACACGTAAAAGAACCGCGCGTTCATGTCAACATGGTAATGATTTGTTATTATGATGGATTTGATATTAACGAGGCGGCAGTTAGCAGCTAGCGGCTAGCTAGTAATTATGCTAATGTTCACATCCATCGTTATGTACTTATATTACGCTGTAACAGGATCTAGTGATATCCAAGCAACAGAGCTTAATTTAGCATGAAATAATTATTTCCGGCGCACTTCCTGGGGGCTTGGTTAACATGGGTTAACCAACGTCAGTCAATAAGTAAAACCCATGTTAACCGGGTTAACCGTGTAACTGTCACGTTTGAAGGGACGAAATCGTGACATCTTCACGTCTCCCAGCATGGTAAATCATCACATGTTCACGTCTTGCCGTGATACCGGGTTGCTTAACAACCCCAAATAGGCCTTATGAACTCTTCTAATGCCAAGTCAAAAGCAGAGAGGGCAGTTGCTGCTATTCCGCTAAGCTACTCTGCTTTATTTAGTAGGCTAATGTGAATTTGTTTGTTAATTAAAATAGTTGTTTTCTATTTAATATAGCAGCTAGGTTTGACATTACTGGATCATAAAACTGGTTTTAGCTTTAACTTTAGCTAGCTAGCTAGGCTACCTAACCAGCTATAGTTTACAGTTGGTGTTTAGCTTAGCTGTGAGTCCAAGATAAGATGGACCTTTATTTATCCCTGAGGGGAAATTCAGGTATTCAGGTTTGCTGTTTGAGCTAGTCTTTTGCATCTTAGGTCAAACGGTGGTCACAGCTAATTTGCTGCATGTCACTGAACATGTTCAATGGTAAAACAGACACAAAGAGTAAGTCTGTAAGCCTATTGCTTTTTAGCTTCGTATCTTAAGCTTCAACAGATTGATTGGTATTAATCGTCTTGTCTAGCTACTCTTGGCAAGAACGCAAATACATTTAGTTCTCATAATATTCCTCTAATCCTTGACCAAACATTGTTTAGTGATTCAATTATTTGTCGTCATGAAACCCGAAAGGGCTTCATAAGAATCGAATGTGTTTACTCTTATCTGGAACAGGCCGATCCATCACAATGGTGGCATTCATGGCTTCCTGGTGCAGGGAAATCAGCACATGGGAATAAAGCTGGATTGACCAGAGAGTCACTGGGACACAGCTGACTGCAAAATGCAAATACTGTGAGCACAAAGAGTGAGTCAGCAGAGAAGCACACTTCCTTTATAATCCATCTCCCCCTTTCAATTCACCTGAGGCGTCTCTTCTGGCAGAACAATAGCCTCCACCTGATCTGATTTCTACCTGGCATAACCTTTCTCTGCGGGGCCTCTTCACAGGGGCTTCCTTTGTTGAAGCAAGATGGAGGATCAGTCAAACAGGCTGGAGGAACAATCATTTTCATTCATCCGAAGCAAACCTATAGAACAGACAGCATGAAGTTTACATTTCACACCCCATGAGAAATATCTAGTGTCAGACCTTTACTGCTCATTGATAGCAGCAACCTTAACATGCAAAGCTTATCTTAGACAAATACCTATTTTCGAGAATATTCCCTGCCAAGGAGGTTATGTAAGACGACTTTGAAGCCGCCTTGGCAGAGAGACATGTTTTCCTGCCGCTTATCTTCCCGTAATCACCTTGGGTGTTAGCAAAGACGACAGATAAAGTCCGCTTTGTGTCTTTTGAACAAGAGGATCTTTGTGTCAGCCAGGAGGGATGAAACAATACTTGGCTGAGCAGCCATAAAGTACATTCCTTCATAACATTAGAGGAGGATGCAATCGGGTTCAACATCTCTGCTGATGTAGGTTAAAGTTCCCAACTTTGAGAAGGGTTGCAGATGATTAGCAGGACAGCAAAGCAGAAAAGAAACACATTTCTGCAAGTCTTTTGAAAGATATTTCCCTTAGAGTTGTCACACGATCAGATTGTATCTACACTATTACTGTGTCCAATAGAAGCTAAGATATTGACACTATCAGGATATCTAAACAAAATTGGATGGAAAAATGCTCCGTCAAATTTATTTTAATTTTATTATTGTCTCTTATTTGGCAAATTAATTACATTTAAAATGAAGTGTGGGGAGATGGCCATTATTACTGTATATGGAACATTATCTAAGAGGCATTGGATTATTTAAATACAATCATATGCGAGTCATTCCTAGCATTCGGTGCCATTTAGTTCCCCAACACATTATATCATATATTTTGTACTTAAAAAGGTCTAATGCTTATTTTTTAAAAGCTTGGTTTTAAATGTTTATCCCCTTCTACCATAAAACAACAATGTTATTTATATCACTCTGATTTGAATCCCTCTGGACACGCCCCTTTACTATTCTACTATTTGTATGACTCAAGAAGAAGAAGGATACATTTTGAGCGGGAAAATCATCTTCAAGAAGCAGAGTGTATATGCATTCGTCCTTCAACGTTTCTTTTTAGCGTTTTTAAAGAACTTAACTGTTGCGGTAAAGCATAACATGTCCACCCTGTTATGCTAATTTGAGTGGAAACTGATCATTTCTTTTACATTTAGAAAATATGGTGAACATATCTATCAAATATATGTTTCTGTTGTCACCAAGTGCTAGCTTGATTATCATCACACATATATCAATAGCCAAGTTTAGCATAACATGTCCACCCTGTTACTATTTTTCACATCAACAGGGTGGACACACAGTAACTTGGGATGTTAAAAAATATTTTTTAAAAACATAATATCCTGAGCTTGACCAAAATATTTTTCTTATACTTAAACAAGCCATCATTCAGATTAAATACAAAAAAACATGGAAAATTATGTTTTTTATTTGTTATTAACCTACTGAAATGGCACTGAATGCTACGAATGACTCATGTATAATATTACGATATATAAATATGTCATTTTTTTGTGATTAACTAACGCCAAGGCGGACGCTGAGGCTAGTCAACTTTAGCACAAGTTTAGCATTAAGATTTTATTTTTTTTGCTTCAAGATTGGATGGTAGAAAGTGCTTTATTTAGTTATGTGAGTTTCCTTTTTAATAAAAGGGCTTTTTTCATTAAGGATAACAAGTAGGTTCAAAATGAATAGCTTACATTTAGTTTGAGCTCTAACATAAGCTTACGCTAGCTATCCAAGTTATCTTCAACAGTAATACACATAGGCCTAGTAGTTTCCCAATGTTTAGTTCCACATCTTTGTTACGCTGAACAAGCTGGATGTACAGCTATTTAAATGTTGTATGGACATTCATGGTTTCCAGAAGAATCATATCAACTTTCTTGGTCTTCTGACTTTTCCTCTATAGCCATCATAAGGATAAAATTAGGCCTTTTTTAGAGGAAAAAAAACACTGAAATAAGACAAAAGAAACCCTCACAATGACACAGATGTAACTGGTAAAGACACTGCTTAATTTCCAGGATCACAAGCCAATGAGGTTTGATATCCCTGAATTTGAACATGGTTTTGCTCAGAGCCAGGCTGAAATCTTTTAACAGCTTTACGGCTCATTCCAACCTACATGCTGCCAAAGTGCGGGAAACTGTGAGATCCGGAGAGTAAAAACAAACACAAAACAACTGCTGACACAGAGTCTATCAATTGAGATTTGTCTCAGCGTTTTACGAGGCCGCGGGGAGGTTCGTCTGCACGCCTGTCTCCGCGGAGCATCCATTTGTTTTAACTTTGCGGTAAAAAGTGCCTCCGACATAACAGCCAAGACTCCGACTTCCTATTACATAAAAATGCCTGGAGGCGGTTGAGCTGAGGAGGATTTTAAGACATTGGATGAGACGAGAAGAGACAGGGAGACATGAAATGGGCAGAGGAACGAGACAGAAACAAAGAGGGAGTAAAATGCAGCCTGCTTTCCACGGGGAAGCAGCATGGAAAAATAATTGTTGAGAGGAGACAGACAGAGGAAAGCCACTAATGACAGCAGACAATAAAAACTGGCCACTACTGTAGCGTCTTCCCAGCCAGAATGACAACAACGCAGGGACAGACAGGACGGGGCTACAGAGGGATTAAACAGCCACAACCCCAGCACCTGAAAATAGGGCTTTGTTTGGAATAGACTGTTATTAGGGCGTCTAAACACAGGGTCGTCAGCTCTGTTCCGGCACCTCCTAGACTCCGAGGAATGGCTGCTGGCTAATTGGGTGGTCAGGAGGATTTTTGACAAGCAGTGAATAGAAATCTGAATAATGAGGCTGAATTATATGTTACATGCGGCTGAGAATAAATCCTTGTAAATACAAATTACTTGGACAGGAATCATATATTGCCTAAACAGTAATGATACAAATATGCAGCAAACCAAACAATGCGATTTAAAGGGGCCCTATTGTGCTTATTTTCAATATTAGTGTGTAGTGCCTCTACTGGACATGTCTTCATGCTTGATGTTCAAAAAGCTCTTTATTTTCTCATACTGCCTGTGCTGCAGCACCTCTTTTCACCCTCTGTCTGAAACCAGAGCCCAGTCTGCTCTGATTGGTTAGCTCTGTTGTGATTGGTCAACCGCTTAGAGATGTCCCAAACCTTAGCCTATCACGTACAATGTGTTGGAGCGCTAGCCAATAGAGGAGCGAGTGTTATGTAGTGGTCACTATGTTCAGGAAATAAACAAAGGAGTCCAATGGAGGTGTTTCAGGCAGGGGGGGTTTTAGCCTTTGCAGACCATTTACATGCACAAAAACCTATATCATACAACATTGAGGAAAAGGAAAACTCCCAAAAAAACTACAAAGACAGCAAATGAATTTGAAGACTTTTTTTTTAATATGACTAAACTCTTTCTAAGGCAGCAGTTTGTGTCCACAGGTCGCTCTAACGTCTCACAGTGAATCAAATAAAACAGTTTAAAAATCAGTTTTGCTGTGTGCTACGAACGTCATTAGACAAATCTTGGTAAATAAAAGTTCACAGACAATAATAATAACAATAAGCATTATAAACATTCATTTTCCCCTTCAAGTAGGCTACTATCCAAAGTGACTGGTGTAAAATTGGCAGAGGAAATAAAATATGTTCATGATTATTTACACATTACAGGTCCAATATGTGCGTATGAGTGCGTGTATATAACTGGAAACAAGTCATTTGGAAATGTTTCTGCTGTGTTTTTGGTGACACACACACACACACACACACACACACACACACACACACACACACACACACACACACACACACACACACACACACACACACACACACACACACACACACACACACACACACACACACACACACACACACACACACACACACACACACACACACACACACACACACACACACACACACACACACACACACACACACACACACACACACACAGTGACTGACTGGCTTCCAAGTTTTAAAGCAGAGCTTCAGCAGAAGAACATTTAAGACTCAAGTTGATCGGCTTTAAAAAGGCAGCACCACCTCATGTTGAGCTTTACCAAAAGTCTCGTACCTGGAGCAGAACTAAAGGGCTCTTACACCAATTTTCCTGCTACCTAGCATCCTTCATTCAGGATTAAACACAACTAAAACACAAGATAAATGAACCGACATTGGAATATCTTGGAAAAGTCAAGCATGAAAGGTCATTTGTATCATTGGAAATAGTCGTTTGATAAAAAAATAATATTTTGCTTGCAACTTATCTGCAGCTGCAATGACTTATGAACAGACTTCTTGTACGTGCTAGCCTTTAAGTTAAGAATTGGCTTCACTACGCTGATGAAGAAAGTGTGACATGGTGGAAAACTCCTGGATTAAAAAGCTAGAAAGTGGACGTTGTGTTGTTGAAGTCTGGAAAGATTTGTACGTTCTTTGATGACGAGAACCAGCAAGTATGTTCACAAGCACATTGATATTACATTGTTGGGTTAACAAGATGGTGAGGGGTGTCAAACTCAATTTCATCACGGGCCACATCAGCATTATGGTTGCACTCAAAGGGCCGGTTGTAACTTTAAGACTATATAAAAATACATGTATAAATATTTAATATACATTACATGTTAGACGCAGTTATCCAAAGGGACGTACATACTCAATACTGTGGGCAATCCCCACAGGAGCAATTTGGGGTGAAGTGTCTCAGGGACACGACGACATGCTGACTGCAGTCGGGTTTGAACCTGTGACCCCCTAATCCCAAAACCAAAGTCCACTGCACCACACATATATAAAATAATGTTATTGCCTCTGCATTGGATTATTATCGGATAGGGTAATAACTTCATAATTAACTACGTCTGAAAGCAGAAGTCTAGGGCAAATAATTGCAAGTCTCTTCAGTGAGAATGTCACAAAATGATTTAAAAAAGAAAAGCCAAATTCTGGAAAAAAAGTCACAAAAAAAAGGTGAAATTTTGGGGGGAAAAGTGACATTTTGAAAAAGAAGTCAAATTCTGCGAAAAAAAAGTCAAATTCTAAGATAAAAAGTCCAATTTGAGATGCATTGTGGGACATGTAGTTTATGGGCAACGCTTCTGTAAATCGGCATGTAACCGTATAACAAACATATTATATTCTTTCAGAGCTGTTGTGGGGCCACGTAAAATGAAGTCACGGGCCGGATTTGGCCCCTGGGCCTTGAGTTTGACACCCCTGGTGTACATGAATACAATATCTTCCACAGCTGTATCAGAGGAGCTCATATCCTGAAAGTCAGATGCTATAGTTGGGCCTGGCGCCATACTGGGACCACTCAAGATCACTTATGATGTATAGTGTGTGTTGTATGCTCTAAATTCAGTTCACTAACAGAGTGGTTTATTTAATTTGTGCAACTGAGTTTCACCACAAAGATTCATGCAAAAGCACCACGTTAAATCTTGTGTTTACCAGAGTTACTTCATGAAACAAAGCATGACAAATTCACGCATGAAGAGATGTTTGTGATCTGTACGTGAGGACGTAAAAACAAATATATAAACCCAATAATTAGACCTAAATCCGGACATGAGCAGGACTACAATGCGCTGTAATCACACTTGTTATGGACACTCCCTGGAGGATATTTTTACATATCTCATCCTTCAAACAGACAGGAAACAGCCGAGTGTGTCTTTGGTTTAACCGACTGAAGCAAGCGGATGGTTTTGTTTTTAGGATGCTACATTAGGTTTTAAAACTCGCAGGACAAAGACGACTGACTCTGACTTAGTGACATCAACACATTAAATAGCTTCATGTTCAGCTCATCAAAACAACAGCAACGACTGATTGTGTTTTCATTCAACTGAGTGTCACCAACCCGGACAGACAGACACAACAGAGTGAAGCGTGTATACAGATGTGCACAAACAGACTTTTGGCTGACATCTTAATACATGTCAAATGTCAATACATAAGAGAGTGTGTATTGTATATCACAAACACTATGTACAACAATGTACAAAATATACAGAAACACTCCAGCGAGCAATCACAGCTTCAGGGACTTTTTCTGACATGTTTCCCTCCAGAGACTCAACATTCTCACGTGTAATCAAAATAGAAATAGAAGCATTGCATATTCCTTCTGAAACATAAGAGATAAAGACCTGGTCATAGTTTGGCTTTTCTGTCAGGCGCGGAGATTTAAAACCCGGCTAATGAAACGTCATCAGGAATCAATAAAACACAGACATCTTGAAATGTGTCTTAAAGAAACACCGGCCCTCATGGACTGTGTCAGGCAGCAAAAAGTCCAGCTTCCGGAAACATTACTCTTCCTGACTTTAGGACAGAATTTATTCACTTTTAAATCGGACCAATTGTGTGTTCGTGGGTAAAGAGGAAGACGTGCATTACATATTATTATTATTATGCACAATATGACTGAAGCCACTTCAAGTCTTAAGAATAACGCAGACTGATGGATGTGCTCATTTGTCTTAACGCGTCTGTTTTCTGAGGGGAATGACACATTTATCCCACTGGATTGTGCAAAATCATAACTTTATGTTTGTTGATGGTATATTATCAGTGAATTTCTACATTTTTTTGTAAAAAATGTTCTGTTAATTTCATTCTTAAAACAACATGAAATGTCATGGATTGTAAAGTAAACTGCTTCCACTGACATGACAACAGATGGGACTAATGAAGGAATTTATTTTGTGAAATATCCCGAACTCAATGAGGCCTTTTTTAATGTCTTCACAGTACAGTTAATTTCCTGGATGTCTATGGGACCAATAGCAGCTCAAAATGTACCTTTAAAAATGTATTCAATTACTAGATTTACAGATTTGTATTTCCTAATTTTCTGCATTAAGACATGTTCTTTTTGACCAATGAGCTAACACATGCTGTTAAAGCTCAAAGCCATAGTGGGAGAAAGAGCATTTATTTTTTTCAGCGTATTTACTTGTAAAAAGGGTCTAAAAAAAAAAAATCAAGAAAAGCTTGTGTCTTTGCGTTGAACATCAAACTCTCTATTTTGTTGCACATAATCAATCTGCACCGACATCATAAAGGCGTCCCTGAGTTCGTTAAAAAACTGAATGGAACTGAAGATTATTACACAACAGCCTTAAAAACAAAACGTATTTTTCACAACCAGTGGCAACCCCAGATCAGCCTTCTGTTATAAGCATGATTAAGCTTTTTTTAACAATAACTACAAATTGAAATGAATCTTCACAATTTGGACGCCCAAACATTTCACATTAAATCCAAACATGTCATTCATTAGTCAGGAATGGAGTATGTACCGTGTGCAAATGAGCCGTGGAGCAGGAAGTGTTTGAGGTCCTGGAGAAGCAGAGGCTCGTCTCACTCTTCAAGCTTCACAACCCAAACCTGACGGAGTCTCCTTCAAAGAGTTCTTCCTTTCAGTCCACGCCCCTCAGCTCCTGCTGCTAATGTCTTTGGATCTGATCAACTTCATTCAAACACTTTCTCACAAGAAGCTTTTGTTTTCCTCCGTTCACTTCTTCTTTAGTTAATGAAACTACAAATTAAATAAGACGAGCAGTGGCATTTCAAAACAAAGCGCAGTGTTAAAAGAGTCTTGAATAAAAAGTCTTCATTTCTCTCCGTTTGCACGAGACTAAACGTACCGTTAATCACATTATCGCTCCTTGGGACACGCGATTGTTTTTCTCTTTTGATTTTTCAGCAGAGTGGATTCTAGAAGAAGATGACGTCCTCCTTGTTGAGGTCCTCGGGGGGCATCTTGTAGGGGGGGGGCAAGCTGTGGCTGTGCGAGAGCCCGTGAACGTTCACCTGGACCTGGGCGTTTGGGCTGAGGACCGGCGGATGGAGGCAGCCTGTGCTCTGGGAGTGGGGGGGCATGCTGGGAGACTGGGAGTGTTGCATGCTGGGAGGCAGGGGGGGCTTCTGGACGTTGGGAGGGTGGGGGGGGCTGATGGAGGAGTCTGGTCCGCTGTCTGGAGGACTGAGAGGATCTGTAAGAGACATTCGAGAGAGGGACATTAGAAGAGATGCAGAACAAATGACTTTTGGGGGACAATGCTTGATTTTTCTTAATTTGTACAAACTCAGTAATACCATCACTTATAGAGAGCCACGGTGACGCGTCCTAAAAACTGGAAGTAAACTCTTTCCGGTTCCTTCGACAAAAACGCAATGCAATCTCTCCATATGATTTAGGGAAATAGCTGGAAATCAGGTCTGTGGTTGAAACACATTTAAGAGACGGATCACGTTTTGTTCAAACGGATAATCTCCACATGTCTGCCCTTCTTTTATCATTTTCTCATCATAAATCTAATCTCCAGAAGCAAAAGGCTAACGCTATGCTTAAACGAACTACAGCAGGGTCGCACGACTTCAACGTCACGCCAACTTAAGATCCATATTCAAACATACAGATTCTAAATGGTACAAGTTGAAGCGTTTGTTTGAACAGTCTGCAGGAGGCAGGGACTTGCTTTCAAGCAGAACAGAAACTAACTTAGAGGAGTGTTAACGTGTTCGGCGTAATGACGTACAACGACCTCCACAACTTCTGTAGTCCTATTCAGCCACTTGGTAACAACCATCGTTTTTCAGACACGTCAACTCTTCAGAAATCACCAGTGGGGTCACTGCTGATGGATTTAATGTCGTAGAACAAAACGTGATCCGTCTCTTCAATGTGTCTCAACCACAGACCTTATTTCAGATATTCTCCTAAACCCTACGGAGAACTTGCGTTGCTTTTTGGCGAAGGAACCGGTAGTGGTAAAATGCTAACTTACTTCCGAGTTTTAGGACACGTCACTGCGGCACTCTCTCTATACATGACGACTATAGACAGAGAGTTACACAAATGGAGTTCAGGAAGTATATGTGACAATAATAGCTAATAGATCAGCCCCATGAAAATTCAAGTTAAGACTTTAAAGACTCGGGGCCTCATTTATAAAACGATATACGCTCAAAAAATGGCGTACGGCAGTTTCTACGCAATGTTTGGGATTTATAAAATACTAACTTGACGGGAAAACGTGCGGTCCTCCACGCAAACTCTAACCCATGCGTACGCACTAAGCACAAAAACGGGAGAGACGAGAAACTGCGACACCGTTAGCAGAAGGAAGAATGGAGAGAAATGTGTGGAAATAATACCAGAAATAAAATGTTACCTCTCATTTATCATATATGAAGAATTCATTTTCAAACATTGATTAAAGCCAATCTTAAAATGATTTAACAAACGCCTGTTAGAGACTCCTGAGTGCACACAAACACATAACTGGGAGAAATAACTAAATACGGATATGTTATTTAAAACCACCTCCAATATGTTGTGTTAATGTTATGAAATCTTTTCTCATAAATGATGCGGTGAGCAGGAGGACAGAATTACGTCTAAACTGACGCCGTGTTGCATTTCTATAGGTTTTAGATACGAGCACGGTTTTATATATGTTTAATCGTGTTTTATGCCGTCGCTCGTAAAACACAGGAGGTATGGAACTAAGAGCACCATGTGTGGTAAATTGTACAGCTAATATAACACAACACATTAGTTGCAGAGGGGGGGGGGGGTGAGATGCACAGGCTGCAGTGCATCTCACAGCTGATCGACAGCTGGATCACAAACCACCAAATACAAAAACATAATTGAGATCCAGTCGTCATGACTCCACTCCGGAGGGATTCCCCGATCATTTCTTAGAGTTTCTCATCAAGGGGGGGGGGGTCTCCTGTCCCCGGTACAAACACACTGCCTGAGGAAGGCTATGTGTATTTATTTTGTCATGAACCTTTTTTGGACTTATTTTTTTATTTTGCTGACGATCCGACCTCCATGCTGCTACTCTGGTTCAAACTGCATCAACCAAACAATGTTTTGATTTTTGGATCTTCAAAGAGCCCGATTACGATGGCCAGTCAGGCAAACAATTACATTCAATCATTTGAAATCGACAATCGGTCTCGATATATGGTTAAATTAAAATCAGTAGGCGGGGCTCTTTTTTTTCCCCAGTTGTTACTCTCATGAGCGAGGCGGAAAATAATTTTTTTATCATGCCAAAAAGCTGCCGTGTCGTTTATTGCACCTCAAACATTAAAACCAGAGTTACGTGTTTCTGGACTTCCTCTAAGAAGAAAGGACAGTAACAGAAGAGCTCTGTGGAAGGGCTGCTCAATTAATTGTATTTTAAATCGCAATTTACGATTATGGCTTGCAATGAAAAAACGATTATTCTTTTATTATTATAATTTTTTTATATAAATAATTTTTTTATTGGTTTTTCAGTTTAATTATACTTAAAGTTCAGGATAATCAACTGTTAAAAACATACTGTTCACATTTGTTTTCTCCAATAAATTGATGTTTTCAAAGTAAATGGATAATCATTTTTAATAATCGTGATATCAATTATTGACCCAAATAAATCGAGATTATGATTTTTGGCACAATCGAGCAGCCCTACTCTGTGGCTTCAGGCTCGATCGCCGTTCAAATGACAGCGTTGGTTTCCCCCAAAAGTGGGCGGGCCGTAAAGTGACGTAGATGTTACTCTCATCTGTGGACACCGATCGCCTACTGCTATATTTAACCATATATCGAGCCCCATCTTGGACTTCCAATGATGTAATGTAATTGTTTGCCTGTCTGGCCATCGGGCTCTTTGTAGATCCACAAATCCACGGTTTTCTTACATTTCTGATCGGATTGGCAAAAACTTCAGAATTTGTATTGACCGCCATTCAAATGACAGCTTTGTTTTCCCCCAAAAGTGGGCGGAGCCGTACTTTTTGCCCGGAAATGGAGTGGAAATGTGTTACTCTCATCTATGCCGTCAATAACAGTTCTTAGAAAAAAAGAAAATCGGAATTAGCCAAGAAAACTGCAATTGATGCAACTGCAGTTTTTACAGAACAAGGGATTACACTCAAAATAGAATAAAAACAGCTGGTGGATTAGTGCTTCATACCTGTTTAATACAGCCGGGTTTACCCAGCCTAACTGAAATCTATCACCTGAAATCCTGCCAGAGTTTCTGTGTCGGAGGTAATCGTCAGGGCTTCAGGATTAAAGTGTTAAAATGTGTGTGTCAGCAGAACAGCCTGCCATTCATCATCACATGTGAAACTGATAGGTGTTTACACAGGGTGGGGCTGAGCATGAACACAGTGAGAGGAGTCCGGTCTGTCCAGGTGGAGAGTGTGTGTGTGTGTGGGTGTGTGTGTCCGTGAGAACCATGATTAATAATGCAGCAGGCAAACACAGACGACAGGTGAGTGTGTTCAGGTTTGTCCTGTCGGAGCAGAAGAGGAAGTGTGTGCTGCAGGCCCTCGAAGACAATTGGCACAGTGTCACGTTTCTCTGCCGAACATTAAGGCACACATGTCTCTATATAATTAGCAATATTTGAAATAAATGCTTATCTGTAATAGTTATTTAAACTGTTTTTAAGTACGTGTGGAGTTTCAATATAATGGCAATGCTAATCCCGTTGGCTTGTCTAAGGCGTTTCCTTTGTTAAGTTAGAATTCATGCTAATGTTAGTCATGTGGATTTGTAATGCTTGGAAATCTGTGTACAGTGATTAATGACTCGGTTTTTGTAATTGTGGCAACAGACTTAAACTCATAACATGTTTTCTGACGCTGCGTGAGTTCCCTGACACGCCGAGGACACATATTTATGAAAGATATCAAAAAGTGCATTTTGCATGATGGGTGCCCTTTAAAAAGGTACCTGAGTGGTGATGCAGGGGTGGAGGCAGCGGGGAGGCAGACTGCTGGTTGGGGCTGACGGAGCGTTTGGCCTTCAGGGCGTTGTCGTCTCGGGCGGACAGCTTCAGGGGGAGCATCTGCTTCATATCCACTGAGGCTGGGGGGGGGGAGAGGGGGAACAAGAGAGGCAGACAGAAGGTGATTTAATTGTAGAATTAGATTACATTGGTAAACCGGAGAAACCCAGCTTCTCTCCTGACACTATTTGATAAATCAGAGGGCTGACCCAATTTAGACAGCTAATGTGATTCTAATGAGCCACTTTAAAGCGGGGGGGGGGGGTCGGGTCAGACTCGTGTCGGCACAGATGGCTCTGTATCGATGAAGAGCGAGCGAGCGAGAGAAATCCATTTTAATACAGAAAATGCTGCACTGCTATATATCACCTGCATGAGTAACAGAGGGGGGGGGGGGGCAGCGCTCGTAAACATATTTTACAAGCGTGTACTTTTATGATAATTGTTAGTTTGAGTTGGCGAGCGACGCACTGTGAGAACAAGTGTAACAGAACACACTCTGCCTTTGTTTCATTTGTGAAGAGGAAGCTTTTTTTCTCGGTATGTTTACTCAACAAACTATTCATTCTCAGTTTTACAAGACATTACAGGATGATTTGTGTTCCCATTAAAATATCAGTAACAAGATTGCCGTTGATGCATGCATATACAAGTGAAGACATTATATTAGACTAGTAGATCTTTATAAAGGCCAGCAGGGAGCCACTGGTTACAAAAAGGACTTCTCCTTTTATTTAAAACCTCAAAAAGCATTTCCATGGTGAGGAAAATGGTAATACTGTACAGCATGATGTTCATTATGTAAATTATGTGATTCAGCGTTTATTAATGTGACTCAACCATTTTTAAATGTGTGTTTTCATTTCTGTATTTCGGAGCTAGCTAGTCTAAGGGCACTTTAAGGTGGTTCTCAAGCGTCAATTTTCCATCAGATTTAGGGCTACTATAATAACTTTATCCTTATGTTACATTACTTGTTAGACGCTTATGCATCTATATACGTATACACTTTTCAAAATCACATTTCCTTCCTGGTCCAGTTTCAAGAAGAATACTTAAAATACTCAAAAGACTGCACAGGACGATTCCACAGCATTGTCCAGTTTAACTGTTAACCAGTCGAGCCTGTTTTTCAGGTCTCAGGCTCGAAAATGACATTCCCAAAACAAATGATTATAACTTCTAAAAAGGGTAAATTAATAATATTTTTTCTCAAAGCAATGATAAACCTGTGAGTTGGATGCATACTAACCAACCCTCCCGATTTCATTGCCCTTTCCCGGTTTCCTCCCGGGGTCATATTTCTCCTGCATTTCTCCCGATTTCTGACTAAATCAGATTTACTCATGAATGTTTCCACTCTGACTTTAATACAGCTACACCATTTTTTGGTTTCCATGGTAACACGTCTCTTTAGTAGCGCGCACAACTGAAAGTCTGAGAGGGTGAGGCAGATAGTCACAGAAAACTGAACAAGAATCGACAACTCGAGCCTCTGCTCACTCCTCTCCTGGTCCAACCCACACATATGCTCCATCAAGGATGGTGCTACAGGCCGCAAGGTATTGCACTTACAACTACAATGAGCATGTTAATGTTAATCTACAGCTCCGGCGATCCACTAGGAGCACCCCCCCCGCGGTGGTTTTGAAATGCTCCCGATCTCTGAGGTCTCAAGGTTGGCAAGTATGTAGAAAAGTCAGATTTTTTTTATGTTAAAGTAAATTCCGATTGAACATAGTAAAAAAAAAACTCCATCTAAACATTACCCATTGGTGAATGAGTGATGCGGAGCCAGATTGCCCAATACCGGAAGCTGTCATACACTCTGGTTGCAGCTAATATGAAATCTCCGTTATTGACATAAATATGAAGATGGATTATCAGGAATCATTTCAAAGTGACAGACACATTGGATTAACCTTCAGCAGCGTCTTTATCGTTTCAATGCCATTGAACACGACTTTTGATCAGAACAACGGTAAGACGTTTTTATCCGTTTTGGCTCCTTAAAGCTAATTTTTGTTGTTGTTGTTTGTTGTCATTTCGCCGCGAGTGCTGATCACTCAGTGATGATACTTATATGTCTGGAATCTGTGGAATCTCAGCTCACTAATCGATATCTTGTTGTGCAGATCCGATAAGTAATAAGGGTATTTTACGATAAGTTCTGTGCTAAGTGCGTTGGCACAGAACTAATGCCCCCGCATGGGACTTAACTAGTTAACCGTCTTCTCCTATTAGAACTTTGAGCCTTTCTCATTGTGTTTTTACTTTATGAAAGCCACCTCAAAGCGCTTTTACGTAGACAAGACAGCATTCACCCATTCACACACATTCATACAGAAGCTACCATACAAAGGGGCCACCTGCTGAAGGAAGCTAACATTCACACAGATTCTCACACCTCGGCCATGCTATGGGGAACAATTTGGGTTTGAGTATCTTTCCTAAAGACACATCGACATGTTGACTGCAGGCGCTGGGAATCAAACTGCCAGACTTCTGATTGATGGGCAACCACTCTATCACAGTGGGCGCACATAAAGGAGTGTCTCACACAGCAGAAAAGGCTGTCAGACGGGCAGAGGAACAACAGCATGTCTCCCATGTTTGGTGGGACAGTTTCGTCCCACAGGGCATAAGAATGTTAAACACCTGAACTTCTAAAGAATATACATAACATTCATCTGTTTGCAACTCATATCAATATTCCAATGAATAGACTATTCTGCACAGTTTCTATCATATTCTGTTTCTATTCTATTTTATTTAAATTACTTAGAGCCTGTTGCCTAAGATGTTCATTGTCATAGGAAGGCGTGTGGTCTAGTGGGTTGTCCGTAGGTGTTCGGATCAGGTGTTCACAGGTTCAAACCCCCCTGCAGACAGCATGTGTCCCTGAGACACTTCACCCCAAATTGTCCACAGTATTGAGTTTGTAAGACGCTTTGGATAACAGCATCTAACAAGTAACATGTAATGTCATAACTACACTGTAGCTATGCCCACTAGGGCTTGAAATTGAAATTGAAAAGGATATTGCATTGTGTTTGTTACTTTCGTTGCAGTTGTATATGTCTTAAGTGTAATTTGGCTTGGCTTCCTATTTTGTATGGACATGCTTTTATTTTTAAGGAGAGTTAGCGCTGTTGATGGGAAGTTGTTGTTGCTATGGAAACAACGTGACTGAGATTAACGGAGAAAAAGTAGACGGAAAAGTAAACGATAACGTTTATGGTTAAGTGTTAGCAACCCCCGAAGAGGCACAAGCTCTTACGTTGATATTGGAGTTTTCAATAAGTTCAATTTGAAAAAAATATGAATAACGAAATTGAAACCCGAGTAGTACTCCAAAGAACGAACATTCGGGTACAGCCCTAATGCACACATGACAATACAAGCTTTGGAACTCTACCTCCTAAACCACATGTGTGACCCAAACAACCAGCATTATGTGAGTTCCTTACCGCTGCTGTCGGTGCGATGCGAGGCCTTCCCGATCTTCCCTCCCTTCCCCTTGCCGCTGCTGAAGGCGGCCAGCTTGGTGGGGATCTGCTGCTGCACCCCCAGCAGTTTGTGCTGCTGGTTGGTGGTGCTGAACAGGTGGAGCGGCACCTCTGTCTTCAGAGGCAGGGCGGACGCGCTAGCCTCCCTCCGCAGCATCACCTCGGGCCGCTCTGCGTAGTCTGCCGGCGCCACGGACAGGCTGCCCCGCACCAGGGGCTTCTGGGGGATCGGCTGGTCCAGGACGCTGAGGGAGGAGGACATGAGGAGGTCTCCGTTCAGACTGCCTAACAGAGGGGACACCTGCAGGAGGAGGAGGAGAGGTTAATGGCTGAGAGGGGACAGGAGGTACATTTCTGACCTGCTGCTAAATGATGAACCACCCAGATCTCTCAGGTCTTCTGGGACGGGTCTGCTTTCTGTCCCCAGAGGCAGACTCCTTTAAAAGCAAACTCAAAACCCATCTCTTTGCACCCGTCTTCCCGGTAAGCTAGCTTCCATCACCTAGTTTCGGCTCGTCATTACCATCACTATCCCATGGCAATACTAATGTTGAGGTATAATGTTGTTTGTCTTTGAACAGCCCTTTGAGGCATTTCTTGTGATTTGGGGCTATAATAAATGTTAATTTGAACTAAACATGGAGAAGCAGCGTTCAGTTATTATGCTCCAAACTTCTGGAACAAGCTCCCAGAAACCTGCAGGTCGGCTGCGACTGACGACTTTTAAATCCAGGCTGAAGACTTTTCTTTTTGCCGCTGCTTTTAATTGAACTATTCACATCTTAAACGGCACTGTAACTTTTATTCATGTATTTTTTCTTTTAATGTTTATTTGATTATCTTTGCTTTGACTGTTTTTAAATGCCGTTTTCTGAATGGCTTTAATTTTTGTTAAGCACTTTGAATTGCCTTGTGTTGAAAGGTGCTACTGTAAAGATGGCTGCCGTGTCGTTTGCTCCTGTTTGTTTATTTTTATTTTGTATTTTTGTATTTATGTTGCATTGTTGGAGGAGCTCAGGTCAGAAGAATGTCATTGCCATTTCTACACTGTGCTTTGTGCATAAGACAATAAAACATTTGAATCTTGAATATTGACAGCATTTTCCACTCAGCTCTTAACCAATAACTTTCAGAGAGGAAAACTCAGTATCATTTTTTTCTACCAGCTGAAACCTTTTTTCAACTAAGCTTTTATATCGTGATGTCCCCCCCCTTCTTTTGGTCTTTAGTGTTAATAATTGTATTTATTCATTATTGTAGTTATTAAGTTTGGCTCGTTTCTGTCTCACTTTGACTGAGTGGGTTTTCAGTTATGTGTATTCTCTTGCTAATGTTGACCTTCTTTGAGCCCTGTATGAATCATATGTTCATGCTGCATGTGTGCCAATAAGTTTTAAGCAACTTCAACATCTTTTTTAAATCTTGTTTAGTGTGCCAAATTGTCAAAGCACTTTGAGCTGCGTCCTGAGTACAATGTTGCAAACATCATCATATAAGACTTTGAAATCAGCATTTGTGGTTAAGAGAAGGACGGCTTCCCAACTCTGCACTGTAATCATACATATCTGTGGTCCGAAGCATCAAGTTAGCATTTTGAGTGTGTGTGCAGAGGCGGAAGAAGCACTCAGATGAAAGTAGAAATACTAAATTGTAAAATATACTATGTTATAAGTTAAGTCTTGCACTGAACATCGTACAAGTAAAAGTATTACATGTGTACATCACAGCTGATGAAGGGAGAGCTCTTTAAGGAAGTGTATATACTGCTTCAGGATATCTTAACCTATACTTATATGTCAATTAATGTATAAACTAACTAGGAACTAAAGCTGTATGATCAGTATAGGAAAAAGCTTAAGATTGCCTTGCAAAATGTAGTAGAAGTAGAAAGTTGCATGGAAAGAAAATATGTAAAGTACCTACCACACACACACACACACACACACACACACACACACACACACACACACACACACACACACACACACACACACACACACACACACACACACACACACACACACACACACACACACACACACACACACACACACACACACACACACACACACACACACACACACACACACACACACCAGAGGGAATCAGAAACACATGCCATGTTTCTGCTGAACACACACTTTGGTAACAGGCTTTTGAAGTGCTCCAAGAGATTCAAAGACAATGTGCTCACACACACAAACACCCACACACACCCACAAACACAAACACCCACACACAAATGAGAAACATAAAAGCCTTAATAGTCCCTGTGCACATAAAGGCGTGTCTAACAAAACAGAAAAGGCTGTTGGACGGGAAGAGGAACATGTCTCCCATGACATCAGGGATAAAAGACACTGACTGTATTGTCCGGCTAATTACAGAAGGAAAGATGAGTCAGCATTATTTTTAAATCTGCATTCAATAAGGCTGACCAGGATTTCTGCAACAACAGACTGTGTGTATCATGTTAGTTAGTAATCCAACATGTTGTAATGCATTATGTGAACTATAATAAGCATCTTTCACTGTGTTACGACGACACGTTCAAGCCCTTTGACAACAGTGTGAGTCAATGTGCTGCGGAAGAATATTTATCACATTTAACCAATTTATTGTTGTTATTTTTGTACAATGTGCACATTTTAATACTTTTAATGCTGATGTTTATTTTATTGTATTTCATTCATTTGGTTAACTGGACTTTAACTTCACACATTTATGTTTAACTTAAAGGGGACCTATCATGCAAAATGCACTTTTTGATGTCTTTTATACATAACCATGTGTCCCCGCTGTGTCGGGGAACTCACGCAGCGTCAGAAAATAAAACCCTCTCTTTTCCTCCGTACCCAAATCTCTAAAAACGGGGGAACAACTGAGCTGATCTAGATCTGCGTCCGATATGACGTCATATCTGAAATGTGGACCCACGGCCCAATCAGAAACGCTGCTATAATGTTGTAATGTAACTTTTAATGTATATATATATATGTTATTTTACATTTTGACTTTAGATTCTTACCAATAATTTAAATAAATGTTTAAAAAATAGAAAAAGTACAACAAGAATCTTAAAACCACTTAATATGTAATTACAAACAAACTAACGCCACAGAGTTAATGACACACCTGACCTAAAACCACAATTTCGTATATCACCAAAATAAAGAAATCATCAGTAAGTAAAGCAATCTGACAAAAGTTTTACCACCAGTGTTGATTCATTTAAAAGTCTGACATCCTGTTGGTATGCAGCCCACATGCTACCTGATTGATGATGCTGCAGAACACTTCCTGTTGAGCGGGATCTCAGGATGACAGTGTTTCACCAGGCATGAAGGGCACGCTCGTCTAACTGTGTGTGTGTGTGTGTGTGTGTGTGTGTGTGTGTGTGTGTGTGTGTGTGTGTGTGTGTGTGTGTGTGTGTGTGTGTGTGTGTGTGTGTGTGTGTGTGTGTGTGTGTGGCTTCTTCCAGTTGCAACAGCAGTGGGACCTGAGGCAGAGAGGGGGCCCTGCAGTGGGAAAGTCTCCCCCTTCTTTCCTCCCCTCCATCACTCACTCATCCTGGCACACAGATGTTACATTGTTCCCACAACAAGGTGAGCGGCTCTAAGCGGAGCAAACGGAGAGATTCCAGGGCAGTAAACTGTGCGGAAAGAGCACAACGAGCTCGTACTGACAGCACATAAACAATTAGCACTGGCTGCCATCCAGAGGCTGCTGCTAATGACAGGCTCCGAGCGGCTAATTATACAGCCAGGTTTCTCTCATCTGATTCTCCCATTTCATCCATGTATACACTGCACAATGTGTTGCCTTGTAAACAATCTGTGGGAAGGAGTTGATGCTATTGTAACAATGCCTTCTTAGGCTGCAAACGGAAATGAAAGCTAATCTTTTACACTTAAATCTAAGCCAAAAGGAAACAGCAGAGGTACTTTTAGCACGGCAGAAATATTCTACTCTGCTGAAACCGTTATCCTGCGTTGAATCTGACTATAATACACAATATGATGTGTGAAATAGTACCAAGTGTGAGATATTGTTAGTATTTGCAGCTCAGATCTGTGGAGACTTAATGAGATTAGCAAACATTAGCCTTAACAGGATAGTTTGGATGTTTTAAAGTGGGGTTTTATAAGATACTCATCAATGTATTACCTCCAGTGGATGTTAGTTGGCACACCCACAGCTTGGATAAACAGACAGCAGTAGATGCTAAGCAGTGTACAGCCAATCTTATTTTAGCCTCCTAAAATATGGCTGTTACCTACGGTCGCGCCAAAGCCACCAGACTCCATTGAATCAAAAACAGTAATTTAGCGTGCAGAACACAGGAGGTGCTGGTCTACCGCTGCCTGCATCGTTTAGTTTGTTGTGTTATTGTGTGTCTGCGGTGTTTGGAAAGGGTTTGGTTTCAAAGTCACAAACAACTGACTGCCGACGGCCAACTACCTACAACCCTGCTTCGGCAACTACTATCCATCCCTTTAGAGACTAATCTAACGTCAAATTGTGTCCCAGTAAATCATAGTTTAGAAATGTTATGATCAGCTGAGTAAATGCTGAATTGTATTGGGTTAGATCAGTGGTTCCCAACCTGGGGGGGGCGCCAAAGATCGCAGGAGGGGCGCCAGGCCTCAGATGATTTGAGGCCAAATATCATATTTAGAAAATCCGGCTTACTTTGAGCATGTGTTTTAAACTGTTTAATCCCTTCGTGAATTGTTTCCACTCGCGCCTTCCTTTAATATTTCTTCATACAGCGGGAATCCAAATGAATGAATCCTGAGTCCAATAACCATCAAAGTCACTCCAATAGAGCTCCTTCATTACACTTTCATCCTCCTTTAACAAAATACTTCACATTCATCCAGTTTGTGACAGGAGTTGTAGCATTTTAGACTTTTAAACTTTAATTACCCCTTGTGTGTGTGGGGGGGGGGGCGCAACTTCCAACAGGAGTCATTTGGGGGGGATCTTGAAAAAAAAAGGTTGGGAACCCCTGCGTTAGATGATGAGCAATCGTCCCGAGACATCACATTGAGCTGCAGGAATGACCTAATAAAGCAGTCGAATCAAAAACTACTAAGACTTTCTGATTCCAGCTCCAGTCGGACATTTGATGACAAGACCTTGGTTTAAAAATTGTAATGGGAATCTTTGTTGATGTTTTGTAGACCAAACGATTGATCGATAATGTGCAGATTCATCAATGAAAATCATTCTTTGCATTCACCATTATAAAAAAAAAAAAAAAATCGGTAACAGGAAACAAACATGAAGCAGAAAATCGCATATTTTGTTCATGCAACTTTCTCTTACAGGTCGAATCTATAAGTAACTTGAGAATAGTTCAGTAAAAAAAAGCGGGAAATCGCAATGTTTCTTTCCAATATCGCACCCTCCATGGTTAAGGTGTCGATGTGTAAAGAGTTCAATGGGTTTTCCATTTTCAGACCACATGAACACACTCCACGACAGCGTCATAAATCAGCCTGAGGCCAGGGGAAGAGATAACTCAGTGTGAAGGACACAGATACAGGTCAACGTTTTACGACTGACCCTTTAATGTTTCTCTTGAGCTTTGCAGACCTTCCCATGTTTTTAGCAATGTTCTCTGTCAAATTGATGTAGTTACCAACACCAGGTAGCAATCCACTTTAACTGTTTTTACCTCAAGGGAAAAGCCAGAGAAAGGGGAAGTCCTTAAATTGAGTGGTTTGCCCAAAGCGGCTCAGAAATACAATACAATAGTTATTCAATAAAAAAGGCCCGATCAGGCTTTTCCCTTTAGGTTTTTGTGCATGTTAATGATCTGCAAAGGCTTAAATACCCGCGATTCGATTGGCTCGCGCTCCAACACATTTCACATAAAGGCTAAGGGGCGGGACATCTCTAAATGGTTGACCAATCACAACAGAGCCGGCCAGCTAACCAATCAGAGTAGACAGGGCTCTGGTTTCAGACAGAGGGTGACAGAGCTTTTTGAACATTGAAGCATGGAGACATGTCACAGTAGAGGCATTAAATACAAATATGAACCTGAAAGTTGGCATAATATAGGGCCCCTTTAAAATAATTTCCCGTAAAAGACTTCCACAAAATGCCTTGGATTGAACCTTTGGCCTGGAAGCCAAAAAAAAGTTCTACACTTTATGTTTCCTTTTTGAAATCCAATGTTTTTCCATGGATTCTTGCTGTTTTGAGCAGGTCTATCTAATCTTAACTGTCCCAACTCCATGAACACACTTTATGACTTTCCATTCAGTCGACTGTTGAGCAACCTCGAGGCTCCGAGCCAATAAAAAAAGAGTCCAATGCCAAGTCGTTATCAAGAGGCCAAGTGTGATCACATGAGATAACACATGAAAGGGAAGTTCCTCTGAAGCCAGGACGTGCCGCAACAAGCACCGCTCTTGCGCAAACTCTCACATATGTTCCGAAACATAAACAAGAAGGCTTGCCTTTTCATTTTTATGGAAGTCTAATCATAGCTCTACGGGTTTGCTGATGAGCCTTAATGTCGGGTGGTGGTGATTAAATGTCTGTTGATATCGGGCTGCCTGGAAACGAACCTGAGGTCACAGCTGATGAAAAGAGTGTTTGATGTGTTTGACGCAGAGGAGGGGGGACAAAGCACTTCTCCCATAACAACATGCCAAGAAATTCCCATAGTACAGCCAACAGTATAGGATTGCAACCCATACATCTGTGTGTACAAAACACACCACTAAGCTGGTCTAAAACTATTATGGGTAGATTTAATGGGGTGCTGATAGGGTCCCGCTTCATGTCTTATCTTGCAGTCCGTGTAACAAACAAACACAAATTGCTGTTTGGGTAAATGCATATGTAATTATCCGAGGCCCCTGCATTACTCATCACAACAGATTAGGTCAATTCTGTGGTTTTCCAGGAGACGCTGTGAAGTGTTGGTCATGCAACTCGCAGTCAGTAATGACATGATGAATGCAATAACTCATGTCAGCTGCTTGTGTTTGTGTTGTGAGTTTACCGAGAACTAAGGCATGTCATTGAGCGATGTTGTTACCGAAAACTCTTTGAGATGGTTGATAGGCAGCCAGATTTATAGTAATAGTTATTTTCACTACTGTGTATATATATATATATATATATACACACATATACATATACACACACTGTTGTCATATATTCATATTCATCCATTTGGAGAGTGAGTGTAGACCTTTATTTCTTCTATATTTACTGTTCTTTTGTTTATACCTCTTAATGTCTGTATATGTTTACTATGTATGAATATGTATCAGGGTTTCCGTTAACCGGTAATTACAATTTTTTAGCTGGTAACATTTATTAAAAAACGGTAAATTCAAAACCTGCCGGTCAAATAGTTTGATCGGTGCTCTCTATAAAGGCGGATCAGGAGAGTTGGATCTGATCGATATGGACATAAACGCGAGTGAAGTATAACCGGACAGGAGAGAGAGATCAGATCAGCTGCTGAGTCTGACGGAGACACGCAGCTCTGCATGATCACCTGAAGCCCCGCCCACTGTTTAGCAAGCCGAATGCGAAACTGACGGGCTGTCAGGAGAGAGAGAGAGTTAGAGAGAGAGAGAGAGAGAGAGAGAGGCTCCGCTTCTCCCGTGTTATTATTCAAAGTTAATGTAAGCTTTTGAATAATTTACTTCATCTACTATAAGTAGTTTCTTTGAATGTAATAATTATGTTGTTTGTTGTTTGTGGAATCATTTATTGAAAAATGAATCTGAACTGTTCGATCCCTTACGATTATAAACTGAAGCAATATAAAAATTACTGAGTTTTAAACATCAGCATATCCGGTCATAGTCCGGTAATTACCTGCTAACGGAAACTCTGCTACACAATTATTCTTATTATTATTGAAACATGACCGGTAAATTATTTCCGGACACTTGACCGGCAAGAAAAGATCCTAGCGGAAACCCTGGTGTGTATAAGTGGGTGTACAGGTGTGTGTGTGTGTGTGTGTGTGTGTGTGTGTGTGTGTGTGTGTGTGTGTATGTGTGTATCATTGTGTAAATATTGTTATTCTCCTGGATGGTGAGAAACAGCATTTTGATCTGCCTAAAAATGACAATAAAGTTGACTTTGACTTTGAGATGTCTAAAGTCGTAAAGCTGAATGAATATCAATAAAACATTGGAATGCAAAGCTGCAAAATTCGCATTGAAGCCTTTTTTGTTTCGGGGACAAGTCAGGACTTGAATGATTGGCATCAGTCAGTTACTCAGCTGGGTGTGCAGGCGGAAGAGGAACCGGCCAATCAATCAAATCAAAAGACGTCAACATGAAGGAATGTGAGACAGAGGAGAGGGACTAAGGACATCACCGGAGACAGCCTCCATCAGAGAGACTGATACGCATCAGTACAGATCAGACTAAATAAGACAAATCAAGTTTGTGAACATGCTGAGAAATGTTCTTATTTCTTAAAAGGTAGCATTGCTGGTTGCTTTTGTGAGTAGATACCAATCAAAGTTGGCCGAACCTCTGACAAAATCAGTCTCATGGATCCGATTTGTTGACATCAGAATATTCCACAATGGAAACACAGACTAAATAGTGATTTCAGTTGAAGTCCACCAAGTGTATGTGTCCGAACACTAAGAGAATCCCATAGGTTTTAGACTGTGTTTCAGTCTACGAGTCCCTGGATATCTAAAACCATCAAAAGTCACATGTCATCTTCCATAAGTTTCCCTTAAGCTAGTCTCATACGATTTAAACACAAACACTTTATCATCTCCGCACATCCCGCTCAGAAGGTGCCAGATTTTGAATTAATGCAGCCGAAAAATGCTTCAATGCTGCCGTGTGTCGTGTGTTGGAGGCTGTGGCGCAGTGGGTTAGTGCGTAGGTGTTCGGATCAGAGGAGCGTGTGTGTGTGTGTGTGTGTGTGTGTGTGTGTGTGTGTGTGTGTGTGTGTGTGTGTGTGTGTGTGTGTGTGTGTGTGTGTGTGTCTCAGGTTAGCCTGTTCAAACGGACACACAAACAGCAGCACACACCAGGCACTTTGCACACAGCAGAGTGAAGAGACGTACAGAGAAAACACTGACGTACATTAAACACACATTGAAGTAGCAACCTGTGATCTGATGCTTTGTAAACACGCTGAAGGATGCTGGTTCAGAGGAATCGGACACAGAGGGGTGTGACAAAGACGTATTTGATGAGCTGGAAATGACAGCAGGCGGCACACACTGAATATTGGCTGATAGCTACACACTGAATATTGGCTGATAGCTACACACTGAATATTGGCTGATAGCTACACACTGAATATTGGCTGATAGCTACACACTGAATATTGGCTGATAGCTACACACTGAATATTGGCTGATAGCTACACACTGAATATTGGCTGACAGCTACACACTGAATATTGGCTGATAGCTACACACTGAATATTGGCTGATAGCTACACACTGAATATTGGCTGATAGTTACACTGACATGTGACCCAAAGGCTATTTGTTGATGGCTAGTAAAGTCCCAAACACTACAATAAGTAGAAAAGAGAATATGCAGATTACAGACATGTCTACACACTTTAGGTGGGTCATGTGATGATTTAGAGGGATTGGTTCAGTATCCACATTTCCTTTGGCGTCGGAGTCCTTTGATTGAGTTACAGTAAAATGCAGCATGGTATTCTTCTGACAAACAGACAACAGAAGAACACACTGACTCATTCAGCTGAAAGGACGTAGCTTTCATATTTGGGAGCATTAGTCAGTGAGCTGTCCCATCATTAAGCGTGTTTCGCTTGGCCATACCTGATGATAGAATCATATGTGACTCAGGAAGGAGAGCTGTCATTATTGTCCAGGCTCACATGATCGAAACTAGATGGCTAGTTTCAATAACAAATTAAGACATCCAGTCATCAGTTACTCGGTACATCGTAAGGAAAATCCTGTGAACGCCTCAGTAATATTTATTTTGAGGAGAATTCTCAACAGGTAAAAATCCACCTGTTGAGGGTACGGGTAACTCTAAAGCGCAACACTTTGGGTACGTTTAGTGATATAACAAATCATAACAACTGATCAAATGTGGATAGGATTATAATATTGACGAGTACTCTTCACAATATAACATGATTCTCATATTCATTTCTTTCACTTTCTTAAATAGGGTGAAAGAAGTTTGTTGAAAAGCTCCTGTTTTGTTTCTTATACAGGATTTTAATGTTATTTTTCAATAGTTTTTTTTTTTTATTATTACGTTTTTTTTTGTCAAACCTGAAATTGCTACGAGGTTTAATCCTGTAAAAATCCTTTTGTTTTGGTTTTCAAGAAAGATATTTATTTCATGTCCTGTTGTATTTTGGATCCTGTAGTATTTTTGACTTTTTATTATTCAGAATATTTTATATTGTTTATGTTTGATAAAATAATTTTTATTTGTAAATGTTAAATTCTCTTTTCCACTTTTTTAAGTATTTGGATTTTAATGTCTGAACACACTTCTGCTTCTGTAACAAAATCATTTCCCAAATTGGAATCAATAAAGTATCTATCCATCCATCTATCTACCTATCCATCCATCTACCTACCTATCTATCCACCTACCTATCTATCCATCCATCCATCCATCTACCTACCTACCTACCTACCTACCTACCTATCCATCCATCTATCTATCTATCTATCCACCTATCTATCTATCCACCTACCTATCTACCTATCTATCCATCTACCTATCTACCTACCTATCTATCCATCCATCTATCAAAACTATTTAAATTTAAAACAACATATGGTATGATAGAGGATTTTATCCAATCCGCCCACCCTAAAGTTAGGACGCCAAAACTGTCACTTTAGTTAGAATCTTCTTAGTTTGATGAGAGGATTAAGTCCGTATCAAATCAAACTTCCCGAGCTACGGTTACTTTCCCCTGTCGTCTGCATGTCTCAGAGTCAGCCAAGCAAACCGTGGAGGTGATCCGGGGCGTTCGGAAACAACCCCAGGCTGATATAGTGATATAACTTCACTGTTGCTGCTTGACTGATCTGTTAGCACCGGGCAGTCAGTGGATCTTTCTCAAAGCTCCTCTCCCATGAAAGTCATAAACAATGAGCCGCATTGTGCAGCAGGAGCGAAACAGGGTGGAGAAGCGGAGGTAAAGGAGGAGGTGGAGAGGAGGACTGCCACGGATCAGCGGCTACAGACAGTTCAGGAGTAAAAGCACCTGAATAAAAACACGTTGGCACATCAGAGTTTAAGAAGGCTGGGTACATGTTCCATGCCCAGGGGATGAGAGGAAGAAGAGGGAGCCAAAGGATAGGATAGGTTTGGAGACTCGACACAACAGAGTAAAAAGGAAGCGAGAGAGACGGGAAATCCCCCGCTTATCCTTCATCCTGTGAGTATTAATCACCAGCACCTCGCCTTTACCTTCATTTTACACTCACTTAAGCAAAACTTAAGAAAGTGCATTGACCCAGGGTTCCCACAACTTCTTAAACATCAAATTCAAGGGCTCTTCAAGGGCTTTTCAAGGGCTCTTCAAGGGCTTTTCCAGGGCTTTTCAGGCCCAATTACCACAAATTCAATCAAATGAAATTGAATATAAATATGATGAGAAGTAGGGCTGCACGATATTGGAAAAAACTGACATTGCGATATTTGTTTCCCCTGCAATATGAAACCATACAGGAATTGAAGAAAATACCTCTTTTTTTTTGTCCGCAAACCATCCTTTCTTGAACTGTAATGCTCTACAACTGGTATTTTTTTAACGATATTTAACCGGATGACGGATTTTAGTCACGGACTTCTGGATCTTAAGTTATCAGAGCAACACACTGAGCTAGCTCGGTTATCCTGCTGTGATCTGATCAAGAATGATTGTGATTGGTGGTTTGCTGTGCATGCAGAGCCGGCATGTCACTCACTCAAGTACCCCCGAAATGAGAGCCGTGCGAGTTTTGTTTTTGTAGCAAGCAGCAAAGGAATTGTAACATGACGTGTTTGACTTCATTTGCCTACTTAATATCGCACGTCCTAAAAAAATCTTTTCGCGCATGCGCGTAACACGATTATCGTCACGACGCGATATATCGTGCAGCTCTAATGAGAAGTAAAAGTCTTAATACACTTAATCATCAATAATACAACTGAAAGATCCCTTATCCTTATGATACGTGTAAGGAACGCAAACGGCATGCACAAAATACAGCCTGAAGCTCGTATTTACAACAAAAAAAATTCTATTTCAAACTAAAAGTCTCTGAACATGAAGAATTTACAAAACTAACAGCCCGTCCACACAGCGGCGTGCGTTGAAAGCTTCACCATTCACTTTGAATGGGGTGACGTCACTTTTCGCCGAACTGCATTGTGGGAAGCGGAGCGAAGCTTTGCTGGCGTGGCTCGCTGCAAAAGTTGAGCAATGTTCAACTTTTGAAGCCTCGGCAGAAGCGTCAGCCAATCAAATCATATGCCAGTACAAGCTCTAGCCAATCAAACCGCTGCTTGTGTGTCAGGGGCGGGAGATTCATGTGATTGGTTGTTGGTCGAGTTTCAGACACGCCCGCCGGCAAGCTTCAACGCACGCCGCCGTGTGGACGGGCCGTTAGTGCTATGAACAGGAGAAGCGGGTGAGGCTGCTGTCAACATCTTTTTTTAAGGTAAATCTTCCTGAGAGGATGAGATAATGTCGGCGCTATCCAGTTAGCTTTCTGGACGTCGAGTCAGTTCTCCACACATACTGTGAATGTTCTGTTTCCTACCTCGATGGTCTTCCTCTTGATCTTCTTCTGGTGCTCCAGGCGCTCCTTCTCCTTCTCCACAGACCTGGTGGACTCTCTGAGCCGCTCCAGGTCCTGCTGGTACGTTCCCCTCTGGCTCTCCAGCTCCCTCCTCTCCTCCGCCAGGAGCTCCTGCAGCCAAAGAACCAGCAATTAAGAAACATTAGTCTTTCTCTTGTACTTTAAGAAGACAATGCAACATCTACATTGAACTGAGATACCACTGATATAATGGAGAACAGGGGGACTGTGGAGTGGGAGGTTAATAAGGGTGGGCATTTGGTCCCAGTCCCTGCAGTTAACATGTCCGTGTGCCTTTTGGTAAGATACTTAACCCAAAATTGCTCCGAAAGGCACGTCTACCGTATTAAAGTGTTTGATAGTTGCTTTGGATAAGTCGTCAGCGCATGTAATGTTATATGAACTTGCAAAGAAGTGGGAAACGTTTTTGAAACATTTGTTACATTTCCTGTTACTCCAGGGGTTCTATTTTACATATCCATAGCTTACGTACTTCTGCCTTTTGCACTATATTACATATTGCACTGTTGGAGGAGCCTGGGACTTCAGATTTGAATTGCCAAAACGGTGCTGTTGTGTATAAAAGACAATAAAGCTTTGGAATTGAATTAGATTGTGAGGCGAGTAACTGTAAGATAACCCCGGGAAAAGTAATCACAGGGGATGAGAGGTATACTCAGACAAAACGGTTTCAGTTTATACAGACCACATTACAAGGTCTAACAACACTGCAGGAACAGCTTATTTCCTCTCATTCAAAAAGAGAAAAATCACGCATAGAAAACAATAGCCGCGTTCACGCCGGAGTAATTTTCCCACTTTAGTTCCGTTATAGTTCCGAAATGTCGCGTTAACACCAAAAAGAGCCGGAACTAAAATTCGTTCATGAGAACCTTTTTACCCCCTTTTCCGTCCCTGCTAGAGAGCAGGGACTCTCATGCGGCTCTCTTGTGAGAAAAGAGCTATATTTCTGATTGGCTGGGTGGATTGCAAACCACGCCCCGTAAAACTCAAAAAAAGTGTTGTGAAGCCACCATTTTATTATCCTCGCATTAGCATTATTAGCATTAGCGTTAGCCCAGCGCAGTAACGAGAGAGACTGACTTATGGCAACACAAAATAAAACATGGGAGCGGTGGAGATGAGGAGGTGTCGGCGTTCTGGCGATTTACTCGGAAGGCTTCAGTAGAAGCTGCTGGGAGTCCCAGCAGCTTCTACTGAAGCCAGTCCCCAACTCCGGGGACTTCCGGCCGGGGACTTTGGGCGGCAGTATACGCCGTGAAGTTGTTTGCGGCCTGCCAGTAAACCCAAAGCAGAAGAAGAAGAAGTGACGTCAGCGGCTTCATTTGCCTAATCCACCCCCAGGGATTTATTCCGGTGTGAACGCGATCTGTACTTAGTTCATCAGAACTAAAGAGTTCTGATGAACTAAGTTCTCATGAACCTTTGTGGGAGAAGTACTGCGGTGTGAAAGCGCCTCTTGGAACTGTGCATTTCAAACATAGAAGCAGAGCTCCAAGTTCCTCCACGTATCATTTCCCATTAACAAGTGCTCTCCAGCTCTCTGAGGGACTCTTCACCTCCAGCCGTCGGCACTCCTCCTCCCTGAGCCTCAGCCGGGCCTCGGTGGCCTCCACCTGCTGCCGGTGCCTCTCCCGCTCCCTCTCCCAGCGCTGCTGCTCCTGCCGGTGCTGAGACTGCAGCTTGTGGAAGCTGGCCAGCTCCTCCCTCTGCAGGGCGAGCGTGCGCTGCTTCTCCTGCTCCAGCAGCACGTTCCCTCTGTGGCGCCCGGGCAGAGAGGCGCGCTCCGTCAGAGAGGCTCGCTGCAGCTCCATGTGGCTGTCCTGCTGCGCGATGATGGCCTGGAGGGAATAACATCCGGTCATTAGGGAGCATTTATGGAATGTCTTTAGAGACATTTGAGCTTGTAAAGTAGGACAGACATTCTAAAGGGGTTGAGAGAGCAGAAAATAAACTACAAATACTGCTCAATTTTTAAATAAAATGTAAAGAAATGTTTAATATTTACACAAAAACAACAAGTTAAAGTAAGAATGTGCAAAAAAAAAAGATAAAATATTAGATTGTATATGAACATAAGTCAAACTAAAATGATCAATAAATTAAAAAATATATAATTATATAAAGTCGAATAGAAAAATAATATCAATATAAACATAAGAAGTTAAAGTAAGATTAAATAAAGTTGACATAATGAATAAAAGGCAGACATTTTCCTTTCTCTGTTCATTTGTTAATATCCTGGAAAGTGACTTTAAAAGCTCCAGACCAAAGAGCTGGACAGTCAAAGAAACAAACATACAAAAAAAGCTCACACGCCATAAAACAAGTACAAGTAAAAACAATAGACAATTTAAAAGCAACAATCTAAAAGATGAAATGTTTACCTGCAGACTGTAGAGTCTCTGGGAGAGCATCAGCACTTTGTCAAAGAACTAGAGAAGAGACAGAATGATTAAAAACTACTACCAGAATCACCAAACTGTCAAATAACTGAAGAAGCGAGGTTCAGCAGGCCTGGCTCTGAATATGAAACCCAGCAGAGTTGTGAAGCGCAAGGTGACACATCAGAGGAGTTTACCTCGGCCTCGGGGAAGGAGTTGGACCAGATGCGGTTCCATCTGGCAGGAGCGCAGCAACTCTCATCAACCTGGACACACACACACACACACACACACACACACACACACACACACACACACACACACACACACACACACACACACACACACACACACACACACACACACACACACACACACACACACACACACACACACACACACACACACACACACACACACACACACACACACACACACACACACACACACACACACACACACACACACACACACACACACACACACACACACACACACACACACACACACACACACACACACACACACACACACACACACACACACACACACACACACACACACACAGCCAAAATGTAGTGTCTGCCTCGTCATTCTCAATGTAGGAAAGATAACGATACATATTTAGCAGACACTATGCACTACAATTTATTTTGTTCTGTAGAAGCTACAAACTGAAATCAAATAATTGAATTGAGCTTCTGATACAAGCCATAGCTGTTGAACTGAATTTCCATAATGTTTAAAACTTGTTACTACATCCTTGATATGAGATCAGCAGCAGTATTGGTGAAATATTGGTTAATAATCCACGAAGGAATATTCTTCCCACGTCCTTCAGAGCAATACAGAAACACAGTTGGGTAAAGCTTGGATACAACAAACAAAAGAACTGAATTGTTTTGTAACACAAGCTGTGCAAAGTCTGGATGTTTTCACAGAACTGTAACTGAGTTATAATGATAAACTGATGCTCTCAGAGTGAACTTGGCTTTGTTTATAACACACTGCTCATTGTCAGCTACATGTCGTATCTATTTCGTCAGCTGATTGCTTTATCACGGCTTTATCTATTTATAAACAAATTAAATGACCTGCGAGACATGGAAACTTTCCAGATGACTTAGTCTGGTCACTACTATTTACAGGAAATAACGCTGTGACTCATCCCAATACTTACTCTGTGTGTGTGTGTGTGTGTGTGTGTGTGTGTGTGTGTGTGTGTGTGTGTGTGTGTGTGTGTGTGTGTGTGTGTGTGTGTTGCCCCTACCGTCTGCTCCAGGGTGTGGCTGCCACAGAGGTCTTTGAGCTGAGGGTCAGAGCTGGCTCTCCTGTCTCTGTTTCTACTCTCGCCAGAAAAGTTCTTCTTCACGCTGCCATCTGGCACAGACACGCAGACACACACAGAGAAAAGGACACAGCGACACACACACACACACACAGGTAAATAAACCAGACAAAAACAGACATATTGACACAAACAACAGATATATACATGTAAAAACTGCACCCATAAAAGGTCTTTCCCCCTCTTATTAGAACACGATACATAAATCAACCAATAAAACCAATTCAAGTCAAATTTGTTTATAATTCAGGATTTATTAATGGCAGTAAAGGCCACTCAAACTAAATTGCAAATCCGTTAAAGGGTCCTTCAGGGCAGGCATTGTGCTGGACTCACTCTTATTGAGGATGCTGGGGCTGCTGTCGTAGCCCCCGAAGGTGTCGGCCCGCCGGGGCAGGACCCCCGAGCCGCTCCCCTCCTCCAGCCGCGAGGTGGGAGACTCCTCCCTCACTCCGGACTGCAGCAGGTTCTGGAGGTTCTCCACTGAAGAGAGAGAGAGACAGAACGTTTAGGTTCAAACACCAGAGAGACTTATATTATACCGTAAGATGAAAACACAACTTCAAAGAGGCCCTCTTCTGCTTTTTGGGGTTTCCCTTCTCCTGTAGTTTGCTCTATAGGTTTGTGTGCATGTAAACGGTCTGCAGAGGCTAAAATCCCTGTGTTCCCTCCAGAGGAAGTTTCTCTCACACACACCCCCCCCCCCCCCCCTGCCTGAAACGCCTCCATCGGACTCCTTTGTTTACTTCAAGAACATAGTGACATCATTATGTAACATTTGCGGTTCTATTTGCTGGCGTTTCAACACATTGTACGTGATAGGCTAAGTGGCGGGACATCTCTAAGCGGTTGACCAATCACAACAGAGCTGGCCAGCTAACCAATCAGAGCAGACTGGGCTCTGGTTTCAGACAGAGGGTGAAAAGAGGTGCTGCAGCACAGGCAGTATGAGAGAAATAAAGTGCTTTTGAACATTAAAGCAAGGAGACATGTCCCAAGGAGACACTTAATACAATAAGGACCTGAAAATGAGCAGAAATGGGGTCCCCTTTAAATTGTGTGTAATATTCACTCACTACCATACCTCTGTATCTCTACACATGTAATTGAGCGTTGTCTTACCCTCAGTGATGGCTCCTTTGAGCAGGGCCTCCCCCTGCTGGAGGTCGGAGGCGTCTCCTCTCAGCAGGAGTCTGGAGCGTGCAGCCGTGTCCTCCAGACCGGCCACAGACTCCGACATGCATGCAAACAGCTGCAGCTTCTCAGTGAGCGCCTGCACCACCACCGAGTCCTTCTGGCTCAGCCGCTCTGCAGGGGGAAACAGGACATGGAATTTACGATACGACACGTTGCGATAAAACTTTAATGGTCAGCTCCAGTCTGAAATTTGACTTGCATCACAGCAGCTCCGTGTGTAACATCAACATACACAAATATCAAGACGCAATACATGAAAAACAAACAACAAACATTTAACATAACCGAACAATCAGTGAGAGAACATGCTCAAAGACCCTTCAGCGTGCATTTGATCTGGATTCAGCTCTGTATTCACTGAGAGGATTGACTGGAGCACAAAGGATGCTTCAGTCTGACTTTATTGAATCTCCCATTAGATGGTAGCAGTTCATATTCGCTGTTCAGAACATGCTTTGGGTCGATTGGATAAGATTGGACTTGATTCCTTAATATTGCAGAACAAGCATTTTGAGTTCTCCCCTCTTCTAGCTATTATTAAGGTGTTTCCACTGAGGGGTGGGAGTTATATATTGGAGTCACAGAGAGAGAGAAGGCCCTGAAACGGCTTGGGGTTCAGAGGGATCAAATATGTCTCCTAAATTAGTTTCAATCTGTTTAAATGAGATATAGAGACATATTCAAATCAACTTCTAACAAAGTTACTATGATACATGGGGAGGCATGTGGCGCAGTGGATTAGTGCGTTGATGTTGTGATCAGGGTAGCACAGGTTCAAACCCCACTGCAGTCAGCATGTCGTTGTGTCTCTGGGCAAGACACTTCACCCCAAATTGTAAGTTGCTTTGGATAAAAGCGTCTAACAAGTAACATGTAATGTAATACATGAGCACCCCCTTGTGGCCAACTAAGATAACATCAGAAGTACTTTATTGATCCCAATTTGGGAAATGTTTGCGTTGCAGCAGCAAAAAAAACAAGGCATTGTACAATAGTGAATTGAAAAGACTAGAAATAAACAATTCAAAATGTAAACATCTCAAATACAAATAAAATAGCATAAAAAAAGTAGAAAATATACATGTTGAAATACAAATTTACAGTAAACTCCTATCATTATTTGAGGGATATATTAATGGGTTTCTTTGCCTACTTGATCCACATTTACCTTGAAATTCTTTGAACCTGGAAGCTCGAGCCTCTTCCTCCTCGCTGAACAGCCTCTCTTCTGTGTGAGGACAACTGAAAAGAAGACGGAAGACATTAAAGAGGAAGCAAATACATTATCCGTGTCTAAATCTTTCCCATATTTTGTATGAAAACACTCCCTAATAGACCCCCTCTGTGTAAAAGCAGCTACCTCTCCACAGCCTGCCGGATGTGGGCCATCCAGGTGTTGCGCTCCTCCTTGGAGGCGGTGTGGATCTCGTACATCTCGGGCTCATTGGAGGAGGCGCAGATCAGAAACATGGCTTTCTCCTCGTGGGCCACCTCCCTGACGATCAGCTTCTGAAGGGAGATCACAGGCGGCTTGTTGTCCTGGGTGGAAAACATTAAAAAGGAAAGGAGGAAGACAAAGGAGGAAGGAGACATGAGAGTGCTTTTTGTTATTGTAAAATGTATTGAATGACACACACACACACACACACACACACACACACACACACACACACACACACACACACACACACACACACACACACACACACACACACACACACACACACACACACACACACACACACACACACACACACACACACACACACACACACACACACACACACACACACACACACACACACACACACACACACACACACACACACACACACACACACACACACACACACACACACACACACACACACACACACTAAAGTGGCATTTAAAGAGATACATGTCATTTATCACTGTCCATATTCTGCTCCCACTCACCATTTAGTGAACATCACTCAAGCATTCTTCTTGGAAACACATGTTGTTTTTGTTAGATAGCGAAATACAGACAAGAGGAAAGGATTACTCACCACTGTAGCAAATACATATCTCTGATCCTTCTCTTGTAGCAAGAGCAACACATCTGATAGCAGCACTGCAAGAATATCTGAAGGAACAAAACAAGTCGGTTAATTTAAAAATCTCAAATGATATTAAACCTAATTCTCCTGCAATAAACCTCCCAGCTCTGAAAGTGACCCAGAATGAACTTTGAACTAACACTTGAGGAAGTTCGACCAATCATCTGAGCCGGCCCGGCTAAAATAACTGGATGGCCTACCTGCCTGTCAGCCTTTCATCTGTGCACAAACTATCTCGTGCCCTCATTGGTCATGTGCGCGTTCGTGTGTGTTGGAGGAGGGGCTCTGTGAGGAAGTCTGAAGGAACTTACTTACTTTCAAATTCTAGCGCACTCGACTTGGTTTCTCCATTCTACCTTTAAGTGTTTTAAGTGTTTTATTTTTAAAGGGGGATAAATTGGAAAATTATCTGCCAAGCCATCACGAAGAAAGTTAGGCAGAATCTTTTACAAGCTAGCAAAATGTGACATTCCCTACCCATGCACATTTATTATTTACTTTGATTTGGGTAAGCAAGCTTTTCCATACGGATTAAACTTTAGATTTACACAATGGAGATATGTTCTTATTGTGCAGGAGAGCTCTTTAATAATTTGAAACTTAGTTCTGCTAAACTGTGATGGAAACTCATTCTAGATTAATGTAATCCTTCTCGGTGCAACCCAGTGTCAGAATTGCAAGTGGAAAGAAGGAAGTCTAGAATAGACCAGACACATTTCAAATAAACAAGTATGTTTTTGTTTGGTTAACTTATTCCTAACTCGAGCAAAGGACTAGAATGATAGACGATTGATTTATATTTGAAAAAGGAACAAGACCCCACGTGATCTGGGTTTTGTTTTTATGTTAACCTTACATTTCTGCCTCATGTGGTTATTGTATTCATGTTTCTGTGGTCTAAATTGTAACTTTTGTTCTTACTTGTGAATTCTATGACTGTGAAAGGTGCTATAATTAGGGATGCTCTGATCGATATCGGCCGATACTCACTCTCCGCCGATCGATCGGTGCTCTCTAAACATGGCGATCGCATGACGTAAAACGAGGACGTAAAATACATGACACTTTTCTCTGTGCGGCAAAACAAGCTCGCCAAAATGGCTTCACCGGTCTGGCAGTATTTTAAGGTGTCCGGAAATGACAATAAAATAGCGGTATGCAACGTGTGTGAAGCAGAACTCCTGCAGCTCCGCCCGCTGTGACGGACCGGTGGGTGGAGCCACACACACTAAGAGTTAGACCTAACACACTTAGCTATTTGATCTACCTCCGGAACAAGCTAAACTAGCTTTACATATATTTATTCTTATACTGACAGGCTGTCAGGAGAGAGAGGGGGAGAGAGAGAGAGAGAGAGAGAGAGAGAGAGGGAGAGAGAGAGAGAGAGGGAGAGAGGGGGGGAGAGAGAGAGAGAGAGAGAGGGAGGGAGAGAGAGGGGGAGAGAGAGAGGGAGAGAGAGAGGGAGAGAGAGAGAGAGAGAGGGAGGGGGAGAGAGAGAGAGAGAGAGAGAGGGAGGGGGAGAGAGTGAGAGAGAAAGGGGGAGAGAGAGAGGGGGAGAGAGAGAGGGGGAGGGAGAGAGGGGTGAGAGAGAGAGAGAGGGGGAGGGAGAGAGGGAGCAGAAAAGAGAGAGAGGGGGGGAGGGAGAGAGGGGTGAGAGAGAGAGAGGAGGAGAGAGAGAGGGAGGGGGAGAGAGAGAGAGAGAGAGAGGGGGAGGGAGAGAGAAAGAGAGGGAGAGAGAGAGAGAGAGGAGAGAGAGAGAGGGAGAGAGAGAGGGGAGGGAGAGAGGGGGAGGGAGAGAGGGGTGAGAGAGAGAGGGGGAGGGAGAGAGAGAGAGAGGGAGAGAGAGAGAGAGAGAGAGAGAGAGAGGGAGAGAGAGGGGGAGAGAGAGAGAGAGGGAGAGAGAGAGGGAGAGAGAGAGGGGAGGGAGGAGAGGGGCGAGAGAGAGAGGGGGAGAGAGAGAGAGAGAGAGGGAGCAGAAAAGAGAGAGAGAGAGCGGAGAAGAGAGAGAGAGAGAGAGAGGGAGAGAGAGAGAGAGAGAGGGGGAGAGCGGAAAAGAGAGTGTTTCCGCTCATCTCTCCCGTGTTATTCTCCAAAGTTCATGTCAACTTGAATAATGAACTCATTGAATGTAATAATTATGTCGGTTGTTGTTGAGGAAGCTCCAGTGAATGAGCATTGACTGAGTTTTAAACATCACTTTAAATGGAAGATCCCCATAGGCCCCGCCCACTCCATCGGATCGGCCGATACTGATTCCGGCGATCGGCCCCAAAATTGGCGATCGGAGAATCCCTAGCTATCATAAATAAACGTATTATTATTATCCTAAGATGCCCCCTGCTAGATAGTTGATCATGTTTTGCTGCCTCGTGCCAGATCCCACCTTTGAGGCGTCCAGAGGCAGCCTTCCAGTTGACGGTGCCCTCGTGCAGCAGCCTCCTCCGGCCCTGAGCCAGGTCCTCCCTGCGAAACACTCGGTCATCTTTGATCTTCCCCAGCGCCTTTGGCTCCATCTTGTTGTGAATGTCTTGCAGTCGAGAGTTCTTCTCGTGGACATTAACCAGCGTGTCCACCTGAACGATGGTGTCTTTGATCAGACCCAGAGCCCGGGTCAGCTCCTCGTGCTCCTCTGTTCCCGCTGAGACAGGCAGAGAGAAGTACCTTTGTTAAATACAGCAACATGAAATTATAATGAGTGTTCCTCGCTAAATGGGGGGGAGGCGTGTGGTGCAGTGGATAGAGCCTTCAAAAACAGGTTCAAACCCCACTGCAGTCAGCATGTCGTTGTGTCCCTGAGACACTTCACCCCAAATTGCTCCTGTGGGGATTGTCCACTGTATTGAGTATGTAAGTTGCTTTGGATAACAGCGTCTAACAAGTGACGTATTTGTGTAGGCCGTAAGTTAGCATTGCAGGGGCGCCCTCTACAGGCAGATTTTGAATGATTGCAGAAAATAAGCTCTAGTGCAAGGGGGTTCCCAAAGTGTGGGAAGGTGAGCCTCCCCTCAGAGAACATAATCACAGCCGCGCCCCCCCTCCCAATTATTATTATTATTATTATTGTTGCTATAATAATGCAGGGTTATTCAATTGCATTTCAAAGAGGTCCAGGAAGAGAACATGTCATAAAATGCTCTGTTTTCGCTACTTTTCTATTTTTTGATTGGCTGAGCGTCCCCTCCTTAAAACATTAAACAATAGCTTTTTCAAACCTCTTTATCTTTATGTTTTGAACATGTTGAGGTTAAGGATGGCGGCTTCCTCATACGTTGCACTCTGAGAGAAATAGTTGAGACGGAGATGTCTTTAGCAGCAGGGAGGAGTAACGTTTCACCTATGTTGTGAGGCTTACCTACCTTAGCTATCCGTAACGCCTCTCGGTATGATGCTTCGGTTGCCTTTGTATTCACAGCGATAAATGTGTCAATGACATTTTTCTGTGACTACAAGTCCTCGAGCTTCCGGTCAAAAAACTCCTGTGTCTTGGTCACCAAACATGGGTGTTTCGTCTCAATATGACGCCGGAGTCTACATGGTCTCATACTGTGATTAGCTCGTAACCTCGTTGCAGATAACACACAGTGGCGTGTCATCAGGACCGGTCCATGGAAATCCTAGCTTTAAATAATCACTGTCATACTTCCTCCGTTCTCTGACAGACGCTGTCACCTCTCTCACTTTTAGGTAACTTCACTAAAAATCGATCCATATTTTGCCGCTCGCATCCATTTAGCTGAAGTTAGCAAGCTAGATTTCACTGTTTCTCTTTATTTTTTTCTGGCGGCTGCGCCTCCCTTGAAGCTCTCTGGCGCCCCCCAGGCGAGGCGCTCACACTTTGGGAACCCCTGCTCTAGTGGAAACAAATGTTTATGATACTGAGATGTTTATTGACACGGTCACATGACTTCACGTCCCCACCGCTAAGCTAAAAGCGGCTAATGTTGGGCGTGATGAGGTTTAGTCGTCCCATTTAGACAATTGTTAGCAACAGCTGTTTTTGGGGTATCAACTGATGTATTTTAGGGTGGAGATTAAAACAACTAAATATCTTCAGCTTGTGTTAACCACAGACCTTATTTCAGAAATCTAAACAAAATAATACAATTTAAAAATGCTGACTCATAACTGAGAGATAGGACTCATTCCTGCACCCCTCTTTTGTTTTATAGATTAAAGTAAGCATGTAAAAGTCCACACCTTCAGTGTTGAGGATAATTCGCTCCACTAGTACCGGGTACTTCATGATGCGCTGCGTCACCAACAGGATGCACTCGGACACTCCTAACCTCCGCACGATGGACAGGTTGTTGACTTTCTGGAAATGAAATAACTTAATTAGACATTTAGTGGATTTAATAAACTTAGCTACAGATTTACTGGGGATTTCATCTCTCACCCGAATGATGTTTTGGAACTTTTTGTTGTTGTGCAGCTGTTCTTTGTAGTAGCTGACAGCCTCGGTGTGGTGACTGCAGAAATCTCCATAGCTTTCCTTCATCCTCCCCCCCACCTCACCTGAGAACTGGAGAATAAAGGAAACTTGACCAATTACCAAAATGTTATTTAAACACATAATTAACCTTTAACGAATTCTGAGATTCCACGATTTTAAAAAAATGGCACTTATGAGAAAAGTAAATGTTAAGCATTGTGAGCTCTCCATGGACATCCTCTCGTCCCTACCTGTGTGATCAGAATGTCGGCCACCCTGTTGATGGAGTAGTTCCTCTCGTTGGGCGAAGTGAGGTTCTCTCGCCGCCGCTCTTTGAGGCGAGACAGGAAGTGTGTGTGAAGCTCGAGGAGGTTCTCCAGGCGGGGGAACAGACAGTCCAGCTTCCCAGAGTCCATCTGCAGGTTCTCCTTCAGCTCCCGGACGTAAACGCGCAGCATGATCTTCAGCGTCCGCACGTGGTGCATCTCCGTCTGCATCAGCTCTGCACCAGGACACAAAGTTGTTATATATTATACGGTTATCTTCGGCCGTGTGTGACGGCCCCTAGGCCTTAGACTCAAGTCCCTGGTTAGCCACTCCCCAATCAGGAGAGAGTTGCTTGGCTCTACTGGACCTTGGTTTGTTTGTCTTTGCTTTATATACTGATACATGTTCACTAGGGGTGTAACGGTACACGTACCCGTACCGGATAGCCCTTCGAAGTGTACCGAACGAATATAACGTTAAACGTAAAAAATTGAGAACGTGAACAACTTTTTGGAAGTCATTTTATTATATTTTGTATTTATTTGAGTGAATATTCACAGTTTAATAATAATTAAAAACCCAAAACTAATAGTTTATGTTTTGTGAGTACTAGTATAGTAAAGTTCAAATACAGATTATTTCAGTTCATCAAAATGCTGCACCTTAATGTTTATTTTTTTAATGGTGATCTCTGGGCTCATAGATCTCGGCCTCCGTTACGGGTTGTTTCGTTTTTTGTTGGTGAAAAGTGTCCTCTTCCCCATGTCTGTCGCTGATTGTGTGCACCTGGTGCCCTGTGTTGTCTCCTCCCCCCTCACCTGTGTCCTGTTGGGTTGGGCATTTAGGCTCTGGGGTGTTGCTGTTAGAGAGGGAGTGTGTGTGAGATCCTTGTGGCTGCAGGCTGTGTTCAGGGAGAAACAGCAGGATGGAGGCTGTGTGTCATATCATATGTGTATGATTTAATAAATGTCCACACCGGGTTGTATTTTGGACGTTCTGCCTCCTTGCTTGGTCGGGCCGCTCAATTGTCAGCTTCACAATGTGAAAATCTGAAATTGTGACAGCTCTATTGCGCATTAACCTGGCTTAAGTCATTTCTCATCATTTAACTCCACAGTATCAACGTTTACAGGTCTCGTGCAAAATCAGGTTCAGGTGCGGACTGGGCCGGGCATCTCGACCGGCCCAGTTCGGTACCACTAGTAAATTGTCAAATGGGGGGGGGGGGGGGGGGGGGGGTTCTAGTGACTTATCTGACCAGCCCACATCGTCCGACCGGCCCACTTCGGTACCAGCCCATCGGGATTCGTCACGAACGTCCCGATGGCCAGCCCGCCCCTGTACAGGTGTGAGCTCACTTACCGTATATCACATCCTGTCTCTTCACCATTTGTTTGGGGTGCTTCTTCACGAAAGGCTGGTCCACTGCCGAACTCCACGACTCTGCCTCCAGGTCCTGAGCATCTGACTCCAGATCAGCCCGCACTGCTGCATAGTGAGCATCTGAGGAGAGGAGCATCACACACAGTTACAATACAGACAAAAACCTTTCAATGAACTCCTCTATGGCGGGAAGTCATCGCAGTTCTGATGTAAAGATCTTGTTTCCTCTAAAAGACAAGTCCTTAGATGACCTTTCTACATTTTGAATCATTCATAAGTGATGAACAGTGATATCTAGAGAAGACTCTCTTAAGTCTCCAATTACTACTTGTGAAGGATCCAAGTTTAAGGCGTTCAGTGCTGACGTAATGTCTCGTCTGTTTGTATTTTGGCACGCCTGAAAATGATACATGAAGATAGTGACAGAAGCAATATACCGTGAAGGAACAGAGAGAGGAAATAGGAATCTACGTGCTGCTGCATATCTAATGTGAAGCGTGTGTCTGATAAAACAATAACGGTTCAACCGGGCGGCTGGGAGGAAGAAGATTGTGCAGCAGCAGCAGCTCTCTGTGTTAGTCTGTCTCCGTCTCCCACACACTACAACTTAATGAGAGGGTGAGGTCATCCCTGACTCCACAAAACACACTCCTCACACACTCCTCCCTGGATTCCCTGAAGACAAACTTCTATTAGTACTCAGGCAAACTAAATAAAAGGTACTCTTAGCACCATAACCGCCTCCCTTGTGGCTGACTAAAGGGAAGTGTAATGATTTGTTTTTTACTTGAGGTATATTCAATTCATAGTAGTACATTAAGTGTAGTTTAACTTAGAGGTTAATAGCTTAATTGCCACCGTTTTCAAAGTCAAATGGTGGCAAAGAAAGCTTGATATCTGATGAGTAGTTTTATTCATCGTCTTTCAGTGTAACCCAAAAACAGAGAACAGCACTACCTAAGTTTCAAGCCCAATGACCAAGCTACTTTACCATAGGAAGCATTATTTCACAGGTTATATTTGAAACAGTGAATCCAATAAAATCCACTTTACTTCTATAGCACATATTAAAAACAGAGGGTTTACGAAAGTGCTCCACAGCAAACATAACATTATAATAAAATATAATATTACAATAATAGATAAAAGGCACACATAAGAATTAATACAAGGAGTGTTTCACCTAGGTTTACTGCTTTGGGGGGGTGCTGCCTGAGCGGGGGGGGGGGGGGGGGGGGGATTATTGTTATTGATTAATGCATCAGTGTTTCTTAGGGTCAAAAACACTAAACTCACTACTTAAAATGAAAGCGTTTAGTTTATTTAATAAAAGAGCACATGTTCAATGTGAAAAGTAACAGTAGATTTGTTGCAATTTGGTGCTATATATATACATATTAAAAAAAAAAAATTATAAAAAAAAAAAAAATTCAATTGAATTTCAGGGGGGACGCGGGGCTCCGTTGGCGGGGCAACACTGAGGTACACAAAGGCTATGGACAGACAATAAAAGCATAAAAATCGATAAAACATACATAGCTCAAACTGACTCGAAAGCGAGGGAAAAGAGGTGGGTCTTTAGGCGGGACTTAAAAGTTTGGAGGGTGGGCGACAATTTGACATGGGGGGGGGGCAGTTCGTTACAGAGCCTGGGGGCTACCGCTGAGAAGGCTCGGTCTCCCCTGGTCTTTTTCTTGGTTTTAGGGACTACCAGCCGCAGGTGATCAGCCGACCTCAAAGCCCTGAGGGGGTGTACACATGTAGAAGGTCGGAGATGTACTGAGGGGCCAGCCCATTAAGCGATTTAAAAACAAACAATCAAATCTTAAAATGAACTCTAAAATAGAGAGGAAGACAGAATTGGGGTGATGTGTTCATGCTTGTGTGTAATCTACAAAGTTGTCTTAGTTTGGCATTAGGTTATGATTCAAACTAATCAGTTGTTTTTATCTCAGTCTACTAAGACATTTTAGGTGAATTCATAATTGTTCATGCTGAGGGATTGTTTCCAGGAAATGCAGAAACAAATCTCTGATAAATACAACCTTTAATGCGGTCCTAACCCTAACCCTTTTACATGATAGCTATTTCTGAAGAAACAGATTTGTCAATTAAGCCAATTTGCCAGCAAAATAATACATGTGGGGGCGTGTGGTGCAGTGGGTTGTGCGTTGGTTCAAACCCCACTGCAGTCAGCATGTCGTTGTGTCCCTGAGACACTTCACCCCAAAGTGCTCCTGTGGGGATTGTCCACAGTATTGAGTATGTCAGTCGCTTTGGATAAAAGCATCTAACATGTAATGTAATGTAATTGTATATAGGGCTTTTCTACGTACCTTAAGATAGTTTCACACAGGCATAAAACAAACATCCATACAGAACAACAACCCTACACACAGCCAGAATGTCTTTAATCCAGGACAGCCTTAATGTCCCACCAGGTAACCATTTCTACCAAGGGTTCAATCCCCCTCGTCGGTAAGTGAAACTCACCTTCGACGATGATGGACTCGGTGGTGGAGGGAGCGAGGGAAATGGCATCTTCGTTGCAGCGTTTGGAGCGGAGAGCATCCGTCTCATCCATCTCCCCGGGGAGGGATCTGAGGGAGGACAATCACAGGTCTAAGGTGGCATACATGCTGAGACTACTAGTAGTCCTACTAGCTAAGTAAATCCAACAGGTGAGACATTCATGCAGCTACATTTGTCTTTATCTATGACTCTCTGTCTTCTGCTTTTGTTTACACCTTCCTCTCTCCCTCTAACATAATCGTCCCTTCTAACACATTTCTAACAGATGCAGCAGAAACCGAGTCCACTTCCTAGATTGCTTTATCGGAAAAAGACAGCTTACAAAACTAAAAATACACATCTTTAGACAGCATAGAGAAAATAGTATCTCAGCATCAAAGCTTCTAAATATTTTGAGCATTAACAGCAGGTTCTGTAAACATCTGCACAAATAAAAAGGGCTCATTTTCGCTTAGTATTTTGAACTCTAGGTGACGAGGAGTCCTGTCATTAAGGTGTTTAAAAAAAAATTGATTATTATTTTGTATTTATTCACTTTGTTTGCCCATTCATGTACTTTACTCTAAAAACACAATACTCATTTTTTGAGAGTCAGTGTAAGTTTAAAAAAAACTAAGATACATAATGTGTGGTTTTTTGTTTTTACAAATGAAAATCCGAGCGGAGAAACAAATGAATTAGAAAAAAAAAACAAGAAAGAAAATCATTATTATTTGGGCTTTTAAATGAAAAAAAACATACCCACAAATATATATACATAGAAAATGATATTAACATTTTTTTTTTTTCAATTAAATTATAATTCATAATTATAATGATAAGGTAGATTTTATTAAAAAGTAAAGCCAATAATAATACTTTGATTTTAATATAGTTGATTGCAAAACGGTGATTTATCAAGGGGTCTCAAAAGACCTGTCCTCATAATGTTGTCTTAGTACTTCCCCTCCCTTTATTACATAGTAGAAAATACTCCACCTTGCTTCAATCTTTGTAGAAAAGAAACAGATTGTCTGCGCCCTAAAAGAACCTCAGTGACGGAGGTACTCACCCTGAGCTGTTGTTGTGACTGAGGCTAGCGTTGGATGCTGCTGTGGAGCTGTGGGTGTGAGTGCTGTTTCCCCACGGACTGATGGTCATGCCTGGGGTGCCGAGAGAACCCGGGTGGCCATCCAGGCCCGTTAGCTCTCTGTCCCGGTGCTTCAGCGCTGGGGGGAGGAAACGAGACACAGGTGAGCAGAGGAAACAAGAGGAAACGTCGGAGGAAGGAGTGGAAAGAGTAGTCGAGGGGAGGGAGAACTGTGAGGATGACCAGCGGAGAGGAGGAGAGGACGGAGAGGACGAAGAGGAGGCCCGGTGTTTGTTTGACTCCCGTCCGAGTCGAACCCAGTATTTTTTTTTCTGCAGAGATCGAGGCAGGGGGCGGAGGAATCGGCAGGCGATCAGGTCGCGGTGCATCCACACTGGAACGCCGACGTGTCTCGACAGACTCCACGATGAGGAGGAGAGTGATTTAGAAATCCTGGAGCTAACCGTGGTTTGGGCAGCGACTTTAGAAACCTCTGGCTCCATTGTGATAAACTTTAGAAACCTCTGGCTCCTTTGTGATAATCCAAAAAGCCAGGTGAGGTTAAATAGTGTACGGCGCAATAGGAGTAGGTGTTATTACAAAAGCGATGTGCCTTCGTTGACCTGAGAAGAAGCCTCACTAAAGCCTGGTTTTTTTATATATATGCAGACGTCTTCGTTCTTTCTGGTTCTTTCTGGTTCTTTCCCTCCTCATTTTCTCTCCCCTCGTCTTCCTGACCCCCTGCACGAGCTGCTGATTGGCCAGAGGAGAGCTCAGGTGTGTCTGACAGGACTCCAGCTGTTAGGAGGGGAATAACAACTGCTACAGGAAATGAACTTAAACTGCTGCTGCTGCAGACGCTCGTGCCTCCTGCGGGATCGATCACATGCAACAGGACCGGCTCGATGTTAGAACTAATGGAGCATTACCTGGGATGGAACCATTGATGGTAATGAATGCAAGCAAAAAGCACATGAATGTTTGTCAAAGTGTCTTCAATCCAACTGAAATGTTCTATTCTAAAAGTATCGTTCTTTAAAAACAGATTTGATTGGCTTCTTTTCGTCTCTCTGCATGTTGATACAAACTCGACTTAAGTGCTTTTAATCTCATACTTTTAATAGCATGTAAAGAAATAAGCATAATGCTGTAGTGCAATACAACATCTGCACAACTTCTTTAAAGATATACAATTAGTATCTTATGGTCTGACGAAGCTGCATACAGGTGCATTGACATCTAATCAATCATTCTTCTACTTTGTATAAATGATAAAATATCACTAAATCTTATGATTGCAGGAATTGTTTCCGAGGTCATGCTTCTGACCGTTGCTAACAAAGGCCAATTATCACCTTTACTTACAGTCTGTTGGAGACTGATCTCCCCCTCTCCTTTTCCTTTTAAAGCAGCTGACTTTTATGAAATCAAATAACTAATCATATATTACTCATGTCTTACGGTCTAAACGTTTTTTTTTGTAAAGCAGTTTGAATTGCCTTGTTGTTTTAAATGTACTGTAAAAAATAAATAATCCTTGCCTTAATGCTCAGTTTGCATGGAGACACACATACACCACAAAGACCCACATACACACACAGCCAGTAAAAGCAAGAAAGAAGACGATTCCCTGCTTAGTGTTAATAAGAGTTCATCTGCTTAATCCTCAGCAATCCTCCAGAGAGAGAGAACACAGCAACTAAACTACCTTTCCTCTCTAATTAACGCCCTTGTCAGTGGGATCAGGTGCGCATCTGTATGTTCTGCTTACCAGGATTAGGAGATCCTGACGAGCCAATCCTCGGGTGAGAATCTCTCTGTGTGGAGGAAATAAAGAAAGGCAGTCATTTCTCAAGCTTTTGTATCCTGAGTGACAGAATACAAAACGCCAAACTATTGCACTCTCTAATGGCGCATTTCCACTGCAGGGCCTCGCACGGCTTAGTACGGTATAGTTAGGCTCACTTTATGCTGCGTTTTCATTACAGTTTAGTAGCTGGGGCAGTAACTATAGTAACGCAGTTTAGGTGGAGCCGTGACGTCATCTTCAATGTGAAACACAAAACCAACATCCGCCGTTAGCTGTGAGCACTCAAGCTCACAGCTCCTCATATCTGTTCAGAAACTAGACAGAAGTTAAACAAGTACAAACCACAGACTGTCTGTGTCATGGCGAATACAGTCGCTGGTTTATTTATGTCTGTAGGCCGTTGTTGTGAGTGTGGACGGTCGGAGCATATACTGCGTTAGCTTAGCCGATCTCCATTCAGATAACGAGCATTTTAAAAAGGTTGTTCGCCTGCCGTCTGTCTGCAGAATTGTCAAAGCATTAATTCATGGTTTTTACTAACCGGTATCAGTATGTTGTTACTTCGGCATCACTTTGAAACGTGTATTACAATTAAATCACGGTCAAATATGTTCATTTTGTTGTAGTTGTAGCCCCCTTGCCAGCGTGTCTCTCTGACCATTCAGCAGTCGAGAGTGTTTACGTCACTAGTTTAGCATACTCAGCCCGGTTGTTGGCCCGGTAACAACCTCGATTTTGGAGGGCCAGAAAAAAGGTGAAAAAGCAGCCCAAAGCCAGAACCACCCCTAATGGAAAAGCCCGCTTGAACCATGCTGCAGTGGAAATGCGCCATGAAATGTATTTTCTACTGTACTGCTCACATGGCCTTAACAAGCAGAGCCCATCGCAGGCAGACCCATAAGAGAAGACAAATCGCTGTCTTAAAGGCCTTGTGTACAGTAGCTACATGTGGAAACTTTTTGTTGCCACATAAAGGGTTAACATGCACCACCCCATGGATTGTATACGTAGAGAAAGCCGAACCAGATGAAGCATCGAAGGGTGGAGATAAGTTCAACTGAAAATCTGAACAACAAATGATTAGGCGTAGCGAAATTAACTTTGGAGACGTGAAAACACACTTTCTTAGGGGTAAGATTGTCAGAAAGAAAACGACCTGTCAATCAAATGGTAGCTCCACCCTAATTCGTAAAATGCTTTGTCTTTTTTACTCTAAATGGGATCATTATTGAGAGACTTGAACTCATGCTGTATTGAAGGAGACTTGAAAGTAGCGATTGAGACCGTAGACACATTAGGAAATTGCTAAGTGAGGTAATAAATTAAGTAAGTAGGGTCATTTTCTTCGATAGAATCAGACTACTTTTTGCAACCAGTGACATCTCACCCTGCTCGATATGAGAGAATGCAGGTTTAAGACTATAGAAGTCTTTGAGAAAAATGATAAGAAAATAAAAGGTACTTTATTGATCCCAATTTGGGAAATGTTTGGTTGCAAAAAACAACAAAAGAAAACTAGGCATTGCACATAAGTAGAAATAAAAGACTAGAAATAAACCATACTAGAATTTAAACATCTCAAACTAGAATTAAAGCAGCATTAAAAAGTTGAAAATATACAGTAGGCCGTGAAGATAAACAATTCTATAAACTCTGAGAATAAAACATTATTGAAGGGAAATGATCCTACTTCTGTACGATCATCTTTTGAAGACTTCTATACAATCTTTTTGTAACCATTGGATTCACACCCTGCTGTATGTACACTTAACTGCTGCCTGTTGTTCTGTGCTCAAGTGGAGTGTTTACCTTGTTCCTGCTGCTGGTGCACTCACCCAGCAGAGACTTGCAGCTCTTGTGAACGTTCACAGCACAATCTGAAACAAACAACAAGAGGAGGAGGACAGGGACACAGAGTCAGTGTTGCATTAGAAGCAGAGTATACAGTACACAGAGACAGCAGGGGGAGGTTTCTCCCGATTGAATGTGGACGCACAAAATGAAACCGTAAACAAAGTGTGACGTTTCAAAAACCAATCCGACAGCTCCCTGAAGGCAGTGTTTATCCAAAGCAAATGTGCTGAAACAATGGCCTGGAGGCAAAGCTTATTCTGCTGCTGCCATCAATGAACACAAAGGCAACGTATTTATCTTCAGCCAACTTTGCTTATCAAGTCAAAGAATCACTACTGGCTGCTGAGACTGGTGCATCAGAGAGGCTCCGGTTTGTTTACTGAGATCTCCCTTTATCTCAGAAACAGGTTTCTCTTTCTGTCCTTTGTTCTCCTGTGTTGAAAACAAAGCTACTGTTGTCAGGTTTAAAAGGCATGACTGATTGCCTCTCTGATTAACACACGGTACAATTCAAAGATGTTTTGATAAACAGACTACAGTCAATAAGTGCTTCTCTCCATGTTGTTCTCGATTGCTGGGAAGAGAAAAACACTTTTAAAGCACTGACATGCTTTAAAGCTTTAAATCAGCATTATGGTTGCGCTCAAAGGGCCGGTTGTAACTTTAAGACTATATCAATATTTAATATATATAAAATAATGTATTATATTACATTATGGCCTCTGCATTGGATTATTATCGGATAGGGTAATAACTTCATAATTAACTAAGTCTGAATGCAGAAGTCTAGGGCAAATAAGTGTGAGTCTCTTCAGTGAGAATGTCACCAAATGATTAAAAAAGAAAAACCAAATTCTGGAAAAAAAGTTTTTAAAAAAAAGTGACATTTTGAAAAAGAAGTCAAATTCTGAGAAAAATGCATATTTTGAAGAAAAAAAGTCAAATTTTGAAAAATAAATGCATATTTTTGAAGAAAAAAAGTCAAATTCTGAGAAAAACGTCAAATTCTGAGAAAAAAGTCAAATTTGAGATGCATTGTGGGACTCGCAGTTTATGGGCAACGCTTCTGTAAATCAGCATATAACCGTATAATAAATATATAATATTCTTTCAGAGCTGTTGTGGGCCACATCAAATGAAGTCACGGGCCGGCTTTGGCCCCCGGGCCTTGAGTTTGACACCCCTGCTTTAAAGGTCTGACATAGGCCTTTCTTGCATGACTAAGCTGGCCATACAAATGAAGTAATCACGATGCAAAGTCTGACCTCAGGTAAAACCAGGCCGACAGGGACAGGAAACCTTCAATGCAAAACACATACAGATGTGCATATATAATTGTACACGCTAAAATGAGAGCTGCTACTCCGTATAGAGGTTATAGAAACAGGGTTGGTTAGTTTGACACAGTTTGATCGAAAGCAGATATAAGTGAAAAACACACTTCAGCAGACTGCACCAAGTGGTTTCAAGGTTTCAAGGCTTTCATATGTGCATAGCTACAGTGTAGTTATGACGATGAACATCTTAGGTCACAGGCTCCTCCAACAGTGCAACACAATAAAACACTAAAATATAGTGCAAGTAATAAGTGAATACAAAAGGAGAAATAATTTTTAAAAAAGTGAAATAGTGCAAGTGATGGACCCAATAGTGGAAAATACAGAGGAGTCTGAATTTGAAAACAGAAAAACAATGTTTGCGTGGGTGATATGGAGAAAACCATTGAATATAACCATCTGTTTGACTTTATACCTCAATAATGCAATGAAGGTTTATGGTTAGTCATTGGTGCTTACACAAAATATGTACACAATGTGATTTTTGATTGATTATCATCAGTAAAGTGGTCATATTGACACGGCATATATTAAAAGAGCTACAGAGAACAGTTTGGAGAGTTCAGAAACGTCCATATTTACTGCAATGCAGACTTTTAAACCAAGAATAAAGAGAACACTTAAAGGTCACCTATCATGCTATTTTTAGGCAATACCATAGGTCTCAGATATATACAAAACATGTCTATGAAGTGTTTTGCTCAAAATAGGGGGGAGCTGTGGATTATTGTTATTGGTTAATGCATCAGTGTTTCTTAGGGTCAAAAACATTAAACTCACAACTTAAAATGAAAGCGTTTAGTTAATTTAATAAAAGAGCACATGTTCAATGTGAAAAGTGACAGTAGATATAGATTAGTTGCAATTTGGTGCTGTATATATAAAAAAAAAAAAGTATTATTATTATTTATTTATTTTTAAACACCTTGAATTTCAGGGGGGGCGCGGGGCTCCGTTGGCATTTTGCATGATAGGTCCCCTTTAAGTCAAATTACGAAATATAGAATCCAAGACAATATCAAGTCTTGTTATCATGATATTAATGTATTATTGATATATTGGCCATCAATTTTTACCAGGTTTTTTCTAAATATGTAGAGATTTTAAATTTGGGATAAAGAAAGAAACTTACGGTACTCTTGTTTTAACTTAAAGGTGGGGTAGGTAATTCACTTCAGAAACACTTGTTGCTATATTCCGTGGAATGCTCCTAACATCCCGATAGCAATGAATACATTAAATGCTTTGACAATAAATACATAAAAAAAGGTCATCTGTGGAAGCCGTGGCGCGGTAAAAAGCACGACCAATCATCTGAGCCGGCCAGGCTAAAATAACTGGATGGCCTACCTGCCTGTCAGCCTTCCATCTCTGTGCACAAACTTATCTCGTGCCCTCATTGGTCATGTGCGCGTTCGTGTGTGTTGGAGGAGGGGCTCTGTAAGGAAGTGGCAGATTTTTTCCGGTTGTGTATTTTTAAATTCTAGCGCACTCGAGCTGGTTTCTCCATTCTTACCTTTAATTGAGTTTCAAAAGAACATTATGGAAAAGGTCCCTGTGTAACCGATCCTGCTCTGCTAAAGAGGTCACTTTTATTTACTTTACTATTATTAATAATCATCTTATTTATTTCCTAATTTTAACTTGTAACAAAATCAACGTTCCCCTCCACTGCCTCTTTACATGTTACATGACGAGGCTGCATGGTGATTGTTTGAATCTGCATATTTTGACAAAGGTAGCACTCTTTTGAACAACATGACCCACACTAGCAACTTCCAAAAGCTGCTGTAAAGCCTACTGTAAACCCCTCTATTGCTTATTCCCCTTCTGTGTGCAGTAAAATGGAGACAATGACAGAAATCCCATCTTCCTGTACAGTAACGGCATTGAGAGGTAGTCATTTTCATATGCAGGTGAACAAGAAGGAATATAAAATAGATGCATAGGCAATGATTCCTTTACATTAGATCAGGGGCGTCCAAACTTTTTTCCCCGAGGGCTACATACAGAAAAATATACGAAGGGCTGGGCCACTCACTAGAGGTATACTGCCTCGTAAGTTCAGTTATAAGTTAGCAACATGTAGGTAAATTAGGCTTGATACGTGAAAACAGCCTACATCACAGCTCTCTATAGGGTTTCTTTTATCCTGTTGGCAGCTCATCCCTTAAAACAGTGATTATAATAAGATGAAATATGAAGGGTGTATCTCAAGGTTGCTATGTAAATAAGTCATTGGGCTTTTTTTTTTTCATCAAATAAGATTTGTTAGAAAATGTTTTCAACTTTAATGGACTGAATTTATTTGAAAATTGGGCTTATTAACACATGAATACTACCGTGTGATATATTTGTACACATATATTTAAGAAGTACAATATAAGACAAGCACAAGTTTCATTTGTGGGATATTTCATCATACTTTTTTAATTTGCTGAGGGCCCATTCAAAATGGTACACAGGCCGCATTTGGCCCCCGGGCCGTAGTTTGGACACCCCTGCATTAGACGGTTAGTGTAATCTGTCTTGCCCTTTTACCTTTTAGATAAAGCCTTTCCTTTATTATTTCCCTTCATTTGTGACCTTTAACCTACCTACCCCCCTGAGTCTCCCTCCCTTTGGTAATAAATGAACAATTGCTGGCTGAGCTGAAGGAAAAGAAAACAGAAACTGGCTTCTGAATAATCTTTACCAGCAGTGCAGTGTGTCCCACTTTGAATTGGGTCCAGCAGCAATGAACAGCTACTTTTTACGAGTGCAAACCCATTGAAACCCGATGTAGACACAGGACAGTGCATATTTACCCCCATAAAACACAAAATAGACAGTACAAAAACAATTTTCAGAGGTTTTTGCAGAACATTTCCATCCGTTTTTTACCTTGAGATGAGATGGAAGACACAGGCACAGAAGTCAGTAAGCCAACATCATCATCACCAGTCAAAAGGTCAGATTCAGAGATTAGTTTCCACCTTGCTCACACGAATATTCCAATCTCTCTGCCAGGCACGTTCTTCAAGACCAAGCTCCACAACGCCTTCTACAAAGCCCTAACACACTGACTGGGAAACAATCTGGGTAAAACTTTGCTAAAAACAGGAAACCAGAGATAAAAAGATAATTGGAATTTTTTTAAAAAGCCTCATCATTGCAACATTCCTTTAAGTCAGCACTGAAGAACACCAAAGTATAGGCATTTGTGATCAGGAATGTGTAGTAGAAGTGATTATACTATAAGAATTTCTGCTTAATGAGAAGTAGAAAAAGATAACCTAGGATAAGCAAGAACACTCTGTTTTCTGTTTACTGATACCAATGAGCTTATCAGGAGTGACTAAGACCACCTCAATGTTTGGCAATAGCACAATACCAATGAATTCAGTGGTGCAGGAATGAGTGCTAAACCAAGAAATTAGTACGAATGTTAGCACTTCCAGGTTCCCTGTTCCAATGGTTTCTGAATGTTGTTGGTCAGATGCCTGAAACAAGGTCTGTTGTTTCTACTAGTTTGCTAGATTTCCAGGTTTTAGACATAAATGTGTCAGTAAATACGGGTCATTAAAAGTGGTAGCTAGCAAGTGTCTAAATGAGACGACTAAGTCTCATCACGCCAAACATTAGCCACCTTTAGCTTAGCGGTGTTGACGTGAACTCATGTGACTGCTGTAGTTCCTTTATAGCCCAACACTAGCCACCTTTAGCTTAGCGGTGGTGACGTGAAGTCATGTGATCGTGCTGTAGTTCCTCTATAGCCCAACATTAGCCACCTTTAGCTTAGCGGTGGTGACGTGAAGACATGTGACCGTGCTGTAGTTCCTTTATAGCCCAACAGTAGCCACATTTAGCTTAGCGGTGGTGAAATGAAGACATGTGACCGTGCTGTAGTTCCTCTATAGCCCAACAGTAGCCACATTTAGCTTAGCGGTGGTGACGTAAACATGTGACTGTGCTGTAGTTCCTTTATAGTCTAACGTTAGCTTTCAACTTGCTAAACAAAACATTCAACAATAAACGTGCATTTGCCACATCTTTTTTTCTGCAATATTGCTAAATCTGATGTAAAAATCCCATTGGCTTTCAATCATCGGAGCCCTTGCGATGCTAATATATGGGATGGCATGCACAAATACGTCATCCCGGCACCACTTTACACACTGATGTTGCACCAGAAATATTAACAGATCAACACGGCTTAGACATTTTGCCATCATTTTCTGTCATGTCAGTGGTTTATTTCATCAGGTGGACGTAGTGGGTTGACCAGTTCTGCCACTCTTGAGCAACGTGATAAGTTCCACTCACTCATGACAGCAGCACTTTCTGTGGTTTGCAGCTGATCCTCAGGATTCTCAGCCCTTCATACAAAACCACAACCACACCCAACATCTGCTGACTGGTACCTAACGCATCTCACACGAATAACACTTGTGGTATCATAGAATAGTGACTCTTTCAAAACTAGAAATGCAGACAATGTCTAGGTCACTACTGTAAAGTAGAAAATAAGCTAATATATCAATAGAAGGTGCGCTGTGCTACAACTCTACCTCTGATAGAGAGAATATGTTGCTTTTTGTTATCTTACGGGAAAAAGAGGACTGGTTTCAGCAGAACTCCTGATAGCGAAGGGTGGGCTCTTCCAAGGAAACATCAACTCATACACAGGGACACTTCAAAAGCTGTTTTCAGCTTATTGCCTTCAAACACGACCAGGTTCTGACTGTGTGTGTAATAACGCAGCGTACAAGACTCTTGGGTTGGCAAGCTTCATTCCATTACCTACTAGGAAAGTACTTTGGATTAACATTTCCTCAAATTTGGTGTGGATATTTATAGAGATGTCCCGATCCGATCACGTGATCGAGGATCGGAGCCGTGATTTTCAAAAGATCGGAATCGGGAGGAAAAAAATCGGGGATCGGGATTTTTTCTTTTTTTTTCTTTTTTATAAATACTTTTTTTTTTTTATTTTGTATTCAATGTTACAAAACAAAAATGACCATGTTCAAGTCTTAAAGTCATCCTGAGGCCTTAGTTTTGGTTTCAAATTACACAACATCATGTATGTGTTGCTTCTTTGGGGCTTGTTTTCATAGACCTGGTTGCTTATTTCTCTCAAATCTGGCAACAGAGTGGGCAGGGCGCAGTGTCTAATTGTAGCAGTAAGCTAACGAGTACTGATAAGCTTCATTTTGTTTTGATCCAATGCTGCACAACTGAACTGATCCAATGCTGCTGTGAAAGAAATAAGCTATATCCATGTTGGATAGAATATCCAATTTAAATAAAAAAATAACCTTAAGGGACAACTTGAATGCTTTTTTTCTTTTTTTCTCTCTTAATGCATTGCATAAAGATCGGATCGGGAAAAATCGGTATCGGCAAATTGTCAAAATCAAATGATCGGAGTCGGATCGGGAGCAAAAAAAGGTGATCGGGACATCCCTAGATATTTATGTATTGATAGTTGTAGAGATTTGTCAATCTTATGTTGGAAAAACAGTAAAACCCTACTTTGCCAGTGTTCAAGGACACTAAGGATCTATCTGAAGCATGACAAGCTAACTTTGAATGCAAGAAAAACATTTCCTTAACAAGAAATCTACGGTTCTTCTTCTGTTAAACTTTCAGATTTAGTTTTTATATTTTATTTTCCGGCATTTTACAATAACTGCTCCATAGCTTGTGAGCCAGCCTATGCATTAACATAAATGAATGTAATATGAAATCCCTATAAATGTAGTTTGTTATCTATACTTGATTCCTAGCATGCTAAAACATACAAAACAACAGAGAGCTGTGCTATAAAGTTTGGTCAAAGCAATAGCATTGCCTAGTCTAAATGAAAGGCTTCAAATCATGTAAGCTAGTATCTAATAGTATCTGATTTGAGGTATTTGTAATCTGTTCAGATGTTCAAGTATTACTCAGTTAAAGTGTTTGATGTGTGTTTACAGTATCCATGCTATTCTTGTTGGCTAAACATATGAATCTTTCAGTCAGACGATTGGAGAAGTGAAAGAGACTTTTTGGAGTACATCTGGGTTAGGCTAATATTTCCTGTGGTTTCCTTACACTATTTTCGGTAAAACCACCCTATGTAGATAAAAACCTTGCTAACACTAATGAGGAAAAGAGGTCACAACAGCTGTTTTAAAGTGCATTACTTTTAACACCTGCTTCCTTAATATGCAATACTTTTAATTGCCCAACACAAAAGGGACAGAAGCATCAACACAGGGTCGAACCCTGAAGCATCCAGCCAACACATGACATCATCTAGTCAAACAGGAGGAACTGGGAGCTGTTTGCTCAGTGAAGTGAAAAAACATCTCCTACGGGCACATTTCTTACCAAATATAGTTAGATAACAACTAACACCAGTAGCATACAGATAATACTAGTACTGCGCAAATAAGTGACTAGTGTAATATCCAAATTGCAGGAAGCGCTATATTTGGCAGAGGTAAAAATATGTGAAAAATAATAGAGATAATTAAACTGACTATTTTAACATTGTTGCTACTTTTACTGAGTTAAAATATCCGAGTATAAGGTCACACCATTTTTGGATAAGAAAAAATAATTGCGATTATTTTTGAATGATATTTCAACTGGGATCTGATTCACAAAATTGGAGGGACTGATCATATCATTGTAATTAGCATTATCATTGAAAAATATCAAAAATTATTATGGTGTGATTTTTTTAGCAGACAGATTTATTTTGTTAAGTTTGTAGAATATGATTTGTAGAATGTGAAATCTCTGCAGCTCCACAATACTAACACATAGTAAAATGGTATTACAACAGATAATCAGCAGTTAACTAATATTGAGCTGGCTGAGGTTTGAAAACAATTGTACATGTCTATATTGCGATGTCAATACAATATCAAATAGTTGTGCAGCCCAATAAGAGTACTTCTTCCACCTCTGGCAAATGTCTAAAGTGTGAAAATCATAGATCCAGTCGGACTTTAAATGTAGTAAAAGGCAGACACCCAGAGAGCCAGGCGTGCTGGAGGCAGAGCAGTGATGCATGCAGAAGTGGTGTGCTAACAGGGAGAGATGGGTGAGACCAGAGTCACTGGAGTGGGCTGTTATGCACCGGCAGACCTGCCAAGCACAATTAGCACCATGTGACCCAGTCACAGAGAAAGCTTAGTCAGAACCTTGATATATACAGTCTATGGTCAGAACATAGAGGTAGAAGAAGAAGAAAAGCAAGCGTTTGACACTCAAGAAAAACAACATTTAACACATCTAGGAATATGGAGTTTCATAACACAGAGCCAAGTTAGCTGCCCAACTATAACGGGGTGGGAGCACCAGAATAAAAACAACAGACGGTTACACGCAACTTAAACATATCAAGAAACAACTTTAAATGTGATAACATTCTACAAACCTTTCAATCTCTTTTTAAATGGAAGGCATCATCCTTTCACTAGCTTACTTTGCTTAAAATAACAAGTTATCTCGGAAGCTAGCAATCACCTGTTGAGCTCAGGCCCCCAGGAAGTGCACTGGCCGTTGAAGCCGATTTTTATGAATGGCCGTAGTGGCCAAATAGTGGTACTATAGCCTCCGTGACGTCAGAAATAATTCGGGAAAGAGACGTCTGTAACTCAGCGTATACGTTTTTTTTCAGCTAAATAAACTACCTAGCACGAACACTTGCATAGTCCTTATTTGATTCAGTAGGTTGTAAAAGTTGTTAAATGCGCTAAAAGCTGATTACAGAGTTATTTAATCTCTTCATTCATTTTACTGAGCAGAGAGCGGTCTATAGGAGGCGGGGCTTAGAGGAAAACTCCAGTGCGCATGCTCTATGGGCCCACATACGGGTACTTTCCGGGTCTACAGTCGCTTAATTTTGGGCTTTACTAACTGAGCAACTCTCATAGGAATGAACGCTGTATCCAGTTCTCTTTACAGATCCATGGTTGAGCTCCATGCAAAGTCTGCATCCAGCATCAAAGACAAACTCCTCAAATAACCGCATTAAGTGGAACTGGAGGGATGTTGTGGAAAATTAAGACACGAAAACACACTTCTTAATTCTGCTCTGTTGTTGTTTTACTTTAAGCTAATTAAAGCTAACTGCTTAGCCTGTTTTTTTCAAATAGAAGCGGTTGTAGGCGCTAGCAACAAGTGGCTAACAGTTAGCTAGCTTAAGAGTAACTGAGATTTAATATGAGCCATTTTGTGATAAATTCACTATCAAGGAAACTGTAGAAGTAGTTCCCCTTGGTAACACACTGACTCAACTTTGACACACACACATTATTCAGAATAAAAAGCAAGAAGCTGTTGTTGGCTATATAATTAGCATTTAGCATCATAGCTAACGGCAAGGATGCCCTGGAAAAGTCCCATTGGGAAACAACGGGAGTGATCCACCTGATCCCGCTACACAGGCTGCCTCTTACCGGGTTTATCCGATCAGCTGCATCCGAAAACCACACGTATCCTGCGATTCCTGTCCGTGGGATAGACACATCACTTTGGCCATTGAGATCAACAGCAACAAGTATCCCACATTCTCGGTTTTGTCCAGTTTTTGTTGTCCTCCTCTCACTGGGAACAATCTCTGGCATACAAACGGCGCATTCCACAGGCTGCTTCTCCTCAGTGGCTGAATCCCCACAGAGCTGCTTACAATTAAAGGGACACTGCCTTGTTTTCTCACGCCTCTGTAGTGTGTCTGTGACAGTGCACAACAAGTGTCAAAATGTAGGATTTTTATAACTTAATTTTTGCAATTATTCAACTGTGTAACTGAATGATTTGCAATTAATCAAATGGGCCCTGTCATATCACTTTGGCATTATCATGGTGTTATTAGAGTGTACATTTTGAGCAATATTCATTATTAATACCATTATTATTGACCAATAATTTAACATACATATTTTATTATCGTATCTATTTATATCTGTATTTTATTGTTACCATTTTTATTCAGAAGGGCATTAAAAAAAAGTAATTCAACATTTTATTTTCGTCTTGTGATTAGCTGTAGGAACCAAAGATGTGACAAAGATGTCAACAAGTATATTAAGGGGTAGAATAAAGTTATAAATATTAATTCCTTACACAATATGTGATTGGTTCCTGTATGATTCTTGAATATGTTGTTATTAAATACAGTGCTGATGGTGTGTGTACCAATATACTATTGTAAAATGCATATTTTTACATAAATATGGCACATCAGCAACTGTGCCATTCAGCATTCATATTTAATTAACACTGTATATGTAATACAAATGTTATATCATATAATACAAAGTGTATTAATACTACATTTTTACTTTAACTTCTTATGTTTATACAAATGTTTGTATCATATTTTTATTTAATTGTATCCTTAATTGGAATTCTTACTTTACCCTTTTATGTCCATATACATACTTTTATTTGTATTTTTATTGAACATTATTATTAGTTTAACTTTTTTTTCTATTTTTGTATTTATTTAATATTTTATTCTTAATAATTGTATGTAAAAATCATTTTAAAAAATCGTATTTTGTCTTATTTAACTTTATTCTAAAATGGAGCAACCTTTGCAAAATCCATCCGTCATTTCCCTTAGGGATAAATAAAGTATACTGACGCTCAATAACTCAACAGCCGTTCTTGATGAATGGGGAATGACCTCATAGGTAAAGTAAGAGAGATAGATGTGATATTGGTTTCTGCTTAATGTCTAAAGGAGCAGCGCAGCAGTCTGAATCACACTGGCTGTGTGGTGCCCTCTGTTTTGAAATATGCCAGAACAACTTTGTTTAATAAGCACCGTATTAAAAACAATCGTACATTATACCCTCCTGCCAGACAGCAGGATTTATAAATGTCCTATGGCCTTTGTCTCCCACAGAATTGAAGGATAAGGGTATTAGGTAGCAGCCATGAAAAATGAGGAAGTGGAATCACAAAATGACTTACTGCTCCTCTCCTTGCACTGCTGGAAACAGTCAAGTTTGAAGAAATGGAAATGGCACTAATGTTGAGAACAGTTCTGTTTTTGTTTGTTGATGAAACTTCATTTGGTGATATGAAATTCACCAGCAACAGACCACATGGCTTACGGGAAATCAGTCTCTGATTTACAATAAAGACGGGTGGCATAAGTCTGACTGTGTTATGAGGAAATTGGATAGTTAAAAGTGGGGAAGGTAATTTATTTCAGAAACACTTGTTGTTATATTCCATGGAATGCTCTTAACATCCCGATAGCAATGCTATGCTTTGACAATAAATACATGAAAAAAATGTAATCCGTGGAAGCCGTGGCGCTGTAAAAAGCACGACCAATCATCTGAGCCGGCCCGGCTAAAATAACTGGATGGCCTACCTGCCTGTCAGCCTTCTATCTGTGCACAAACTTATCTCGTGCCCTCATTGGTCATGTGCGCGTTCGTGTGTGTTGGAGGAGGGGCTCTGTGAGGAAGGGGCAGATTTTTTCCGATTGTGTATTTTCAAATTCTAGCGCACTCGAGCTGGTTTCTCCAAAATGACCTACCCCACCTTTAATCAATTTAAACAATTATTTATTATTATTTTAACCCCTGCTATTATTTTAACTCCTGCTATTTCCAGCTATCTCAGTCTTTCTATGGATCAGAGTTTAACCAGTGTGCTCTAATAGCACGTTGGCATGTCTTTACTCTGGTATTGCAGCCTTATCAGCTGACATGCAGGAGTGGCATAGGAAAAAAAGGAGCCGCTGGGTAATAAAATATCGAATGGAAACACAAAGCAGTGGCTGGTCCTGATAAAACAACCCAACACACACAAAATCACAGAAAACATGAAGAATATTTCAGGCCAGAGCAACAAATGTCATGCATGCTGCACATTCACATAAACAGCTGTCAGGCAGTGGTGCTAATAAATCAGATAACATATCCAAACAAGTGGGCGGTGAAAAAGTAAGAGCTGCGGTGTGAAAGAAACATGCACAAAGGAGGAACTCAAGCTGAACAACGTCTTCTTTATAGCAGTAACATGCTAAAAGAAAAGTCTGGATCAATGAGATAAATGGCATTTACTGTGATAATCGCTTCCACAGAGGGAAATCTTGCTATCTTGTGTATTTTAAATGCTATAAAAGAGCGGTGTGCAAATCCTTAAAAGTCAGGCATAGATTTCTATTAATTAATATACAAATAAAAGCCTTACTTTGTAATAAAATGTAGTAAATCAGTTGTTCAAAAGCCTTTTAAATGCTCGAACGTGTGAGGCAGGATTTTACGAATCATTGCTAATTACGTGATTGGATTTTTTTTTAGCTGTAGCAACCCCGTGTAACCTCCCACGTAACAAAAGACGTCAAGAAGTGTATTAAATGACTTAAAGAGACTATTTAAGTATTTCCTGTATAATTCTTAAATATTTTATGATTTAATATGGTTTGTTGTTGTGTAATTATGAGGGGTATTTGTTTGCCTGTGAGCTTGAATGCTTCATCAGGTGTACTAAATGACAAAAAAGTAGAAAATAGTCACCCTTAAAAATAATATTTACATATAATTCTTGAATATTTTGTGATTTAATGAAGTTCTGGTTGTGTGTGATAGTGTGTGATTTGGGCGGTTATTGTCTGCCGGTGTGCTTGAGTTCTCCAACCTGTGTGTGGGCGAGCATGCGTGCATTAGCGTGTGTATAAATAGTGGAAAGTGTCTGGGTGTGAGCGCAGCACCTGTGCAATCCTCTCTGCGTGTGCTGCAGGTTGTGGTGTTACTCACTCATGCACTGCAGGCCATGCTTCTTCTGCAGGGTCTTGCTGCACAGAGAGCAAGTGGCACAGCTGGAGAAAGACCCCGGCACCAGATGATGGCCGTGACACCTCCTGCTGCCACACAATGTGTCTTTCTCCTTCTCCCTCTCCTTCTGATGTTCCTTCTCTCGGTTCTTACCCTGCAGAGGAACAAGAGGGGAGGGTTTTACATGCAAATGTGTGTGTTGTCTTTCAGTGTCTTATGGCTGGGGATGTATGAGATTGCATAAGCGTGTCAGAGGCAGGATATAGAAGGGGGTTTGTGTAAGTAGATTAGAGACTTGTGTGCACACCAGTGGACTGTTTACACTGCAGGATTTGGTCTTTTCAGGCACATCAATTTTATCTTTTAAAACTGCATAATCCAATTTAAATGCCTCACAAAAATATCACTTCAAATGTAATTGTAATAAAATGTATATTAGAGCATTATATACATTTTTCTGTATTATTCTGTATTATTATTATGATTATAATTGTATTATACTTCTTTACAATTTGAAATACAAGTATTCACATGTTATGCCTACACAGTTTAGTATGTTTTTGGAAGTGCGCTCCAACATATTTGTTGATTTTGTTTATTGGTAAAATATTATTTGTTTTAAAGTTCAATAAATGTTCAATGAATAATCGTCAAAATAATCGTGATATCAATTATTGACCAGAATAATCGTGATTATGATTTTTGCCATAATCGCACAACCCTACCTACACTACACAGGATTTTAAGATCAATTATTGATTGTTTTAAAAAATTGGATAAAGATTTCACAACGTATCTGAAATTGTATAGTAGTCAACATTTACTCACTAAAACTAAAATGCTGGACCACGTTAATGCACCTGTAGTCATATTTTATTGTTTTATATAATAAAATATATTATATATTTAACACAAAACCATTTTAATTGTATTCATAATGAGTACTTTTGCTTACTTTGGACCTTACCTTGTACCAGATTTGATATAAAAAATGAATTTTTAGCACATATTTCCTACCTTGTAAAAGTCTTGATAATGCTAGTTAGGTGACTTATTGCATTGCATGCCAGGCAGCGGTTTGCAGTATGTGTTCAAAGTGCATCATGTTTACCTTATCTTTATTGAAGGAGCCAGTCACTCTGTTCCTCAGAGAGCTGAGAGTCCTCTTCACCTTTGTGCCTTTCTCCACCTTCTCTGTGCGATCCTCCCCTTCCTCATTCCTTAACAATGGAGCAGAGAAGGAAACATAAATAAAAATTATCTTGTATTGATTTATTTTTTTGTCATGGCCATTTCTACTGATCATAATTCCATTGTTGAGGTCTACTAGAATAGATTTATATTATGCAATGTTCCAAACTCACATTGGTTTCTCAGACAGCATCTCTGTATAGTATGTGTATTCACTCTCTGTCCTAAACGGCTTGTTTGGAGCTCCTGCCCCCCCCCCCCACCCTCCCTCCCTCCCTGTGAGCCCAGTGGCCGCCTGCGAGACAGCGAGACACAGCAAAACCCAGCCCGAAACACACACGCACACACACACACCCGCAGCCTGGCTGGGAGTTTGTGTGTGTGCTCAGGCTGAGTTCTGTGGTGTCTCGCTGTCTCCCGACTCCACACCAGTGAGCCAGCTCACAGTGCCCCGCTCCTCGCAGCAGCGAGCCTCGCAACGTCCCGCCGAGTGTGAGTGTGTGTGTGTGTGTGTGTGTGTGTGTGTGTGTGTGTGTGTGTGTGTGTGTGTGTGTGTGTATGTGTGTGTGTGTGTGTGTGTGTGTGTGTGTGTGTGTGTGTGTGTGTGTGTGTGTGTGTGTGTGTGTGTGTGTGTGTGTGTGTGTGTGTGTGTGTGTGTGTGTGTGTGTGTGTGTGTGTGTGTGTGAGGAAGTCCGCGGATTGCTCCAAACGTAACGGCTCCGCGGACGTTACGTTACGCCACTATACCCGAAATATGTCACAGTACCCAAGAAGCGAACAATGGAAAATGAGAAATGTCCAACGAGGCGTTCTGGGGCAGCATAGACAGGTCTTTTCTTTGTTAGAGTTTTACTCCCTACAGGGTGTACTTTGAGGGTTTGTGACTCTGCAGACCGTTTACATGCATAAAAAGCTTCATAACACACAAGGGGACGGGTGATAACCAAAAAAAAAAGGCATGGGAGCTTTAAAAGATGTAATCAAGATATGTCATGAATGTTTTTCCAGTGAAATCAACAAACAGGAAATTAGTACATTTTACATTTATTTTGATTAGATTACTTAAGTTTACTTTGGGAGAGTGCACATTCAAAAATATATTTAGATGTGCCATAAGGCTATTTTTCATCCATAGTCTATGCAGAGGTTTCAGGAAGTAATAAAATTAAAATTATTAAAAGCTCACAATACAGGACATTACTTGCAACAACAAACAAATCTAAAACATATATATATTAAAAAGCAACAAGACAGCAACAGGTTACAGCAGGAATGGGTGATTTCGATAAAAAGTAATAGATGCAGTTCTTAGAAATGTTATTAGACTTGTTTCATGAACAGAAACCACAGCATTGCAGAACCAAGAACAGCGTGTACTTAACTGAAACCTAAAGGACAAATATCATTCAAATCTTTCTACTAACAGTATTAACTAAAATGTTCAAAAAACACATTATTTTCTTTCAAATGAGTTGTTATCTTTAGATACTGTATGTCCCCTTAAATCTGTTGACTATGTTACCATTCCCTGTCATAGAAAACCAATGAAACAGCTCTATACAAATACACAAGACACATAGCAACCAATTATGGAGCATGTTATGATGTGAAATATATTACCTAAATGTCCCCAGCTTTAGTGATAAGTGGACAGTGATGAGGACGGTACTTACTCATTGGAGAGGAACTCGTACCAGGTTACACTTCCTGTAACTTTGGTGTCCAATCTGTTGTTCCCCTGCTTCGCTCTGTGGAGGACAATAAAGGTTTATAAATATTAACCATAAATAACCAGTAGACACTTTAAAAGCAGCGTCTTACATGTTTTGGCAAATACGTGTTCCTTTAAAGTGATGTGTTTCATTCAGTCAAACTTCATTTTGTGTCAGGTGAGGCAAACAACAACCGTTGATCTTGTGAATTCATATTTAAAAACTGTGGTGACAAACACACCCTTTCACTGGATGATCAAACTGGGTAAGGGCCAAAACAGGCACATGCAAACACACGTGCCAAAAACACACACACACACACACACACACACACACACACACACACACACACACACACACACACACACACACACACACACACACACACACACACGGTGCTCCCCCTGGATCTGCTGACCTCCCTCTCATGTTTACTCACCCGTGGTACAGCTTCAGCTCCTGCAGAACTTTCTGTACCATCAGCCTGAGACAAACAACACACTGAGGCTGAGTGTGGTGTGGAGGAGGAGGAGAGGAGGACAGAGGAGCCAAGGGAAGGACAAAGCAGGGGAGATGAGGACAGCAGAGGAAGAGGAGAGTAGGAGAAGAGAGGAGGAGGGGAGATGACTAGGACATGAGAGGCGATGAGAGAGGACAAAGAAGGACAGAGTAGAGGAGAGGAGGAAAGACAAAAGGAGAAGAGGACAGAGACAGGGAGGAAAGATGAGTTAAGATGAGAGGAGGAGAGGAGAGGAGAGGAGGAAAGGAGATGAAATAGGAGTATAAGAGGAAAGGAATAAAGGAGATAATAGTATAGGACAGAGAAGAGAAGTGGATACAGAAGAGACAAGGAGACGAGAGGAAACAAGAAGAGACGAGAGGAGAGAGGAAGACAGGTGAGGATGTAAGGATGTAAGGACAAAGTAGAGGAGAGGAGGACAGAGGAGACGAAGGACCGGAAAGGAGAGTATAGGAGAAAGAGGAAGAGAACAGAGGAGAGGAATGGAGTTAAAGATAAAAAATGAGGAGAGGAGGAAAGACGAAAGGAGATGAGGAATGGATAGAGGAGAGGAAACAAGAGGAGACTTGGCGAGGACAGGGCGAGACTGATAGGAGCTAGGTGTCATACTTTGATTTAGTGAAGAATCCTCCCTTGTCTGCTCCTTCACACACACACACACACACACACACACACACACACACACACACACACACACACACACACACACACACACACACACACACACACACACACACACACACACACACACACACACACACACACACACACACACACACACACACACACACACACACACACACACACACACTAAGGGGCCATCTAAGGAGCTGGAGGACTGTGGGAGGAGGGGGAGGTTTCAGGCGTATGACATGGAGCAGAGATGTCAGGGGGGAGTAGGGAAGGCCCCCCCCTCCCCCCCCCCCCTCCTCCTGGACCAGACAGCAGAGATTTATGACCAGGGAACAGAATGTGAACTATTGTAATGACCAGAGAGAGCTGCAGGTACAATTTACAGACAATTACCTCTTTATTTATGTCTTATTTCGTTTTGAATCTACTGCTCATAGGGCACTGGATCAGACTTACCTTGAACCAGCTCCTAGGGCTGTTACCTCTCTTCTCCTGCTTCTCTTCCTCCATCTCTATGCACTCATGTCCTCTCTATTTGTATGCTCTCATAAATGCATCTTACTAGCTCAGTATCCGGGTCATCACCAGGAGTTGTTGTGTTTTCCTGCCTGACGCTCGCTTTCTTATTTTTTGGCGACACCTGAAAGATTGCCGACATCCTCAATCGATACATCGATCCCAGCCCATGCAGTCAGTCAACATGTCGATGTATCGTTGGGCGAGATACTTAACCCCAACGGTGTGAATTAGGGCTGAACGATATATCGTGTCATGGCGATAACCGCGATATGCGCATGCGCGATATTCACATCGCAGGGACGTGCGATTTTATTAATTGTTTTTAATAATAATAATATATATATATTTTTTCATTTTTCATTTTTTAGGACGTGCGATATTAAGTAGGTACATTAACTCAAACAAGTCATGTTAAAATTATTTTGCTGCTTGCTACAAAAGGAAAACTTGCGCGGCTCTCATGTCAGGGGTACTTGAGTGAGTGACATGCAGGCTCTGCATGCACAGCAAGCCACCAATCACGATCATTCTTGATCAGATCACAGCAGGCCCCGCCCCGCTAGTTTGCAGACCATCAAAACACCGGTAAAAAATGAGCGAGGCACAGGAGGACAATACCGGAGAGAATGAATATTTACTTCCAAAAAGAAAAGCAACATCTGCCATCTGGAACTATTTTGGATACAAAAAGGTTCTTCTCTTCTTCATTCACAGATGAACCCCCTTATTGGAGGGTAAGCAACATGCATTATCATGACATGTTAGAGATCATGACTTAAGGTATGATGAGTCAACCAGTTAAGATCCAGACGTCCGTGACTAAAATCCTTCTTCCGGTTAAATATAGTTAAAAAAAACGCAATATATATCACAGGGGAAAAGATATATCGCAATGTGAGTTTTTTTCAATATCGTGCAGCCCCAGTGTGAATGTTAGTTAACTTGAGCAAATGGCACTGCTGTCATACTTGCCAACCTTTAGACCTCAGAATCACATCGGGAGCATTTCAAAATGCAAAATTGGGGGGGGGGGGGGGGTGCTAGTGGATCGCCGGAGCTGTTAGATTAACATTAACATGCTTATTGTAGTTGTAAGTGCACTGCCTTCCTTGATGGAGCATATGTGTGGGCTGGACCTGTATTTTTACAGGAAAGGAGTGAGCAGAGAGTAGAGTAGTTGTCGATTCTTGTTCTGTTTTCTGTGAATATCTGCCTCACCCTCTCAGAGTTTGAGTTGCACGCGCTACTAAAGAGACGTGTTACCATGGAAACCAAACAATGGTGTAGCTGTATTAAAGTCCGAGTGGAAACAGTCTTGTGTAAATCTGATTTGGTCAGAAATCGGGAGAAATGCGGGAGAAATATGACCCCAGGAGGAAACCGGGAGAGGGCAATGAAATCGGGAGTCTCCCGCGAAAATCGGGAGGGTTGACAAGTATGTGTATGACTGAGGTGTGAACGGGTGAAAGATGACGCTTTGAGGGGTCGTAAAGACTGGATAAAGCGATATAAGTACAGTCCATTTACCATCCTCCTGGATCCATCCTTTTTCCTATGTTCTCACTATCAGTTGTGCCATCTGGTTTGTGTTTTTGTGACAATAAGAAACTCTTTGATTCAGCCTACAATAATACCGTCACCATGTCCTGAACTGTGAATATGAATTCAATTCAATTATATAATTAGTTGGGACTGAAGCACTCTCTAGGGCAGGGTTGTCAAACTCAATTTCTTCGTGGGCCACATCAGCATTATGGTTGCACTCAAAGGGCAGGTTGTAACTTTAAGACTATATATCAAAATACATATATAAATATTTAATATATATAAAATAATGTATTATATGACATTATTGCCTCTGCATTGGATTATTATCGGTTAGGGTAATAACTTCATAATTAACTACGTCTGAAAGCAGAAGTCTAGGGCAAGTCATTGCAAGTATCTTCAGTGAGAATGTTACAAAATGATTAAAAAAAAAATCTAATTCTGAGAAAAAGGCAAATTCTAAGAAAAAACGAATATTTTGAAGAAAATAAGTCAAATTCTGAGAAAAAAACTTGTTCTGAGAAAAAAAGTCAAATTCTGAGAAAAAAGTCAAATTTGAGATGCATTGTGGGATATGTAGTTTATGGGCAACGTGCTACTGTAAATCGGCATGTAACCGTATAATAAACATATTATATTCTTTGCAAGCTCTTGAGGGGCCGCATTAAATGAAGCCGCGGGCCGGATTTGGCCCCCAGGCCTTGAGTTTGACACCCCTGCTTTATGGTGTCCACAGTCAATCCTCAGATTAAATACACTGTTTCATAATTTATTGTCAATATTACTGGCTTCTACTTACTTATGCCTATGCTACATTATAGCGTGCCTGCCTCTTTATTTAAGAATGCAGTCTACTCTTTCATTTGGTCTTTCATTTGAACAGCTCCCTTTCCTGGTACAATGTACATTCTCCAATGTGAGACGGGTAAAGGATTTCTGATTCTGAACACCAGATCAACTGATTCTGAATACCAGATCAACTGATTCTGAACACCAGATCAACTGATTCTGAATACCAGATCAACTGATTCTGAACACCAGATCAACTGATTCTGAATACCAGATCAACTGATTCTGAACACCAGATCAACTGATTCTGAATACCAGATCAACTGATTCTGAACACCAGATCAACTGATTCTGAATACCAGATCAACTGATTCTGAACACCAGATCAACTGATTCTGAACACTAGATCAACTGATTCTGAACACCAGATCAACTGATTCTGAACACCAGATCAACTGATTCTGAACACCAGATCAACTGATTCTGAACACTAGATCAACTGATTCTGAACACCAGATCAACTGATTCTGAACACCAGATTAACTGTACATAGAGAGTCTTTGAACATATTGTCTTTGGTGAATACTTGTCCCTGTTGATGTGTGAAAGATTCCAGAGTTGAACTGATAATAAAGTATTATTGAACGTTAAAGAAAATTTATAAGGTGTGTGTGTAACTCAAGCTACAGCAGTCATATATCGTGTAGACTTACATGTGGCTCTGGCCGTCAGTAGAGTGCAGGTTTTCTTCAGGGTCGAACTCCTCTGCTGCAGGAGATACAAAAGGTCAGATATGATGAAACAGCTGCTGCCTGAGTGTAAAACATGTATCCTAACACACAAACACACACACACACACACACACACACACACACACACACACACACACACACACACACACACACACTCTGCCCGCCCACCTCCTGCCGCCCTGGCTGCCTGTTTGGACGTCTGCACAACACGGGAGATGTGAGCGGCGCGGGAACACTCGTCCGTGGCCAGAATCTCTGAGCGGGAGTACAGATGTCTGCGGGGAACTCCACAGGCCTGAGGGCGCGGAGAATAAACACACATCTGCATCACGTGCACAACAGATCTGTTCTACCTCCACTCCCCAACACACAGATACTTATGATGATTACTTTTACTAACAGTGGCACGGTTAGAGCCAGCCAGAATTAACTAAGAACTGATCAACCCTTAATTAAAGACACTGGGGTCCCACACATTTTTAAAGTATTTTACTTAATATATTTTACGCAATATATGAAGTTTTCGTATTTTTTTGTCATTTTGAGAATAAATTATTTATTATTACATTTTTTATTTTGGTTCTTATCGTCAACAAATCCCATTTAAGAAGACCAACTACAATTGGGGATTTTTTTAATTAATTCGTTTTTAATTGGAAGTTTAAACTTTGTGTAGTCAGCTTAGTGCCACGATCTGTCTGTGTTGTGTTTTTTCTTGTCTAGATCTTTCCTTGGTTTCCTGTCTGTGGCCGTTTCTCAATCCCGAGGAAACTGGCTTCCAAGCCAATATTTCAAGGATACTACGTCATCGAGTGCCGCCGAAGGACTGTTCCAATCTCCAGCATACTTGGAATTCCACCGAGGCCGCGTCCTTGGTTTGGGGGTAATTTCGAGGCTGCACATGGGTAGACTTTGCGTCCTTCAAATCCCCACAATGCTTTGCGCACGGACCAATTTCCCCAAATCTGTGGCGGAAAATGTAAGGCGGGACCTCTCATATGACGCACACCTGCACACTTGCTAGCCTGTTCCACTCTTCGTTTTCCGAATGCCGGGAAGGATTCTTGCCTAGCTTCTGAAGGAAGTGACTCGGAAGACATGTGCTACCAAGCAAGCATCCTCGCGATTGAGAAACGGCCAACGTGTGTTCCCTCCTACCTGTTCCCTCCTACCTGTTTACTTGATGGTGTTCACCTGGTGCCCCTGTGTTTTCTCCTCCCTCCTCACCTGTCTCTTGTTTCGTTGATTAGTCTTGTGTGTATTTGAGTTCTGTTTTTGCTGTCTGTCATTGTTGGTCTCTTGTTTGTCTGGGACTGTGTTCTCAGGGTAGTGTTCTGTTTTTTGTCACCTACACCTTGAAATAAAGGTATTTTTCTCCGTTCAACCTGCATTTGGGTCCTGCCTGCTTCACTATCCCTAACACTTAGTCTAGGAACATTGGAAAAGAGGCATAATTGAGCAGAACTGCACATTATTGTCCACTGTAATTCCCGCATGTTTTATTAGAGCCATTTACAATTGGCTATATTTAATATAACATGACAATTTATTCCCTTTTTTGAAAGTATTTTGAACTACCTTTTCTAAGTAGGTTTAACCAACTAAATGGTAGCTTTGCTGTGTTTTATCTGCATTGCTAAGTTATTAATATCTAATTGTCCAGCTATCTCAGTAAGTGAGGTTTTTTTTTGTTAAAAGTATATATTTAAAGGATTTCAGGATTCATGTCTTCAGTGGAAACCATTATGTATGAAGCTAGAGCTTGAGCTTTGGTCTTGAGTTGTTTTTTTTAGTTTGGTCTTGAGTTTTGGTCTTGAGTTTTGGTCTTGAGTTTTGGTCTTGAGCTTTGGTCTTGAGGTTTGGTCTTGAGCTTTGGTCTTGAGCTTTGGTCTTGAGTTTTGGTCTTGAGTTTTGGTCTTGAGCTTTGGTCTTGAGTTTTGGTCTTGAGCTTTGGTCTTGAGCTTTGGTCTTGAGTTTTGGTCTTGAGTTTTGGTCTTGAGCTTTGGTCTTGAGTTTTGGTCTTGAGGTTTGGTCTTGAGTTTTGGTCTTGAGCTTTGGTCTTGAGTTTTGGTCTTGAGGTTTGGTCTTGAGTTTTGGTCTTGAGCTTTGGTCTTGAGCTTTGGTCTTGAGCTTTGGTCTTGAGTTGTGTTTTCTAAACAGTAATCTGTATAATATGTCCCCGTTGTTTTATTACCATGCTGGTGACTCTGGCTCTGGGACAGGGGACACTCAGACTGTAGTCGTCCGTCTCCTCTCCGGGACCCGAGCCGTATGTTTGCTGCTGTTGGGACGGGAAGAAACCTTTCAGTCCTTCCTCCTCTTCCTCATCTTCCTCTCTCTCTCCATCACTGTCCGTGGCCAAGGTGTCCAGACTCAGCCTGGCAGAACACACACACACACACACACACACACACACACACACACACACACACACACACACACACACACACACACACATAAGCAAACAAGTATTCTGATCCTTTACTCATGTAAAAGCACTTATACCACTCTAATAGTCTTTAACAAGTAAAAGTCCTGCATTCCTGTTAAAATATGTGTGTATCGTCAAGATTCAAAGTAAAAGTAGTTATTTCATAAATTACCTTTGTTAGTGTGATACTAGTAGACATTGTGTTATTCGATTATTATTTTTTCAATTAATAAACATTTTTCCCCGTAAATATAGTTAAAATAGTGAGAAATAAAATGAAAATGAAATTACCTAGAGCTCAAGGTGACAACTTCCTAAGGAAAAGTGTGAAAATAGCTTAAACTAACTAAAGCTGTATAATACATTAGGGCAGAATAAGTACAATATAGTCCACTGAAATGTAGTATATCAAAAAAAATAAATGACTCACTAGTAAAGTACAAGTATCTCAAAAACAAAACAAACATTTGAGCTGGACTCTGTGACCTGAGTTTGTTCTTGTGTTGTTTTTCGGTGGTATTTTAGTGCACCTTATATTCACATGACAAAATAGCCTCTACTTCATGTTTTAAGAAGCTGTGGTTAGACACACCACGAGCCATACTGAGCTCAGCTAGATGACAGCAACAGGGTTATTACAATAAGCTGTGTGAAAATGTTGACTTTTCAGGTAAAACGTATGTCAGACTTCAGTGCATATAACGTGATATTTTACAGCAGTCTGCAACAACATTCATATTTTCAGTTCGCTTCAAGAAGTTAAAGAACTTTTTTGTTAACTACTGAAACTACAAACTACAATTTCGGGCCTAAAAAGAACATCATTATTTTGATTATCTTTATATTACTAATGCCATTGTATTGTGAATAAAAACCCCTTTGAGCAGCCCAGACCCTTTGTCTTTCAATTTAAGCTGAATAATTTGTTTTAGCTGGTATAGAAAAGCGTTTTGTATAACTGTGGACACTGTAAAGTGATTGAGCTAAACTCAATTAAGTGTTTTTTATCTAGGATATCACTTTTTTTACTAGATGTTGTTATTATTTATTATTTGTTGGTGTTTTTGTCACATTTTCAATGTTTATAACTTAGTTTTGAGTCCTTTTCCAAGCAGCTTTGTGTAACCAACAAGATCTCTCTCTCTCTCTTTTTTTTTAAACATTACTTTTTTTACGCATCTTCCCAACAATGATCATAAATCAAGTGCAGCTTTTGTGCAATTATATAGATTTTTTACGAGATTGGTTCTTCTAATTCTTTCCATCCTTTCCAAACATCCACCTCACCTCCTCCCCAAGGTAAGGGGGGACATGGGGACCCCCAAGCTGTGCCTCCGAGACGTGGACATGGACCGGACCAGAATAGGGAAGCTGTCCTCGTCCAGCTCTCCGTCTAAATCCACACCGCCCTGCTCCTTCTCCTCCTGCGATCCCGTTATCCCTTTAGCCGTCTCCATCGACCCCAGCAGTCCGTTCAGATTAATGGTCAGGCTCAGTCCTACTGCAGGACCCGAGGTCTCATCGCTGTCAATGATGCAGCCTGGGTGTAACTTCGGCCTCAACTGAGTGACCACAAAGTTCTGATGTGGCTCCTCTGCAGGGTGGATGTAGAAGGGGGAAGGTGGTGCATTGACTCGAGGAGAATGTGTGCTGAGAGAAGTGTGTGTAGGCTGTTTGGTGTCTGTGTTTAGAGACACCTGCAGGCCGAGAGGTAGGGGGTTTCTCTCTGTGGATGCAGTAAAAGAAGCCGGTATCCCTCCCTCCAGGTCTTTAAAGTACTCCGAGTCTTTGAGAGAAGAGCTGAGGTCCGGCAGGTCCTCCACACTGCTGCTCAACTCAGCACAGGGGCAGTCGTAGTCGCTCACGACTGAACACGCATCCTGTATTGCAGAAAGGACGGAGCCAGGAAAGATTTAAAAGCAGTGGAGACATGGAGAAAAATAATTGACATGTAGATGAGATACATATATTCATGCAACATTTAAAAAAGTATGTCTTTAGAAATGCTGTCAGCTTCTTAAGGGTGTGCTCACAATGACATTTATATCATCACAAATGTTGACCAAAATGAATCAAAGTTCCAGCAAACTACACGTTTCACATGCTTCCTTTGATTCGCTTTGTGCTTCAATGCCATCAGATTAGTCAGTCAGTCCGTCAATATTAAAAAGCATGGTCCAAAGACTAGATTACACATTTAATATATTCCTCATATAAACAAAATAGTGCTAACACCTTGTCGCTTCTTCACGGAGACAATACAAAAGTTTTCTTTAGGTTTACACAAATAGATTTTTCACAAAAAACAAACAATGTGTCTTAATAAAAAGTCAGTAGATTATGGACAGGGTGCAAAAGTACCTTTTTTTGTTTGTTAACCAGACAAATGACTAATGAAAGTTCAAATCAAACTTTAGCAGGCACTTCATTTATGAATGTTTTTTTGGCTGGTATGTGCCCGCATATCTAAAAGTTGCATCTTTAACCAGCATTTGGCTCCTACGTGGTGTTTTTTTTCGAGCCCTGGTTCTGAAGATCTATTAATCTCCAGCCAGAAAGATAGCATGACTCATAACGCAAAGAATATAAACAAATAATGAGCTTTACCGTGTCTTTTTTGGAGCTCCCTAAGAAGGCATCTTCAGCGATGGAGGGGGGGGACAGTGAGGAGGAGGACCCCGTCCCGAAGGGGGCCTGAGGCGGGACACTGAGAGAGGCACTGGGAGACCCACAGGGTGCAATGCATGGTTTACACTCTGACGCTGAAAGATAATCAATAATTGAGTTATACACACTCGCAAATTCAAGAACTTCAACAGTACCAGAAAGAAAAAACACAATGAAAGGAAGACGTTGCTGATTTCAGCTGCAAAATACCAGTGTCATAAATTAACGGGATATTGTACACAATTATTGACACAATAATATTGACAAGCTAAACTTTACAAGGCTCTGAGGTGTATTTAAAATCAATAAAAACAGAATAAAGGTTTATGCCAAAAAGATTGAATACTTTGAAAAAAGCCATTGTTCATAATGAACTTTTTTTACTAGTATTACAAGTATCTAAAGGCCGTAGTATTTCTACTTTTGCTTTAGTATCATAGCTTCTTCCACCTCTGCAGACAGACACAGTGAAGATATATTTTAATTTTATTAATAATAAATCACTCGGGGCAGCAGGGAGTATTTGTTCGTGTTTGAATCGCTCTCGTTTTTAAGTGTAAACTCAGACACTGGGACTCTGCTTGATGCTGTCCTGTGTTGCTGCTGTAGCCTTTTATGGTTGGCCTCTTATATCTGCTAATACATCACACAGGGATGCAACATCAGTGTGTGTGTGTGTGTGTGTGTGTGTGTGTGTGTGTGTGTGTGTGTGTGTGTGTGTGTGTGTGTGTGTGTGTGTGTGTGTGTGTGTGTGTGTGTGTGTGTGTGTGTGTGTGTGTGTGTGTGTGTGTGTGTGTGTGTGTGTGTGTGTGTGTCCATAACTGTTTTGGCACTGTCATAGTCAGCTGTTTTCCCCACAGTGGCTCCACATAACAAAGGGTGGTCTGGAAATTAATGTCTGAACTACCGACTAATAAATCACCAAATTACATTAACACTTTGCCTTACATTTATTATAATTTGACACTGAAAATGTACTCAATATTAGACTTAATGTACTTTATATAATGTTTTATTTCTCTATTTAACATTGTTCCTCTTTTCTTCACATTTTAATATCACAACTGTACCCTCTCTCTACGCATTACTTCAAATTAAAGATCTATAGAAGATGTCATATTTTGCAAGAATTGTAAATCTTGAAAGAAAGTTTTGATTTAGTGTTATACTCGTGATTGACATGACATTGCTGGACAAATGCCCCAAAACAAATTAACTATGATACTCAATCTCCAAAACAAACAATATCTGCGATAAATACTTACAAATCTTCTTTTTAAAAGGTGAACATTGGAGGGCGCAGCTACGAGCTAACTGCTAACATTAGCTTAGCTTGTAGCTATCTCTGATAATTTAAGATCCAGATGACAACTTAAATTCTTTATCCGGTTAAAATAAAAAGTTATTACAAAATAAAGACAAAATGTGGCTCATAACTTCACAAAAAGTAATTGTATGACAGCTTCTGGAAGACAACTCTGACACTTTTATCCAAACATAACAAGGTCCAAGTCTCTCTAGTAGCAGGGAGCTAAAGCTAGCTGCAGCAGCATTAGCATATGGCCATATTCCAATAATATGTAGATAACAAAGTGGATTTTATATCATATTTGGAGTTTTTTAACATGCCCGTATTAATATTTTATATATTTAAAATGCATTAAATCACTTTATGAAATGTCAAAAATGGATCAAACGCCATTATAGGAAAACACACGCACAGTTGCTGACTCTTGATTGAAATTACACATATTTCTGGACATTTTTGGGATAATATCAGTAGGCCAGACAACTCCAAAAAAATTATCACATAGTCCTTTTTAGATTAATGTGGAAATGTAACATATTATACCTTTAAATCTATATAAATAGACTGACATGTGTTAAGTCAATAATGTCCCAAGTTAAGACTGAAAAGACCAAATGAACTGTTATCTCAATTAAAATTACACATTTCTCCTGTTTTTAAATAGTTGTAGGCCTACTGTACATATTTTAGATAAATTAATTGCTCAATTCAACAACATACATGACAAAGGTCTACTGACTTTATGATTTAAATGTGGAAATGTTAAATATTATACTTGCAAATCTATATAAATAGGCTTCTTCTAATCTATATAGTCAATAAGTTTACACCCAATTCTCTATGATAAAAGATATGTGTGCCACGATATGTTTGTCTTAGCTGTGTAAAAATAGGAAGGCCTTTGAGCAGATGTCAAAAGAAGGAAATGAGGGCACATGTTCACCACAAAGCGTACATATGATACACACACACATCTACATGACAATCACAAGAGGAACCTGAGCATCATATGATAGGTCAGTTGATTAGTACAATGACAGGCCCATGACAAAGTAGGCCTACACATTTTTTAAAGAAGGTGTTTTCAACAGAGACAGAAGTTCAATAAAAACCTTTTTATGTAGTGTTAAGGTCTTTCTGAAAAAACACAAAATACACACACTGAGCTCATATATTCTCAGCTACAAAATAAGCAAATGACAAGATAAAAATCACACTTGTAAGTCATGTAAGAAAGATATGTTGTTCAAATAAAAGTGTTTGGATTAATTTCACGTTGACGGTGCAAGTGTGTGTGTGTGTGTGTGTGTGTGTGTGTGTGTGTGTGTGTGTGTGTGTTTGTGTGTGTGTGTGTGTGTGTGTGTGTGTGTGTGTGTGTGTGTGTGTGTGTGTGCGTGTGTGCGTGTGTGTGTGTGACAGCAGGTGAAAACAGAACACAGAGGCTGTTAGATCTGAGGTCGTAGAACACATCAAAACAACTGTCATCTCACAGATCCTCTTTGATCTGAAATTCGTCCGACTACAGTTTCAAAGCACCGAGCTTGGCTGAAGCAAAATGGAAACATCCTACACCGCTCCTTCACGTCTAAGAAATATGATAATCCACTGAAGATAACAGCATGGCGACTGACAGCATGACATAATTCAAGCTCTGCATATTATAGAGAAAGAACAACAATATAAGTTTCGTTTGCAAAAAAGCTACATTTTTCAGTTGTTTTTCAGACTTTCTTAATGGATGTACTTAAAAAAACACTGGATTTAAGTTTTAGATTTTACAGTGGTACAAAAATGATCATTCTGCAATGCACAATAAAACATGTTTTTTAGGGATACATGAGTACATTTGTGCATTTTCAAATCTTTTACACAGGAATGGAATATATTTGCATTTTGAAAGCCAATATTGTACTATATTTATCTGACAGCTTAGTTATTTACAGATTCAGACAACTTGCTTATACAGAATATAAATGAACTAATAAATAAACAAATTGACATCAAATTGAGGTTGAGATGTCCAGCAGCATTATACAAAGAAATTACAATTATCACCACCTTTACTAGCTGTGATAGACACAATTAAGCATCGATAACCTAGTAATTAAAAAATATATATGATTCTGATTTTCTTCCAGATACTTGTATATAAGTTGATGCCAAACTTTGGTACTTTTGCTTATTTGAAATTCGTACTTTTACTAGCTGAGTATTTTTAAAGTTGCAAGATAACTTCTTCTGCCACTGCTTAAAGAATGCACCAGGCTTTGAAATGACTAACTGTATTTCACAGAAGCCATTGTTTACCACAAGCCCCAAATCAGATAACAACTGTTAGACAACAGCAGATAAAAACATTACATCCAGACCACTTCCTCCACTACCTGTCTTTTCGACTCAATATTTCCTCTCTAAAACACGAGGAGTAATCTGAACATAAAGTACTACCTCTCTTGAAGGACCATCTCTTCATCCAGAGTTTGGAGAAGGAGGGCCAGGAGTGGTTGAGAGGAGAGTCCGCCATACGAGCATCGCAGTGGGGAGGCCAGCAAGAACTGGAGCTCCTCACATGGAGCACCCAGCGAGAGGAGAGGAGAGGAGGGAGGAGGAGGAGGGAGGGAGGAGGAGAGAGGGAGAGTCCAAGGGAAGCAGTAAGGAGCGTCTGGTTGGGGATTACCTCCCGAGAGACGGAACAAAGGGCAGCACAGCAAAAGAATAAAGATGTGACAGAGGGAAGAGAAAAGGAGGCGTGATGGTGTTTCGTTTCCCGAGTCAAGACAGACAAGTTCCAAATCAAGTCCAAAGTATAAGACAAGTTCAAGGTCAAATCCAAAGTCAATTTCCAAGTCAAGCCTAATACGTTCCAAGTCAAGACTGGCCAGTCCCAAGTCAAGTCCCAAAGTCAAGAGTGACAACTCCCAGGTCAAATTCCAAGGCAATTCCCAAGTCAATAATGTCCTAAAACCTAAATCCCAAGTCTCAAGTCAAGTCCATTATCCACACGGGCAAGTCAAAAGTCTGAAAATGGTACGTTTCCCATCCTTAACGGGTCAGAATGTGTATCTGTTTGTAATTTACGTCACACAAACAAAGTGGGGAATTAAGTTGTGACATGCTGGAAGTGAGTAGCGTTAATGGTGGATGCAATTGTATTATTTATATGCCATACTTTTTAAATAAAACAAACTAGTATTTTAGGTCAAAATGCTCAAGTGAAGACACAAGTCATTGGTGTTAAAGTCCAAGTCTAGTTGCAAGTCTTGTGTGGTCGAGTCTCAAGTCATCGAATGTGACATGTGAGTCCACACATCGGACGACAAGAGACCAAAGAGGAGAGCAGAGAGAAATGGTTACGATGTGAGTACAGATGTCGTTAAGTGTATTTCAATTGTAATTAAATGCCTTAATGTTTACTGTTTTTCACCAGCTGTAGGACATCATTGTTTCAGGGAAATAGAGCCGATATAAAAAAAGAGGAAGGAAGTATACGCAATAAAAGTAAAGAACAATGACACATGTAGGCTGGTTTTTTATTCTGAGTCATAGCGGCAAGCGGCACCACATCCACGAGAACAAGAAAAACAAGTGAGGTTTTTAAAAATATATATATGTAACAAACTATAGAGGATAATACAGAAGAGAGAGGAGAGTATCTCAGCTTCTACACAATTGATGCAATCGTGCTTCTTAATGTGTGCAAGTGTAACTACGCATGAATGTCAAACTCAGCTCACTACACATCAAGAGGAAAAGTCTTCTTACTTTCCCACAGACAGAGGAGGAGGCTGCACACAGAAATGCTCTCACACAGAACTCTGCTGCAGAAACACCTCACATTTCAAACAGTCTAGGACAGAAACGGGCTCTTTGAGGGCAGAAAACTCCAAAAAAGCAACTTCAATTCTACTTACATGTGCTGATGGTGGCAGATGGCAGTGTGTGAGTCCTGTAAACGTGCAGAGAGGAGGAAAGGTGGTTGAAAGTGTATAAAGCTCTCTCAGTGTGTGAATGTCGGCCTCACACTGACTGCACAGAGCCGCAGGAGTTAACCTCGCTTCCTCTTTCTGTAAATGACGCGCTGCAGTTTCACACACCGCTGCTGCTGCTGCTGCTGCTGCGCTGCTGCTGCTGCTGCTGCTGCTGCTGCTGCTTTCAAATGAGTCAATAGTACTATGGCATGAAGTTGCATCAAAGCATTATCGTGTCATACTGACTCGAGTATGTCTTTTTTATGCTAAGCTAAACTTCAAATCCACTACATTTTGGAGGAAAATATTGTGTTTCTGACTGCTCTACATATATTTAAAACTCATAGTTACTACTTTTTGCATATACTTTTTACTGTTATCCTAACCCATTGCCAAACTATATTTGAAAATAGTTGATTACATTTGGATACAGTTAATGGATAAGTATTTACTTTATTTAAGTATCCAGTTAAATGTGCACCTACATGTATTTTTTGTGATGCAAATAGCCATTGTGCATAATGTGTACTTTCGCTTTTAGACTTTAAGTAGATTTGACTGAATACTTCTGTATTTCTGCTTAAGTAACATTTTAGATTCAGAACTTTCAGTTGTAATGGAATATTTTAAAACTGACATACATCTTCTTTTACTTAAAGGTGGGGTAGGTAATTCACTTCAGAAACACTTTTTGTTATTTTCCATGGAATGCTCTTAACATCCCGATAGCAATGAATGCATTAAATGCTTTGACAATAAATACATAGAAATATTTCATCTGTGGAAGCCGTAGTACTGTAAAAAGCACGACCAATCATCTGAGCCGGCCCGGGTCAGATAAGTGGATGGCCTACCTGCCTGTCAGCCTTCCATCTGTGCACACTTATCTCGTGCTCTCATTGGTCATGTGCGCGTTTCTGTGCGTTGGAGGAGGGGCTCTGAAGGAAGGGGCAGATTTTTTCCGGCTGAGTACTTTCAAATTCTAGCGCACTCTAGCTGGTTTCTCTATTCTTACCTACCCTACCTTTAAGTAAAGGATATTAACCCTTCTTTCACCTCTGCAAATGTTACCAGTTCCAAATCAACCATATTTCTTTGCTTTACAGACTTAACATATAGTAAACTTTATACATGCATGCTTCAATGCCACCCTGCAGTATCTCATGACGACCTCCTTTAGTCTGGTGTGTGTTCTTGATGTGTGTTCTTGGTGTGTGTTCTTGATGTCACGTGTGTTCATGTGTTGTGTATCTTCATGTTTTGCAGCTGCCTGTTGCTGCAGAGCTCTGATCGACGGTGTGAGGAGGAAGTAGTCTGCAGTGGTTTCATCACTTTCATCGTGCTCCACCGCCATCTTTACTGTGAGATTTGACTGTAGGGTGTGAATGAACGCAGATTACAGTAGGAAACGCGCATCAGTGGTGCAAAGTAATGAAGTACATTTACTCAAGTAGCCTACTGCACTTAAGTAGAATTTGAAAGTACGTTACTTGAGTATTTTTATTTTATGCTACCATACCACTTCACCGCCACAACATTTTAGAAACTAATATTGTACATTTTACTCCACTACTTTCATCTGACAATTTAACAGATTGAGAATATGTGTTAATATGAAATATACAGTACATTCGCTGTTAAATAAAAATATTGACTTACATTTTTAGGTTAACAAAGTCAGCAACAAAATATGAAGTTACTAAAATAAGTAACATTTGATCATGTCATGCTAATCCAGTTATTTAATATAGGATTTTAAAACAGGCGTATAGCATTAACGAGCACTTTTTGTAATTGGTTGCTTTAGGCATATTTTTCATTTCATTTTATTTCATTTAATCGTTTATTTGAATAGGGACAATGCACATTAATGAACACTTTAGACAAATAATGCTTCAAGTGTAAATATGCCAGATTTGAGCTTTGAGCTAATTTCCATCCGTGACATACAACATTTAAGAACATGAGATTTATAAACATAGCAAAACATAAATACATGATATGCAAAAGAGCAAGAGCAGCACACACAAGTATTTACCACATGGCAGTAAACTATAGCATCAACGACATATTAAGTGCAAGAGATGATACAAGAGATGCATATACTTTTTACAATTTTTAATGCAGGATATTTATTTATTTACTCTTTAGTAATAATAATAATAATAAATGATACTTATATAGCGCCTTTAATGGACCCAAGGTCGCTGTACATGGTGGACAAACAAAACAAACAGACAATCAAAGGGCAAACAAAAAATGACAGAAGCCGGGGGACCAAGAAAGGGCTGGGGCCCGAAGGCCAGGGTGAACAGGTGTGTTTTTAATGATGATTTGAAGATGTCCAGGGAGGCAGCATTACGGATCTCGGCAGGAAGTGCATTCCAGAGGGTGGGGGCCGCAACACTGAACGCCCTGTAACCAACAGTTCAGAGGCGAGAGCGGGGATGTAGGGATGGAGGAGGTCCGATAAGTACTTGGGGGTGAGGATATGGAGAGACTTGTACGTGAGGATGAGTGTTTTGTACTGAATCCGGGACTTGACCGGCAGCCAGTGGAGGCGGATGAGGGTGGGGGTGATATGTTGCCATGGCTTGGTGCGGGTGAGAAGCCTGGCGGCAGAGTTCTGGACGTATTGGAGCCTGTCCAGGGTTTTGCTGGGATCCTCGGACAGGGCTCCATTGCAGTAGTCCAGACGGGATGTGATGAAGGCGTGTACAAGTGTTTCTGCCACAGAGTCAGAGAGTGAACGCCGGAGTCTGGCAATGTTTTTGAGATGGTAGAAGGCGGATTTGGTAACAGATTTTATGTGCGCCTGGAAAGAGAGGATGGTGTCCAGGATGACCCCCAGGTTGCTTCAGTGGACGGGGAGATGGAGCAGCCGTCAATGGAGAGAAGCAGGTCTCCAACCTTCTGTAGCGTAGTGCTACAAATACTGTATCACAAGTTTTACTTATGTAATGTAGGCAAAGATATTATCAGCAACCTGTCCTTGAAGATTTGGGTGTAAATAACTAATTGATTTATTTTTATCTCATATAATTTGCTTGATTATTACATAATCATTCAAATGAACATTATCGTAATAGTGTATGTGGTATACTGTAGGTGGAGATGTTAACAACATTGTTTTTAAGCTATACATAACATATTCACAATATGAGTATCTGTCTAATGTAGCGCAGTTAGAGAATTAAGTGGCTTAAAATGGAAATAAATCACTCAATTTGTTCTACTTTTACATACAAAATAATGCTTTTTAATGTAGGCATGTTTCTTTGTTTTGTTTAGACTGCCTGTAAAGAAATGAGTTTGTTTATGTAAGCCCATGTATGGACAAACCAAGTCAATAAATGAGTAGTAAAAAATAAACAAATTAGATTTTTCAAGCTACTTTGCAAGAGTCAACAAGCGTGAAAAAACAAATATTCTCCAATAATTTTATTCATAATTTTAATATAAACAGTTAATTGTTGAATAATTTACACACAGCAAGATTTTTATTTTCATATCATTGCAACATTTTCTGTACATGTCACTACTTGGCTCTCCTTTGAAAACATAGAAAAAATAAATTGTCAAGCGTTCATTTAGTCATGGCACATTTTTGATCCTGTACAATATGTATTTCTGTGTGTGTGTGTGTGTGTGTGTGTTCATTATGTCGATATATGTGATACATAAAGATAATGGCACATTTGGATCCAGTGTGAGGGATGAAGCGATCTCTGTGGGTTGCTGTTGTTTTTTTGTACTGTACATACACACATATACACCTGCTGTCTGCACCGATGTTTCAACATAATGTTTACACAACATATCCCAAAAAAAAATTAATACATCAGCATATTCATCGGCAATAAATGACATTAATAAAAGAGGTATCCTGCAGGACTACACACAGCATTCTGGGGACCACCTATGTGCACTGAGGAAGAGGAGGAGGAAGAGGAGACTAAGAAAGCCGTGATACAGACTTCAACACAGACACAACTCCATAGATTTACAGCACAGGGAGAAGCAGAGATAAATATTTAGGGGTTGGTGTGTAAACTGGAGCAGACCACTGAGGACTCTAAAGAAGAGGCCGCTTCTTCCTCACTGTGTCGTCTAACAAACACCTGCGACGCCATTTTTAAACATGGCGTCCCTCTCCCTAATCAAAAACACAAATATGAACATCATCATCACACTACTGACACACAGTACGAATCATTCAGAGCTGAAGGTGTCTTTATATTGAGCCTCCTTTAAAAGACATTTTGGGAAATGGATTTTGTTATCTGGTTTTTGAGATTAATGTACTTCTATGAATGATTCCTGTTTGATAAGATATATTGATAAGGGTTCCCACACCTTCTTAAAACATCAAAATTAAGGACTATACAGTCCCAACTCCCTCAAATGTAAGGACCCATCACAGCATAGACACGGATAATGGTTCATTAATGTTTTCACTGATCATTTTTATAATAAGAAGTAGCAGAATGTACTATCATTTAAAAAGAGGGAGGCTTAAATTATGGCAACAAATATGCCTTAAGGAATTCGATTACTAAAAAAATAAAGTATGGAGATTATTTTCTTTGTTTCAGAAACTTATTTACGAGTTGAAGAAGTTGTCCAAATAACTTAAATGTCTCTCCTTTAACAAAACATGTGCTAAACGAAACACAAGGACCAACAGCTAGCATGGCTCTGAGCATATCGAGATCTGCCTGAAAAAACAGTTTAACGCTAAATGTTTTGAACAAATCAATACGTTTCGAAACATTCATTTTAAGTAGTTTGCTTGACAGGGAATTTCTTAGTTGAGGACTTAAACTTATTACATAATAATGAAAGTAGATTAAGGTAAGATTGGTTGTTAAAGACCAAGCTAGGCTAGCTGTTTCCCTCCATTTCTATTTATTGTGCTAAGCTAAAGCTAACTGGGCAAGCTATTTCCCTCTGTTCTTACTCTATTTGTTAAGCTAATGCTAACTGTTTCAATCTGTTTCTTTTCCTTGTGCTAAGCTTAACGCTAACGGATGCTTCCAACTTCTTCGTATAACTCTCGTAAAGATACAAACAAGCCTTTTTCCCAAAATGTCAAACTATTCCTGTTACACCTCCAGCTTTACAGTCTAAAATGTATGGCCGTAAAACCATCAGTAAAGTTTTTTTTCTTATATATATATATTTTTTTTAGCTTATTCAGGATTTCATCACTCGTGTTTCCTCTTCTTCAAAAAGGATGTGCAGTGGTCTTTTCCAGTTTTCACTTACATACATAAAAAAAACACATTTGCAAACTAAACACACGTCTCTTGTCAGAAACAATTTCATACAACGCGACTGTGATTGGTGACGTTTTGGTGACACAAGAAAGGCGTTACGGGTGACATGCTGTTGTGAACTGGAGGATGGGGGGAGGGGGGGGGGGGGGTGAAATGCATGGCGACATTCAGGACATGCATGGGGTTTTAATAGCGGGGACGTTTAGGCCACATACTGTTTGTTTCACAGGGTAAGCCCTCAGACTGGAGTTGTGCTGCTCCGGTTGAAATACAGACAGACTGGACTCTGTGTAGTGGGTTGTGTCATGAAAAAGAAAAGCTATCCTCTTAAATTTAGAAAAAAGTTATATACACAGTGATAACAATGTTAATTCATAATGTACAAGAGTAGTAAAAGTTTACAGTCAGAAAAAAGTAATTGTATTTGCCCTCCATACTTTGGCAAAAACATTTTTGAAATCAACATCTCTAAAATGTAATACTTTTTTCTTTTAACAACAAAACAACAACACATACAATGCTTTGTTCTCACCCTGCGCTGAGCACGCTTCATCTGAAAGGTCATCAGAGTTCAACAAAACAAACCTAAACTTCCCTAAAAATCAAGTGCTTTCGCTTTTCCTGGGGAGGGGGGGGGGGATCTGCTGTTATTTACAGTTAAGAGCTTATTAATCGGTTCATTTTCTTTCAAATGGAAATTGTCATTTGTTGCTAATCGTGTGTTTTTGCATGTGTTTTGGGGACGCTGCTGACTGATATTGATGAGAAGCGAAAGCATCAAATTACCCGCTGGTATAATTCACAAAGCTTAGCAGAATAGAGACACAAGGTTAATACAAATTCAAATTGCAGTATTTCTTACTCTACTAAAGAACACAGGAAAAATAAAATTGTGTTGGGAGGTGGGGAAATCCTCTTTAGTGATTGGTGGAGCTTCTGAGAGGAGGCGGGGTCAAGTGGGGCAGTTTGAGCAAGGCACTGTGGGTCGGGGACCTGTTTGCTGCCCCCCCTCGCCGACCTGCAACGCCCCCTCCCACCACCAGAGGGCGATACACTCCACATCACACAGATAGAGAGGAGGATTCCTGATTATCATCAAAAGAGGGGGAATATTTCAGATTTAGAAAATGTTGAATGTTTGTTGTTGAAAACTTGACTTCTCCATGTTTGCGAGGAGAGCTTCGGTCAGAGTGGATAATAAAAAGTTGACTCCTCCTCGTCCTTCTTTATCCTCTGAACCGCAAAGCATCAGGCCGCCTCCCTGAGACGAAGAGTTACAATCTAGATCTGTTAAAAAGTTTGTATGGCACACAGGATTGTCCCAGTCCAGGGTAAGGGAAGAAAGGGGGAAGTCGAGGGGAGGGTCCTCCTATTTTTTAAATCTTTTTTGAACCAGCTCAGACGTCCTGATCAGCCAAAAAGACCCAATCCACGGCATTGACAGAAAATAAAGGTCATCTCTTGATATTCACAGTAGAAAAAATATACAAACAAAAAACGAGCGGAGGAGACGCGGGGTGATTAACAGAAGAAGAAGAAGAAGAAGAAGAAGAGAAGCACTTCCTGTCAGCTTTAGTCTGGATTTTTTTAAAGCACATAAAAGGAGGCTCCACGGCTGCATAAAGGTGATTGTAGATATGCATGTAGTTGCTAACATCAACCGGTAGAGCCGCTACATGCAGTCCAGAGTGTGTGTATGGAAAACACACATGATATTGTTCTTCCTGTACCTAATGAAAGCTTCATTTGAGTCAATTTATCAAATGTAGAAAAGGATAACTGTCCTTTAAGCTAATTTACCGCATGATCTTCCACATTTAAGGGTGTGAAACAAACAGGGAAGTGTATCCTTCAACTCTAAAATCCAGATGTTTAGAAGCCTCCCCCAGGACACAAGAGGAAGAGGAAACATTTAAAAACACCAAAGGAATTGATCAGCAGTGTTGGTAATGTACGATAAAATGATGTCATTGGACACAGAGAGACTGACGGGGATGATTTAGGCTCTTTAGACTGATTCCTCCATATGCACTGAGGTAGACTCTGGCCAAACACAAAGACGACGACAATCACTAACTAACTATTTAACTAGCACTGCTCTCCAATCGGCTACTCCACCTGTACAATAACAAACTAGGCTTTTCATATTTTTTTTACATCGCTTCCACTCAAAAAACACCTTAAAAATGCTCCACTAAAAAGCTAACTGTGTTCTTCTTATACAATGACAATAATAAAATAAATATCTGGTATTTCAAAGATATGGGCATCATCTTAATTAAAAATTGCATATGCGTTGTGAAGACACAAGATAAGCAACGTAGGTCGAAGGTGGAGCTGTGTCTAAAGTCCAAACTGCTTCTCGTATGTAGTGTATACAAACATGTACTTTTGGGAGTACTCTTAAGATATTAGTACACAGTTGTGGAGTTTCGACACAGCTAAAGCTCCACTGTTTTTCTCTCAAAACTGACGGGCTTCAGATTCTTTTTTTCTGCTTTTATTTTCCAAACTATGTCACAGATTATTTACAAAGTACAAAAGCCCACGATTGTAACTCCTCAGAATAATTCGCTAACATCGTAACCTCAGGCCGATCCACAGTGTCACCGCTAACGCACGAGCTCACACCGACCTTACCCGGCAACAAGCGGAAAACACCAAATTAAAATGTTAACAAAAAAAGCCCAGAAGACTTCTACTTTCTTCCAGCTAAGAACACATTCCTACAAATGTAGATGCAGCTTTGATTCTCCATGCCTCTTGAAATGCAGAGAGAGCACAGAGGCATTATGTGTGTGTGTGTGTGTGTGTGTGTGTGTGTGTGTGTGTGTGTGTGTGTGTGTGTGTGTGTGTGTGTGTGTGTGTGTGTGTGTGTGTGTGTGTGTTACTAGCCGATAGAACTAGCCTGGTAGTGGCTCTGGGTTTTGAGAAGGCACTGGTAAAAACATGGAGGCAGCTTCTCTGCTTTCTCTGATTCTGACTTTGGCTGAACTGTAAGAGCTGAGTGGGATCGGCTTAGAATGGCAAGCACATTTTCTGTGTGTCAGGAAGTATCACCTCACCCGTCATGTGGTTAGAGAGCGCGAAAAGAGTGAATTACGATGTAAAGAGACACAAAAAATAACTGTTTCCGGTCTCTTTTTGAGTGTAGTGTACGGTCAACAGGAATGTTTTAGATTCCCGGCAGGAGGAACAAACTTGAGATACTCCAATAATACAAATTAAGTGTCTTTATGTGTGTTTTCTGGACTTCAGTTCCAACTAAACCCTGGAATGTCAGACCTGAGTGAAGCAGCTGCTGCACACCAGGTCCTGACTGCATGTGAGAGCGAATGAGAGGATGAACACTCGCTCACACACTCTTTATCCTTCAGAAACAAAGATAGCCCCTCGCTCCGAAACCTGCGTCGGAAATCTAGTTAGAACTTTCCGCTTTCGGCAACGACAAAACTTGGAATTTCCCAACAACTGGCTGATTCTGAGCAGTGAGTTCAGCAACTTTCAGGAAGACTGAGGAGGAGTGTGGGAAGTTAAGCTGTGAATTAATTAAATTCTGCTTCCAATTAACACTGAGGTCCTGACATGGAACGGTGATGCTACTTTTCCCGATTGTATAACAAATGTGTTTCTTTTTTTTTAACAGCACCTGCATTTCGCTAAGAGATGATTTTAAGGGAGGGTAGGGCTGCACAATTACTCAAAATTGCAATATGGACTGGCGTTATATCCAAATGGCAAAAAACGTAGTATTTAGTAAAGGCTAAATTAAAGAAAATATCTGGATAAAGTATTATGATGATGCAGAGAACTCCTGGTATTTAACAGATTTGATTAAAATTAAGTTATATGATGAGACCGTGCCGCGCCACACTAATTGCCCCGAATAAGCACGCCGCACTTTCGACTCAGTTGAGGCCCCCTCCGCAAGACGAGGCCCACTCCGCAATACGAGGCCCCCTCCACAAGGTGAGGACCCACGCAGTCTGCATGATCGGCCTGTAGGGAGGGACGGCCCTTGGTACAGTTCCTCTTAATAGAAATATTTTATTTAGTTCTTTTTTGCAAATTGCGCAACCCTAAAGGGGACACATGCTCGTTTTCAGTAAAGACGTTTCCACGCCGCTAAAATGCACAACTTTATGTCTTAAAATAGTAACATTGGGTGAGTAATATAGAAATGATCTCCCTTACAGTTGTCATGAATAGGGACATTAGCTCTAGAGACTGAAACCGCTTTTTTGTACCAAACTGTGAACGTGTCATTACTGCTGTAAAATTGGGCATTTTTTCATGGAGATTTAGACTCACTTTTTGAGCCTCTGGTGGCTGCATGATGAACTGCAGGTTTCTTCGGCTTCACTGCTCGACAGAGGAGGTTGCAGCCATCAAAAAACTGTGTCCGTGTTGTCTTATCTTCCAGATTGTGGGTTGATAAGCAATCCATATTTCCATTAGTTTGAGCGTAAGCACAGAAAAAAGTGAGTTTTTCATGATATGAACCCTTTAGTTTCGCACCCTGCCCTGATCCAAGCAGCACGTCTGTCCCAACACCAGGAAGAAAATCAGGCAAAGGATCTCTACGCTCTCTAACCTCAGCGACTCAACAACCAGCACCAAAATGTTATAAAATAATAATCCTGTAAAGACCTCAGCTCCAGCGGGACGTGAGCAGACAAACACATCAGGTGCACTTCCACCCACAAGACCTCATTCCCCTTTTTAAAGCTTTTTTTTGGTTATTTACGTCCGTTTTTCCCCCGTTGTGTCCTCCAAATTTTGACAGCTCTCAGCGGGAGCAGGGTTTATAAAAGATGATGCAGTGAGTTGACAATATTTCGGGGCTTATATCCTTTCCCATCCACACGGAGAAACACGGTTGGGCCTAAGACGCACTGATGGTAGATTAGTGTGATTTCAGGGGCTATAAAAATAAGAAAAAATTTAAAAACCCAGAAAAAAAACCTGGCAAAACAAATACTAGCAAAGCTTCTTGATGAAAAATATTACAAATATGAACTATTTACAAAAGAAAACATTAATAGGTCATATATTATATATGAAATATTGGTATGTCAACACCAATATTCCATATATATATATTATATATATTTCTATATTTCTATACCCACTCAAAAATATCAAAGCAGCGGCTATTGGTCAGTCTGAGGAACTCTTTTGTCCAATTCTTAACTGTTTAAATATCCTTCAGCCATATAGTGAGGACACAGAAATAAAAAGTGAGGAAGAGAAGAGGAAAAATAAATTAATTCACCAAAAAACCCGATGAATCTGTGTGACGTTTGGAATTCTGCAGAACCAAAAAAAAAAGAAAAACATTCCTCTAGGAATAATAATAATAAAGTTTGTTCTAGGATCAAGTCTTTGAAAAGTCCTCCCACCGTGATTAAGTCATTGTTCAAACAGGAACATGAGTTGATAGACACTTTGTTTGTAGGCCACGTACAAAAAGGCCACTATCTGAGTTTCACTTGAAGAGATAGAAAAAGCACAAAGATGTGGAAATGCTGATTGGTGGAGGAGGAGGAGGAGGCGGGACGAGTGTAAGCAGCCTTCTTGGTTGTCTAAGGTTTGTCGTGTTCACAGTTTTTGTTTTCTATCTGTTTCCGTCACGAGGAGTCCTGGAAACGTGGCAATAGTGAAAAACAATATATAGAAAGTCTGATGTGTTGTTAGAGGAAATTTGTAAAAAAAAAAGCATCCGTTCGCCTGCCTGTGTGGGAGGCGAGGGAGAAAATAAAAAGTCCTGAGATCTGTTTTTTAGTTGAAGGGCTTCTCCAAGAAGTAGAAAATGATACAGAAACGATGGACAGCACTGAAGAAACTGAACCGTTGACTTTCATTAAATGTATTAAATCAATGAATTCCACATTACTGTATTAGGTTAGTGGAAAGCAATGACATTAATGAACCTATTATGCAAAATCCACTTCTTCAAGTCTCTTCTACATCAACATGTGTCCCCTCTTCTCCATGTCTCTTCTACATCAACATGTGTCCCCTCTTCTCCATGTCTCTTCTACATCAACATGTGTCCCCTCTTCTTCATGTCTCTTCTACATCAACATGTGTCCCCTCTTCTTCATGTCTCTTCTACATCAACATGTGTCCCCTCTGTGGAAAGAGACTCTGAAAGTTTCAGGAACAAAGATTCTCTCTCTTTTTGTCCTGATCCATTTCTATAAAAACCTGTCT